>NW_027481760.1:0-509523 GCF_050403365.1 Sporobolomyces koalae
TGACCTGAATGAAAATGAACGTGCCAGCATCAGCCTCGAGCACTCCTGAAGCCGCAGAGCCGCGCAGCAGGCGGAAGCGAGAGATACATACGTTCTTCGGCGGAGTGGCCAGAGTCGGAGTCTGTCGCGAGCCAGGAGCGAGGGTGGTCAGCGCTCGACACAGCTATATTACTCACGCGGTACGTACCAAGGACAACTCTGTCTCTGGCGCGTTGATGACTCTCCGAAGCTGCTTTGTATTCCCCTTTGGCTCGTTCTCGAGAGATCCTCGCGTGCTCAACTTCCTGTCGGGATACTTCTCCACGTTGGTACTGCTCCTGCACACGAACGAGGTGGCGCTCGGCTTCTTCCTTGGAGGCCCGAGCAATCTCCAAACGATCTTCAGGCTCTGAGGCGATCGCAAAGTCAGCTGAGCATACTTAGCGCATGGAGAGACGTACTGAGCTCGTGCTTAGAGCGCTTCTCCGCCGATTCCGCATGGGTCAAGCGTGCTTGTGCTATCTCGAGCTGCCGCTGTGCGTGCTGTACCTGCGCTGTATTGCCTGTTTCCTCGGCTGCCTTCAGGCGGGCTTGCTGGTCGTCGACGTGAGCTTGCGCAGCCTGTCGCTCCCGCACGGTAGCTGAATGCGTGTCGACTGCGGTCTGAGGGTCTGTAGTGATCGGTCCGTTCCGAGTTACATTTCAAAAGGCACATTGAGCGAGACGTAAAGACTTACTATCGCGCTTGTGGACTGCTTCAGCTTGCTCGAGTTCGTCATGAGCTTCCCTCTGTCGACCTCGCGCGTTACGCAACCGGGTTTTGGCAGCTTCGATCTGATCGGGATCGCCATGCTTATGGACAGTATCGAAATGATCCTGAGCTTGCTGGAGCTCACGATCTGCTCTTGCGACTTCGTGACGTGCCGAGAGAAGACCTGTACTATCGCAAGGTCAGCTCACCTTGAATCGAACACTGGTTAGGGAGCGGAACGGACGAGAAGAGGCTCTCTTGCCGACATCCTCGAGCTCAGCGTCTGGATCTTCTTCTGCAAGCATGTGCAGATTGCGCTCAGACGAGTGATGATCGTAGCCGTGCTGTAGAGCAGCGTCGTGTCGAGCTCGTGCTTGCGAAAGAGCACGGCGGTTCTCAGGGCTGTCCTCATGCCGCAGATCGCGGTGAGCTGCCTCGAGGGCATCTGCAGTATGTTTCTGGAAGGTTGTGATGCAGGTGTGATACTCGTCGGGCGTTAATTCCAATTCCGACGCGCTGGGAATCCTTGTAAGCTGTCGGCCCTCTTGTTCTTCAATGGCTCGGAGAGCATGAACGGCAGCAAAAACCTTGTGAGCCGAATGTTCGATGTCACCAAAGTGGACCTGCGGACGTTTGCGGATATCTTGGCGCAAATGTTGCAGGGCTTCGCGATAATGCTGGAATGCGTCTCTATACTTCGTATCAGCGGTTTCGAGAGGTGGAACTGTCTGCGATGAGCTCGTTCTCTCGTAGGACGAATAGTGCGACGGTTGCATCCGAGCTGTGAGAATCGACGATCAGCGTAGTCGTATAAGATCCCGCGACCCATGCTCACGCAGATACGATTGTGTTCCAGCCATGTATGGTCCACTGCTGGCGTACGGGTCAGGCGACTGGAAAGGAGGACCGCCGTTATCAGAACCAAGTTGCCCATCTCCTTCCCTTTCGTAGAGGTTCTCCCGGCCATTGGCATAGCCATTGGAGTTGTAGTAGCCGTTATCACCACTAATCTCGTTGCCGTAGTCATTACCGGAGCCCTGGCCGTAATGGTCGTTGTAGCCACTGGCGCCGTAGCCGGTGTCGTACTGGTTCTCGAATGTCTCGCGCCTCGCATAGCTTCCGCCACCTCGGTCGTAGTCTAGCGATGGGTCGGAATCATGCTGACCAAAATCGTCAGACCGGGTCTGTTGACCGTACCCAGCTCCATCATAATCGAGCGCGCTTTCCCCTTGCCTCTGGTAGCCATCGGCGAAGGAGTCTGATTGGAGTCCATCGCGATCAAAGCTCCCCTTTTGGAAATCTCGCTCTTGCGATCTGAAGTTACCAGGATCATCTTGTGCGGCCGGCCACCCTTGGTTGTTGTCAGAATCGAAATCATCGGCGCCGCCATCGTAAGAAGTGCGGCTTGGTGTCGCTCTTCCTCGGTCGAAATCATCGCCGGTTTCTTCCTGGTTTGCAAATCCTCTGAGATCGCCGCGGCCGAACCCGTCTCGTCCACCAGTTCCTTGATCCTCGTACCGCTGATTCCTACCAGGTGAAATGTCGGATTCTGGGGCATCGCAACAGAGTGTCAATAACTCGAAGAAACTGATGGTGTCGAAGCACTAGCGTACCATCCGGTGGGTATTGTGTGCCTAGATCCTGCTCTGGATCTCGTTCCGCATCGAATGATGGCGATGGAGCTGAGGGCCGCTCGTCGCTCCGCCTTTCTCGTGACTGCCATGAGGATTCGGGAGAGCGATCAGAGTCGATAGGGTCGTCCTGCTTGAAATTTTCCTCCGCGCGGAGATCTCCGACGTCAGCATCGTCGTACGTCTCTCGAGCTTGAGGAGGCTCTAGATGAACACCATCAAGAAACATGAGGAATGATCTTTGGCCCGAGCGCACGCAAGTGCACGTACCTGCGAAAGAGGCCCCATCGGCAGCATCGTCTCCGGAATCGTCGTACTGTGACCTCCGTCGGTTCCGAGACTTGTCGACAAGGTCTTGCCGTTGACGGTCGTCAGGATCGCTTTCATAACCTTCGTCCTTGTCGGGAGGAACTGGTCTTGCGGATTGCGTTTCCGATTTGTAGTCATTTTGTGATGGCGAGCTTTCGGTTTGAGCCTCTGCCAGCCATACGATCAGCCGTGAGCAAAGTCGGCCAAGAGAGGACTGACTAAAACGGCCGCACCACCATCATCATCGTCTTCGAATCTTCTGGGCTGTGGATGTCCTTCATTCAAGCTGTCTCGCATATCGTCCTCCTCATCATCACCATCGTCCCTCCTTTCTCGCGAGGAGTCCCGTGGTCGAGATTCGTTCGATAAGCTTGCCTCGGCTCGTGGGGTTTCACCGCTTCTTCGGTCTTCATCTTGGTTGTCGTCGTCTGAAGCAGCTCTCGAAACGTCAGTGGACAGTGTCTTCGTGTAGCTAACGACTCCGGGACATACCGCGATCAGTAGCGTAACTCGGACCATTTTCGCGTTCAGTGAGCACTGGAGTCCGAGAATCAGAATCGTCCAATTGTCGGCCCCATTGACGGAACGCCGGAGTCTGGTCTTCCGAATTGATCTGCGAGTCCTCGTCTCCGTCTCGATCCCTATTGTTCGGCTCATGCGGTCGACGATCTGGGTAGAGCTCTTGGAACGGTTCGCTTCTAGACTCTCTGCGATCGCTCAAGTGCGGGTCTTGCGGGTCTGTGCAGCCGCAAAAGTCAGCTTCTGGGCCTCGAGCAGAGAAATCTGTGACGAGACGGAAAACCGCCATACCAGAATCTACGTAGCTGGTCTGCTCATCCCTCGCATCGTCTGGTTGGGCCACACGACTGTCTTCGTCTCTTGTATCCTCGCGCGTAGATCCATTACGCGTTTCAGGCGTGAATGGTGTGGTGGTGAATGGGCCTTCTCTACGAGGCCACTCTGCGTCTTGACGCTCGTCTCGCGGCGAGTCGTCATTATCAGTGACAGCATCGTCTGCTCGGTCGCGAGGCTGTCCTGGCGCAATCGCCCCGCGAGACGTGCTGTAAGGCGCATCGGGGCCTTGTCGTCCGCTTTGTTGTCTTGGTTCTTCGTCGTCAGAATCACTCCTGCCCCAGCGTCCAGTATCTTCCGATGGTCGAGCATCGTCGTCGTCATCATCAGAGAGATTCGGTCTGGGATCACTTGACTCCGTATTGGCTGTGGCTACAGCCACAGTCCTTGCAAGCGGGGCCTGTCGATCTTGAGATTCATTGTCGAGTACTTCGGGTCCGGGAAAGGGCCGAACTGAGTCTTGATGTCGGGAGACAGGCTGAAAGTTTGCAGGGCCAGACCGTTGCTCGTCTTCGTCTTCTCTGTCTTCCTGAACGTTCGCGTTATCTCGGTCTCGTTCGGTCCAAGGCCGGAAGGCAGGTTCGTCAGATTCGGCTCTCTCGACAGGCCTTCGAGGGGGATTTGATCGCGACAACGGATCCGGACGTTCGTCGCTTTCCGGATCTAGATCTTGGCTATCCCGTCGACGGTAATCTTGCAGTTGGGTAGGTCGAAGGTTGATTGGGTCGTTCTGCATTGGAATAGGCATGGAGTCGTCTGCTGTCTGAACTCCGGCGTCAGAAGCATCACGATAGGACTCGGAACTTCGACGACCCGGGAGAGGGCGACGAGATGGCGCCGGTACCTCCGAATCAGAGAGGTTGGGGTCGTATGCAAGAGTTTCGGCGGCTATGTTAGACGAGACCGGCGACGAGACTTCATCTCGAGGTCGGACGACAGCTACCGGTGCCGGACCTTCGGAGAACACTGGAGACGGGGTGAGATATGAATCGTTTTCAGGCGCTTGTCGTAAAGGCGAGGACGAATAGGCCTGTTGCTCGGTGCTGCCAATGGCGTTTCGACGACGGGACACAGGGTTAGACAGGTCTCGTTCGCCCGCGATCGAATCCCCGGATGGGCGCTCGAGATTGGAAGCGAAGTTTGACCTCTGGCTTGAAGTTTCATTCCGCGCAGAGTACGCTATCGGAGAGGGTCGAGGACCCAGCGTGACTTCTCGCGCCCGTCGATTTTGCTCTACATCGGATGAATCGTCGTCACGATCCTTGTCGCTAGGGTCATCTCTGCGGCTGATTCGATGACGGCCTGAATAATCAGGCGCGAAGCGGCCCCTATTCTCGTCATTGATCACGGTTTCCGGTCGCTCTTGACCATCAGCTCGAGGGGCGGACTGCGGCGCATCGTACTCTTGCAAACTTTCGAAGTCCTGCCGTGCAGGAGACGATGCTCGAGAAGAACACGGTTCGGAACTGGGCGCGCGAGATCGGCGGAGCGAAGGAGCTGGAAAGTTCCTTGCGGCGTCTCGATCGGATGGATCACTCGATTCGTACCCTTCGTCTTCGGGCTGTGGGTTTGGCTGACTTCGGTCGCTGAGCGGAGCTCGAAACGCAAATGAGCGTGCCTCGCCCGTGCTCGCTCCCGCTGTAGTCGGTCTCGGTTGCGGATTTTGCAACGTCCTATCGGGAACACGCTCAGGCCTTGCACGAGTCGATTGACTTGCTGCCCTATTATGCTGTTCAATATCGCTCGGCGACGCAAGCGAGGCTTCTGTATCGTTGTCGTCATGGCTACTTTGGTACCGCGTCGTCCGAGGCTCAGGAGGCGGTGGGCTCGGGTCGCATCGGAACGGCGCAGTAGGAGCGCGTTCGCGAGGCTGGTATGCAGGAGCCGTCGCAGAAGACGCCCAGTCCTCACTAGGAGGCGACGATATAGGATACCCGGGTGAGCGGATAGGAGCGAGAGCAGGGCGAGGCGGTCGCAAGTGCTCTCGAGAGACGCGATCCGGTTGAGCTTGCGCAGCATGCTGCTTGATCCACTCCAAGTTGACCGCTTGCTGCTCAGCTGTTGAGAGCGGATGTGAACTTCTGCTCGATGTCGTTTCGGCCACACGAGGCCCAGGATCAAGAATGGGGCGCGTAGGACGAGGAGCTGTTGTTGAGCTCTCTTCCTCTTCGGGAGAAGACGCTACGAGACGAAGGGACAAGAATCAGTTGAGCCGATCGGGTGGCCTGACAGTGCGAACGCGAATCCTGACGTCTTTCACTCTCGTAACCTTCGTCTTGGTCGTCCTGGTCGCTGAACCTCTCGTTTTCTTGTGGCGATCCTGTCAGCAATGTACCATTCGAGCTCCATCCTTAGGGTTCGGCAATAAGCAATGATTGATACCAGCTCACTTGGATCGTATGAAGTCGCCTGCGATCGCTCGGATGTCCCGTGTGGCTTGCCCTCGACCGTGTCGAGAAACCTGCGGAAGATGCCGGCTTTATGGTCGTCGCTGGTTTGACGATGACGGCTGTGACGATGTGGAGGATGGCTCTGATGGTGGGGAAAGTGCAGGTTTCTGCGGTGGTGTATGGGAGATTCAGGTGCCGGATCCGACATGCTACAGTGAACACATCGGTGTCAGTACAAGTCCAACGTAGCTCGACACGTTTTGAAGGAACTTCATGCCTACACCGCTGTCACCTGTGGGAGGAATCAAGAATCGGGTGGGCCTAAGCGTCCTGAGCGCAGTAAATGTCGCCCCGCGGACCCAGCCGGAGCATGCACGAGCGAGAGGAAAACAGCGGGGCGGGACAGCGAAGCCATGGTCCGCGATAGCTCGAACGCGGTCAAGCAGCCTACTCGGCAAGCGGGAAACAACTCCAGAGAGAGATGAAGAAATCCATCGCGTCGCGTCGACCAACCGGGGACAGAACTCGAGAGCAGCTCCAGCAGTGCGGGTGTAGACGGAGCGCAGCGATCAGGGAACCGGACTCTCAGCCTGCTACGTGTAACGTGAGGCTAGAGGGCGCGAGCGAGACTCGGACGATAAACGTACGCGCGCGCAGTCGACACGCGTCGCTCTCCTTCGTGTCTCGCTGTACCACCCTCGACCGGCTCGGACGCGTTCCCTCGAGATGCCTCCCTTGCCCGACACGCACCCGGACGGCGACCCTTTCGCCGAGCAGGACAAGTTGAAGGAAGCCGACTCGCTTCTCGGCAGACTCGAGCAACAAGCCAAACTCGAGGCACAGCGTCAAGGCCTCGACGAACATGGAATGCCCATCCCGGCGAACAAAGATAAGCGAGGCGCGACGAGCCTCGGCACGACCAGGGACGGCAAGGAGATCCTTCTGCATGACAGTTCCGACGAGGAAGCCTTCTCCGAGGGCGAGGCCCAGATGACCGACCCCGGCGACGACGTCGATCGAGATTCGGACGCAGCAGAGAACGACGACGACGACGATGAAGACGATGTAGACGACGAAGACCGCGACTCGCAAGATGGTTCGGGTCTCGAAGGTCCGGACGCAAACCGCAAGAAGCAGCGCGATGCCCGCAACGAAGACGACGACGATGAAGACGATGAAGATTCAGACGACGAAGAGGATTCGGAGGAGGACGACAGTGCATCGTCAGTTGGTACCGGAGAGGGTCCGCGCGAAGGCGACCCCGATGCAGACGTGTCGATGGCAGACGGAGAGTCGACTGATCCGACCAAACCCAGGTCTCCCGTCAAATCCAGCTCAGCAAAAGTTACAGGTCCTGACGGCGCGGTCGTCGACGGCGAACCGGTCGGACCGGACGGCGAGCCGAAAAAGGAGAAGAAGAAGCGTCGCAGGCGCGCCCTTAATCGTTCGCCTTCGCCTCCACCACTCGAGCCGAGGAAAGCACCACCCACGGTTCGCATGCCCTTGACCCTCGGTCCGCGCGACTCTGGTGCCCCCTCGTCCTTCAACGTGATAGCCTTGGCCAAGAAATCCGGCATTCTGCCGCCAGATGAACCGTCCAAGAAAGAGGCTGTCAGTGATGCCGAGGAGAGCGAGAGCGATGGTCAAGGAGGCCGACGCAAAAAGGACAAAGGCAAAGCCAAGGTGGAAGGCGACCCGGAAAGTCGCGAAGGCTCGGGGCCTCCAGTAAGCTTGACCTTTCGCCTCAGTTCCATACGGTAACTTGACCTCTGGTCGTCATCACGATCAGATGAAGAAACGCAAACGAGGACCGAATGTGATTGTCGGTCGCTTCGGAGGCTACGATACGGAAGACCCCTTTGTCGATGACACTGAACTCGCTTTGTACGAGGTACGATTTGTGGCTCTCTCCGCATGTTCACGGCAATCATGCGCTGATTACATTGTCGTGTCTCTTCAAGCCTCGCCACTACGTGAGACCGCGTCGAGAAGGCTACTTTGTCTGCATCGGGGACATTGAATGTGCCCCGAAACGAGGCGGGAACAGACGTCCAAAGACTGTGAGTATCAAAGGTCCCGCCCTCATGCCGCTCCAATCCTGATCCCTTGCGCTTTGACACAACGAAGGATGAGAACGGCAATCCCGTTTCTGGCGCTGCTCGGCGCGGCTCGAAGAAATATGTGATCGGACCCGATGGCAAACCGAGTACGCGAATCTTCTTTCGCGCAAGGCGACAAGTGGCCAGCTGACCAAATTTCGCGTGTGCGCATCTAGTCCCCGTCGACACGCCCTTGGCTGGACCTTCGAGCGGGAAAATCGAAACACCTTTCGGCACCACTGGTGCACCAGCATTCGGCACGGAATCTGAAAAACCTGTCAGGCAGCCGGGCGAGTTCTCGCAAGAGCTCGAGGAAAACTTTGAAATGCTCAAGGTCGAATCCGACAAAGGTTCGTCAGCGGCTTGTCATTCCCATGCTGGTGCAGCGAAAGGATGACTAAATTTGCCTGCGGCGTTGCTCACAAAACAGAATCCTACGAGGTCAAGAACAAGTTCCCGCCTCATTTGAAGGAACTGCTGACCTCGGTCGCTTACCGTGCTCTCGACTTGGGAGAATTCGACGAGTACTTCTTCGCCCGACTTCCTTCAATCTTCCCCTACAACAAGTTCACCCTCACGAAACTCGTCAAGCGCGAAGTGTTCCAGAAACGGATGAATGACTTGACCACGCGACAAGACGAATTGCTTGAAGTGCTCAAGGAATGTATCAAGGAAACCTACGACGAACAGAAGAAGGAGTTTGAGCAGCACTATGCCGAATGGGAGAAGGAGAAAGAGAGTGAAGGTACGAAAGGAGATGCGCCTGTATCGACGATCCCGACTTTCGGAGCTGCGGCTCCGCCACCTCAGACTCCAGGTGCAGGCGATGGATCACCTGCTCCGGGTACCGACGGAGTCAATCCTGACGAAGACAAAGAACGTGCGTCCATTCATTCTCTGAGGGCTCTTCCCTGACCGAGGGTTGACAGCTTGCTAAAAACAATGTGCCGCCGCAGCCAAATTCAAGTTCCGCTTCAATGAGAAGATGCGCAGCGCTCTGTACTGGGCATGCGACCTCGAAGATCGAAAGTCAACATTGATTGAGGAGAAGCAGTAAGTTTGCGCTCTCGTCGCGCTTCATATTCGTTTCTCCTGACCTGACTCTCATTCTTTGCCGAATACTTGAAGAAAACTCGAAAAGTCGACGACGCGAGAAGTCAATCCTGAGAAACCTTGGAACACGAAAACTGCTCGCAAGGCGATCTACTCCAAGGTAACCTCGCCGCTTCTTTCTTGTTTCGGCTCGCGGCCGAGCTCACATCGATCTGATGTATATTACAGATTACCGAATTCTGGTCCGATGGTGTCGTTGCAAGCAACCAGCTGTCGCGCGAGAGTAAGCTACCCCATAGTCTCTTACGCTTCTTGTGTCGACCGGCTGACTTCTGCGTGTCCGCATTTCAGTCAGCAATTACAAGCTCAAACTCAAAAAGGCAGGAGAGATCGATGTCTGATTGCCGTCGTTTGGCAAGTTGTGGCTCACCTCGTAGTAATGCATGTCACGAATCGAACACTTTGTATCTGCCGCTCTCGAGAACCAGCGTCGAGAGATGGAATGCTACTGGTTACAACCTAGCGTACTACGTAATTTACTGATCTATTTTGCACGACAGACCCGGGCGGGTTATGAAATCCTTTAGGAGAGAGTGTAACCACCGTCGACCAAGAAGTCGGCACCGGTGGTGTAAGTGCTCGCGCCCGAAGCGAGGTACAGGAAGGCGCCCTTGAGCTCCTTGACGTGACCTTGGCGTCCGAGAACCGACTGGCGGTGAACGGTCGAGAGGACCTCGGGGGCGGCGCCCATGGGGGTCTCGAAGAATCCGGGAGAGATGGTGTTGGCGCGAGCTGTTATGTGTGAGAGGATGTCGGTCAGTCTTAAGCTAAGGAACAAGGAAACGCGAAGAAGTACGAACCGAACATGCGCCAGTCTCGGGCGAGGGACTTGCAGAAGTGGAGGACACCAGCCTTCGAGGCATTGTACGCCGACTGTCGAGCAGGATAGAGAGGTCAGAACTCTGGGCAACTGGTTGTCGCGCCGATAACAGACACTCCTTACTTGGTCGAGGGGAATGTTGACGATGTGGGCCGAGATCGAGGTAGTGGCAATGAACGAGCCCGAGCCCTGAGCCTCGAAGACGGGTCCGACGGCCTTTGCAGCGTAGAAGACCGAGTCAAGGTTAACGTTCTGGATCTTGCGCCATTGCTCGACCGAGAGCTCGTTGACACGGCCGGATCCTCCCTGCAACATTGACGAAAGCGCGTCAGTAGAGCGCTCGTGCGCAACATTGTCGGCTTAAGAAGCTCACGATTCCAGCCTATATGGTACACAATGATTACGTCAGTACAGGCATAGTCGCAAGAAGGGAGAAGCACTGGAGCGTACGTTGGCGATGAACACGTCGACGCGTCCGAACTCAGACTTGACGTCCTGAACGAGCTTGGCGACAGCATCGTACTCGGAGACGGCGCACTTGTACGCCTTGACCTTGGTACCGAACTTCTTGGAGAGTTCCTCGGCGCGCTCGTCCATTCCCTTGGCCGAGTTGTACACGAGGGCGACATCTCCGCCAGCCTCGGCGATGGCTTCGGCAGCAGCGAATCCGATTCCTCCAGAGCCGCCCGTGACGATCGAGACCTTGCCCTTCATCGAGAACATGTCGAAGATCGAGTCGGGCAATTGGGGGATCGCGCGGGGAAGACCGTCATCGGGAGAAGACCTGCAAAGCACAGCCGTGAGCGACTGCCTGTGACAGACGACAGGCAGAAAAGATTAAAGGACTCACATGGTGCTGGCGAGGAGGACAGACGATCACAGAGGCCACGACACGCGCGTTCAGCGATGACGTCGCAAGCGAGACGATAGACAATGGACAAGAACTCACAGGTGAGACTGGTGAGGATGGGGTGGATGAAGGTAAGGATAAGAGTACGAAGCACGAGTCTTGCGGGAAAGCAAAGAGAGGAGCGAGGAGGAGAGAGTGAGCGCACGAGAGCCGATCGCTCGCTGATCGTTGGCCGAGTTCCTCGATGACGTGTTACCCCTCTCAACCCCATCTTCCACTCTTGCCCCGGTGTAGATCGTGCAACGAAAGCTGCCTGCTGTAAACAGCCATCACTCATGCTCGCTGCTCAAGAACCGAGTTTGCAAATCACAGCCATCGCTCTTGCGGACTCGGACCCTCACGATTCGATGAAGACAAGCCTGAGCTTGCGCACGGTGTCCACGGCGAGCCGAGCTACGAGGACAGAGAAATCGATACCTATCTAATTGTACATGGTCGTGAAGAGTACCCGCGTCGGAGGCTACAGGTAAGGTACAGTATGGATACACTAGGCGTAGATCATCTGCAGAATGTCTTCCAGGGTGCGCATCAAGCTCGCGTCGACAATACCGAGCACGACGGCCGTGTGTACCACCTCGCGTACCAATTTGCATTGTCGAGCAGCGTCGACTAGCGGAACGTCCTCCCTCACGTTGGCAGGGAACGACGCAGAGTCGGGCGAAGGCGGTGGAGAAGGCAGATGCGAAGTAGGCGTCATTTTTGCCCGCGGTTGGAGCAAGGCACTCCGTAGCGCAGCGGCTGACCGTGTATGGAGATAAGCGTGCAGGAGGGAGAAGGCCGCGTACGAGGGCAGCCTGAACGTCGCGACGACTGGGAGGTCGAAGTTCAGTCTGGCGGCTGCTCCCAGATGGTATGAGAGCTCGGGCGCTGAAAGGAGCTCAAATCGCGGTGACGCAACGGCGTAAACTATCGAGTGGCTTGGAACGAGTATGCGCGTGGGTGCCAGACCTGGATTGTCGGTAAACGTTATGGCGAGGAGCGAGTCGGGAGGGAGAGGGTGGCCGGCTACCGAGCGTCGGCCTGAGTCGAATGTACACGAGACGCGGCTTGGAAGCGATTCTCCGACTGGTCCGCTTGTGGATGTGAGCGAAGTGCATTGCACGCCTGCGAGTATACGGGGAGCTTCAAACCGCCGAAAAGACAAACAGCGATCAGCGTTTGGCGGTGATACCCCATGACCCGATGACGACTAACCCAGCTCAGTCAGAACTGACTGGATGTAACATAGCGGGACCTCCTTGACGAGCTGTTCGAGACCCGTGCTGCCTTCTTCCGTCCTCTGTGCGCAGCGAATATCGCTCGCGTCCTCCCCACCATAAGATCGTCCAACAAGTCTAGCTGGCAGTGTCCCGCGGCGCAAGGAGGTGCCTCTGATCTCGGGCATGACGAGGACGAGCTGGATGTGACGAAAGTGAAGAGCAAAGTCTCCCTGTGCCTCAGCTTCGGAGATCCTGCTCGAGCCATGCATACATTAGATACAGTCAGTGAAAGAGCGAAAACGTCGACCGCCGGTTCGATATTGAGCCGGGAGAGGACCCGACGGTCAGCCGGCGGGCTCGGACTACGAGTACAAATTATCGAAACTTCTTTTGTTCGAGCTCGCAAACCCCATGATGATCTCGCGAGCTCGTTGTCGATCATCACGGTCACATTACCTTTTTCGTGCTCCCAGAGACTACTGAAGGATCTGGACTTGCGTCGGTCCTGCTCCCGTGTCCATTTTGCTGTGCGTTCGGCAAGGTTTCCGCGAAAAACTCATGCGCAGATTCGCGGACGAGAGGATCGCCGCAGCACTCGTTCTGACGCCCCTGCCAGCTTATATTGTGCGAGATCCTTGTGACACTATCAACAAGTCGAGGCCGCCCACCAAGTGCTCAAAGAGCGCCGCTAGCAGGATGCGGGAGGGTTGGGAAGGTCACTCGCAACGTTGCCCCTGCTCTCAGCTCAAGTGCCCTTTCAACTCTGTGACCCATGGCGACACGGTCCTAAAAGATGCGAGCCCTTACAAGGACAGCCTGACCAAGTGCACGAGACATGCGCGCACCTGGGTGCTGACGTTTAGCGGCGAGTCGGGACAGACTTAATCTGCACAACGAACTCTGATAGAGCCTGTCTGGACGCCTGCTACGCACGGAACCCAAAAAAATGTGTATGTGTCGAATGTTACAACAACGAAAACATCGCTCGTCGACAATCTAAAGCGGAATGGAAAATGTTGAGGACGAAGTGGCTCTACTCGGCCTTCTTCGGGGCTTTCGCCTTGGCCTTCGACTTGTCCGCCTTGGGGTTGTAACCCTTCTTCTTGAGCTGTCGCTTTTGTGTTTCTGCAATGAGGGCAGCGTCCTCGGACTCGTCGAATTTGGGCGCGTCGGGCGCAGGGGCCTCGTCGCTCTCCTCGGGGACTTCGAGAGGAAGCTCCGAGTACTCGGCGATCGGCGATGCAGGTTCGGGAGCTGTATCAAGCACGCGGACCAGTCAGTCGAGATCACTCGAAAACGAAGAGGAAAAGCTGGTCACCTTTCTTCTCGGGTTTTCCAATCTTGAACTTGGCGACGTAGAAACCATCCATGTTGTGGACATGAGGGTAGAATCGCCTCGTGAGCTCGATGCCTTTGCCAAACTGCTTGCCTCGGAAGGTCTTGAATCCCTCCTTTCCGAAGGGCAGTCCGGTGTCGACGAGTTTGACGTGTGGTCGCTTGCGCAGGGCATAAGTGACGACCGCTTCGTTCTCTTCAGTCGTGACTGAGCAGGTCGAGTAGACGACGTAGCCTCCCTTTTCAGAGTTGGCCGAAACCGAATCGATCGCGCACAGAACCAATTGCTTCTGAAGGTGCGAAAGTAGGATGAAATCGCGATCGGTCTGTGACGAGGGGATTCCGACGCAAGTGAGCAAGAATGAAAGAGCAAGAAGCAATCGAAACCGGGAGCGGATAAACCTACCTTGTTGACCTTGACACTCTGATCCTTACTGATGACACCGGTACCCGAGCACGGAGCGTCGAGCAAGACGCGATCGAATCCACCCATAATCTTGGGGAACTCTCGTCCATCGACGTTCGTGATGACGACGTTCCTGCATCCCAATCGTGCGACGTTTCCTCCGAGACCCTTGATACGGCCTCGCGAGGAATCGTTCGCCCACACTTCTCCTGTGTTGCCCATCAACGCTGCCATGTAGGTCGTCTTGCCTCCGGGCGCGGCCGACATATCGAGGCATCGCTCGTGAGGCTGAGGGTCGAGGGCCATGACGGGCAGGAAGGAGGACGCAGACTGGAGAATGTAGTGACCGGCGAGGTACTCGGGAGTGGCACCGACGGGCACGTTGGCACCTCCGGTGAAGACCTGGAGTCCAACCTTTGACCATCCTCCTTCAAGGGGTTCGAGGTTGACACCGCGATTGATCAGCGCCTGGGCGAGGTCGCGTCGGCGGGCTTTGAGGGTGTTGACGCGAAGAGTGAGCGGTCGAGGGGTGTCGGAAGAGGTGAAGAACTCGAGAGCTTCATCGACTCCAAACAGTTCAAAGAGCTTCTCGGCGAGATACGGGGTGTACCCGTGGTACTGGCAAATGTCGGCAATAAGTTGCTCAACCATGTCGGAGCGAGACCTGTCACATCGAGACAAGACGAAGCTCAGTTCCGTGCGATTCGTGATAGACAACAGTGCTCCAACGTACATGCCAGCCTGAGCTCCCAACTCTTTCCAGTGCTTGAGGATCCTGGCTGCGGTACGCATCCTCTTCTCGACCTGTCTCAGATCCTCAAGCTGTCCGGTCTTGAGGTCTCCGTCCTCGTCCTCGTCGTCTTCGTCGCCCGAACCTGCAGCTTCAAGTTCCTCCATCGTGGCGTCAATCTGTCCCTCGATCGGTTCAGGCTCGGCTCGGTTAGCGTAATCGAGGCCGGCCGGCGCGTCTTCGTCGTCCGAGTTGTAGGCGGCGGCACGGGCAGCTCGCTTGCCCGCTTTGCCAGCAAGAGGTTTCGCCGATGCTCTGCGCGAGAGAGAATACAAGTCAGGGCATGTTTGACATGGTTGCAGGTCGGAGGAAGTGCACAAAGACTGACTGTTCGTCAAAGTCTTCCTCGGTCACGCCGTTCGCTTCTCCCTCGAGGTCGAACTCGTCCTCGTCGAGGTCGTCACCGTCGCTGTCGTCATCTGCTCGATCGAGATCAAACTCGTCGTCGAAGCCTTCTTCCTGCGAGTCGGCGTCTTCGGGCGCTTCAAGGTCGACATCGTCGAACAGAGCGCTGTGACGCAAGCGCGTCAGCAAGGGAATATAGACGCTTGGAAGAAGAGTCAATCAACGAGACGAGAGACGTACGACCTAGCCTTCTCGAGCCCGAGGTCCTGGCCTCCTTCGTCGCTCTCGAGGTCGCTCCAGTCTTCCTCTGCCTTCATGTTCTCAATGTCCTCCTCGTCGTCCGATTCCCAGTCGACACTCTTGGTCTTGCCAGAGTTGGCTTTCGCGTCGGCCTTGGCCTTGCCTTTACCCTTCTTGGGGGCGGCGACGGTGGCATCGGTCGACTTGCGCGCCTTCTTGATTGCGCGGGTCGATGGCGCGGCCTGTCCGTCCCTGGTGGACTTGGCTTCGAGCGCAGCCTTGCGCTTGCCCTTGCGCAATTCGGTACCCGGATGGTCTGCCGCGCCTCGGAGTGGAGCAGGATCTGCCTGTTTGGTGCGTTGTTGTCGACCCTGGGGTGCCGCGAGGAAGCGCCATCAGCACAGAGCATGGTCACAGCCGAGCACGTGCGCGACTCACCATGGCGGTACCGGACGTAGGCGGGTTAGGGTGGAGCAAGTTGAAGGATTGAAAAAAGTTGGAGATGCTGATGACTTTTGAATTTCCGAGACCTTGAATCCTGGCTTGTCTCGACTCGCATTCGAGGGGATTGTGATATGCTCTCCATCATGACTAACTGGTCAAACAACGAATGAGACGGACTCGAGAATTTCCTTGTTGCGAGAGTCAACGACCTGTAGTCGATGCTATCCCCCGCTTGACCCGCTTCTAATCATCGCCTGACTCTTCTCGCCATCTGTTCTCGCCCCGTTGTACCGCTCGCTGTGCCCAGGAGGAACGGCATCCACTCGCTTGGCCTCAAGTTCGGCATCATGTCCCCACCTGGCTCGATGCGCCCGCGGATCCTCTGCGCAATCGCTGCTCTCGCCAATTGCATCACTGCAGGCTGCAAGTCCCTCGAGAAGCCTTCCTTCGCCTGCGGAGTGAGCGCTGACTCGGTGTTCCGCTTTCGATAGCGATCAATACGTTCCCGCTGTGGTCGACCCCTCTCGCGCGCTCGCTGCACCTCACGTCGTCCCAGTTGAACCTGCTCGCGTCCTCCGCAATCCTTGGAGAATATGCCATGGCTGGTCCCTGGGGCGCGATCGCTGATTCGTACGGTCCAGGTGCCGTTTCAATCGGCGCCGGAGTGTGCTTCGGGATTGGCTATGGCCTCCTAGGGCTCGTCGCAAAAGTAGGCGCGCAGCTCGACAAGCAGGGCAAGGAGAACAATCATCTCCTGTGGGTCCTCCTGTGTGGAACGTACTTCCTTGCTGGGTGCGGCGTAGCGGCTTCGTACTTTTCCGCCATGATCGCCTCGACCAAGTCCATCCCCGCGCGACACTCGGGTCTCGGTGCGTCCACCTCGGTCTTGTCTGTATAAAGCTCAAGACACACCTGACCTTCGACCGTCCTGTCGTAGCGATCGGTGTGCCCTGTGCCGTCTTTGGCCTCTCGCCCCTTTTTCTCACCTCGCTCGCTTCGTTCTTCACGACAACCTGGGATCGCTTCCCGGAACCACCTGGCACGGCACAAGTCGAACTCGACCCTGGGAAATGGCTCCTGTTCCTTGCAGCCATGCTGGCGCTCGTAAATGGCATCGGCGGCTTCTTCCTAAAGGAACTACCCTGGCAGGAGGACCAGGATCAGCTAGATCCTGCCAAGCGCGATTCTCAGCGCATGGAAGCCGAGCGCCAACCCGAAGACCCTGTCGCGACCGAACGCACTGCTCTTCTGCCGGCTCGTGCCAGTCAAGATCAGACGGATTCTCCCTCAAGCGCCATCGAGGGCCACCAACCCGAGGCGCTGGACCCTCAGACGCTTCGACAATTCGTCTCGACCCCTAGATTCTGGCTCTTTGGCTCATTGATCCTGCTCTCGACCGGTCCTGTCGAGATGTACATGGCGTCCCTTGGCCAGATCCTCGAGTCGCTCCTTGCCATCTCGGCTTCCACCACTTCGACCGCGAGTCATGCGCTACAGGCGAGGAAGAACCATATTGCGGTCCTTGCTATCGCCAACACGTTCTCGAGACTCGGGGTCGGCGCCGTGTCCGATTACCTGTCAACACCCGCCCGCGAGGGCGAAAGGCCGAAGAGACGGATCAGTCGGTTGGTGTTCTTGTTTGGCGCGTGCGCGACTCTGGCAGCCTCGTACGCGTGGGGAGGAACCGGACTAGGATCCGAGCAAGGACTGTGGGTCATCACGATCGGTGAGTTGCGCGTCCAAAACCTGCGACCCCGCAAGATGCGCAGAACTGACCCGCGCCCTGCAGTCAACGGCTTCTCGTACGGAGCCATATTCACTCTTTCGCCGGCGATCGTGCGATCCTGCTGGCCTGTCGACAATTTCGGTCGCAATTGGGGTCTATTGACGTGAGCTACCACCCTGGCCCCTTTCCTCTCGCAGTTTGAGGCCGTCTCTTCTGAACAAGCTTCCTGTCGCTTTTCGCAGGTGGTTTTCCGCGATCGGCGCCCTCATCTTCACTCCTCTCTTCGGCATTTTGCGAGACATGGCAACCGGTACTTCTGCGCCTCTCACGCTCATCACTGAAGTCTGCGCAGCGTCCAGCTGTTACAGGCCGATCTTTGTCGTCTCTGCCGTGAGCGCAGGAGCAGCTGGTGGAGTTGTCTTGCTTTTGTGGCGAAAGTGGAACCTGCTCGTCTGATCCCCTTCCCTTCTCGATGAAATTTTCCCGCCGCTCTTTCCGCATCATGTCCTTGTCTCTCTTATCGCTATTCTTGACCTCATGTTGTTGCCAATCATGCTTTGCCTTTCGAACCGGACCACGATCAGAGCATGTCGTTGGGATTACCAGCAAAGTGATACGTAGGAAAGCTTCGGGAACTACGAGAGCCTCATTCCCCTCCACTGCTTTCAAGTTGATCGACCTCGTCCTCATCATCCAACACGTCGTCCTTCGTCCTTCGAGAACGTTTCGAGGGGCGAGAGGATCGTTTCTTGATGGGGCTCTTGCGCCGAGAACTCGGTAATAGCCTCGACGGCATCTTTGATTCGTCCGGTCCAGAATCATCTTCTTCGACCATTCCGGGCATCTGTTTGCTGACAAAGCCCGCGAGCCAATCTTCTTCCTCCTCCTCCTCCTCGTCATCGTCATCGTCGTCGTCCTCATTCTCGTCAGAGTCGCCATGATCGACCTCATCTCGATCGTCTTCAGCTTCTTCTTCTTCCTCGGCTGAACTCTCAAAGAAGCTCGACTCGTCGTCATCATCGTCGTCTTCTTCTTCGTTCTCGAGCGTATCGTCTCTGCCGTCATCGTCTTGCGAAGAATCATCCGGTATCGAATCTTCGTAGTAGTCGTCTTCGTCATGATCTGACCGCAGGACCTGATCTCGGTCCTCCTCTTCTTGTCCTCGAGGTGTCCGACCTCCGAGCGCGTCCGCGACCGCATCGTCAAGTTCCTTGCCCGACGCGACTGGAGTCGTTTGTTGTTGAGGCGTTGTGTCTGTGCGTACTGATATCGCCGCAGGAGCGCGATGCGAGGAGGTTGACGTAGAAATAGTACGGGGTCGCGGCAGGAGGGGAATGATTGGAGGGTCGAACGCCGGATTCGCAAGCATCTCGAATAATGTCAACGCATCCGAAGAAAGGAACTGTCGAGATGCCGACGAGGATGAGGATGATTGTGATGGTCGGTACTGGGCATTCGAATTGTAGAACGATGCGGGAGGGTTTGGTAACGAAGCGTTTTCGGGATCGACGGGCCAAGGTTGTTGCAGGTGCGCAAAAGGGTTCGCACCCAAAGTGGAAGACGAGTACGTGAGGTTCTGGGAAGGAAACGAACTGTTGGGAGGTCGTGAGGGTGAAGGAGAGACGAGCGACGGCTCGACTCGACGAGCTTTCTTGCGCGAAGGTATTGGTGGCGGTGGCATCTGCTGGGCATCGATCTGTGCGCGAGACAGACTGTCGCTTTGCTCCGCCATGGGATGCTGAATGAGCATCGGCTTAGCGCCGGGCGCTGTTACAGGCGGCGGTGGCGGCGGCGGCTCGGATCCGTTTTCCTCTTGCCGAGGCTTGTTGCTCCTTGTTCGTTCTGGTCGCGCCCACGGCCCAGCAGATCGGTCTCTCTTGCCCTCAGGTTTGAGCGTCATCGTAAATTTGCGGACGTCCCGGTGAAAGTAGACCGTCAGCTTGTATCTGGTAGTTTTGGCGTCCATCCTCTCTCGAAGACCGTATAGGAACATCGGAGGTGGTGGCGGGTCATTATGGGACGGTTTTGCCCGCGATGCGCGAGGGGTCCTACACAGCAGGCATAAAAGATCAGAAGTGAGCTGAACCGACTCATGTCTGGAAAAGAATAGAGACTGACATCTTTTTGTACGTCCAGTCTCCTGCTGCAGCGAGTCTCGAGACAATAGTTTCCATGTCGCCCTCGTCTCCATCGAGCATGAACCGGTCTTCATATTCGAGAGGATTTTCGTGGGCGATTCGCGTAAAAGCCGTACATGCCTCTTGCAGGCTACTGGTCGTCTCGGGTGCCCAGTGTAGTGATCGTTTGGCTTCGGTCCAGTACCACTCGTGCGCGAGACACACCAGGTACGGTTGTAGGTTAATCAATCGAATCGGAAAGTCGGTCACGGGTCGTTCGCGCTTACACTGCGAGCAGTGCAGCTGCGGTAGCTGATCATCGGAATATGGGATCGCCGAGGTTGACGCCGTAGGAGCATGAGTAGCGGCCGGGAAGGATCGAGGCGTTCTTGACGGCGGTGACGAGTGATGATTGACAGCAGGTAGGAGAACCGAAGGATGCTGCATGGCCGGTCTCTAGCGCGGGCGTGTGGCCATAAGTCGTCGTCGTTGAAGGAAGAAGGCTGCGGGGTGGACTTGTTTTGGCGCGTGCATGTGCGGCATTGCGACGCGCCTGGACCAGAATCTCATCATTGTCTCATACCTAGCGTTCGCTCTTTGTTCGTGGCGAGATTTAGCGGCGTATGCAGCCACAAGCTCTTTCGCTTTACATACTCATAGATGTGTTGAGCGACTCGAGAAGCGAAGCGGCGAAGAGGCAAAGCACGCTACGTCGTTCTTCTTCTGATCTTCAGAAGTTCCCGGCGATCATGCCTGATTCTGCAGGGCAAAGGGCTTTGCGCAGCGTCAATAGAAGCTCGAGCTCATACGCTCTTCACGGCAGAAACTAAACTTTCAGGAAACAGTATTCGGAAGCGCTAGGACCCTTGACCCGCGATCGAGCGCATTCCTTCATCGGGCCTGTCCATTCTCGGATCCCATCGGATCACACTGAGCCCGAGGGTCCGCTGGCATGTTGTATGGCTGAGTGAACCGGTCTCAGGTTACCTCGCTCCCTCTGACTACCCTGCCGCGGTTTCTCGCTTCGGCTCCGCTCAGTCTTGCCCTATGCCAAGAACCAATTGGAAAGCCGGTTTCATTGGGAGCAGTGTTCGAGTGCCTACCACCCGAAATCGCTCTCATCGTGTGCAATGTTTTTCAATCTTGTGATCGAGTCTTCCGAGGTTCGCCAACGCAACTTCTCGCTTTCAGATTTGAACTCTGTCTCCCTGTCACTCTTTCCCTGTTGGCGCCGGCTGCGCTCAATCTCTCTCGCCTCGCGAGACCAAGCTCGGCAGCTCAAGCACGAAGACCTGGACGAGATTATCCGAGTCGGAGCTGACGAAGACCAGGATGCTGGGAGACGCGCTCAACGAGTCGTCGATCGTCGCCAGGAAGCAAATCAATTAACCCAAGCCGAGGAGATGTCACTTCTTCGCCCCATCCGCCAAAAATGCTCGGTCGTACCGTTTCCCATAGAGGTGTCGAACTGGACCCTACCCAGATCGAAGCCCTCCTCTCCTTCACTCGCACTCGTTCCCGTCAAGAACGTCGCTTCTTATACTTTACTTTACTTTCCACGTCAGTTCACCCCTTTCCTTTTTTGTAACCGAGACAAGGTTCAGATTTGAAGTGAAAATTAAAGCGCAGAGAAGAGAAGTTCTTGACGAGTACGAGGGCGAGTGAAGGAGAGGAGGGCTTCCATCTCGATAGGGTCCAGTTGGACACCTTTGTAGGGTGCGGTCTGACGGAGAATTTTTGGCGGATGCAGTGAAGAAGTGACATTTCCTCGGCTTGAGGTAAAATAGGGGACGCTTCATTTCGACGGATCCGAGCAGAAACGTTGTCGGCTCTCGCTCCGGATTGATGTTGAATGAAAGCTCTTTTTCAATAATGCCTTGTTACTACTAGATCTTACACGGGTCGAATATTTAAGCCTAGTGCTTTTTGGATTTTTGCTCTTGTCTCCTGCCATCGTCCCGGAGCGACTGCCAGACCGGAAAGCCTCCGATTTGCACCGCAGCCATCTGAGAAATAACGGCACCTGTCAGTTTGACGGTAGGCTCGAAGTACTACCTGAGGTGAGGCGACTCACGTAGAGGAACTGAGTGAGCGGGTTCGTGACGTTGTACCTCCTCATAATCGGCTTCAAGCACGCAAAGACTTCGACAAAATGGGTCACCATGAGGAAGCCGATCGACGCGACCTTGCTCGCATTGCCGAGGTGAGTCGGCGTCGGCGTGATCGAGAGTTGGGACAGTATCGGTCGTAGGACCGGGGCCTGCCATCGAAGGATGCGTGCGATCGAGGGAGCCGGAGTGAGGACGAGCCAGAGATTGATCGCGAGCACGAAGAGGACGGAGAACCATGCAGCGAGTTGCAGTGAGAACGAGTCGATTACGACGTCGCTGATCCCGAGGCCTTCCTTGGCTTCGCGGTGCATTTGCTCGAGTCGGACTCGAGCTTGACCCGCTTGCATCGGGGGCGAGAACTTGTAGGTCCAGGACTGGCGGGGATTGTGCGAATATTCGAGGGTCATGGACTCGGACTTGAATTCGGTGATTTGCGGTTTCGCGTATGCGAGCGATCGAGAACGCCTCGCAAAGTATTCGAGATAGTGACTGTCGTCGAGCAGCTTGACGGTCAGCTCCTAGGAGGACACTACTCGGGCCGAATAATGTGGCTCACCCCAGGCTTTGCTCATGGTCCTTGTTCATGTGCCTACATGGAAGTAGGGCATGGTCAGCTCTGACTGATCGCAATTGAATGAGAGCGGAAGGCCTACGAGATGATGCGGGTCGCTGATCGCGGTGAGCGAAGTCGCCGCGAGATCAGATCAGTCAACATGCATTGAGCGGGACACGAGAGGACAGCTCACCTTCGGCGGGAGCTACTTCAGCCATGTTTGTCGGCAGTCCGGGTCACAGTGATGCCGTGCGGGGGAAGAACAAGTCTCTGACAGAAAGTCGCGCGCAGTTGACATCGCCAGAAAGTTCATTTTCCCGTTACACCGCGCCCGCTCGCCTCGTTGAATCGGATTGCAAGAGGATGCTGTCGGCAGTGCGACAACGTGCAACGGCGCGCTCGGCCTTGATCGCGCCGGTGCAAGGTCGTTCAACTCGCGCAATGCATGCATCGCTCCCAGTCGAACACAAGTCGACCCGCCAGCGGATAGCGAAGGAAAAAGTCGCGCAACGATACGCCAAGCTGGTCAGGAAACGTTCGGTCAAAGACATGCGCGAGACGCGGCGAGAGGAGAAGGAGCACAGAGCAGCGCAACAGGACCAGCTCCGGCACGACGAAGTCGTTCTCAAGCGACAGGGAGCTCAGGTGAGTGCGATCCGCAGGTTCTGAGCCCGTCTCCGGCTCCTCTCACTGATTTCGCATTAATCTCGTCAGGAAATCACCGACTCCCTGCCTCCTTTTACCGAGGAGCAGCTCGAATCCATGTACCGAGGTCTTATATCCGCGCCTCCAGAGCAACTTGCACTCAATGCAATCGAGCAACCGAAAGCCCCCGCTTTGCCAGATCCTACCGTCGAAAATTTCGCGCGCCAAGACCGCTTGGTCGTTCTGTCCGAACGGTTAGACGAATTGGACATCGCGCCCGGAAACGAGATCGACCAGTCGCCTGCATCAAGAACAAGCCTGACAGAACGGCTACGGAGCAAAAGGCAATCACTCGACGAGAAACTGTTGATAGCAGATGACGCCGGGGTGCACGCGCTGGCCGACCGACACTCGTCGCCCTCAGTTGCGCTCTTGACCCGTGTCGAGGAGTTGTCGTCGAGGGATATTCCGCTCGTGCCACAAGCTTCGACTTCGACTGCCGGACTCGCTGCCTCACTTCCGAAGGGCCTCCTTGCGAGGTCGGAATGGACTGATCTGGCTCTCGCCTGTGTGAGTCCGATCCTGCGTTATAGCGGCCGACCGAGATTGACCGTCAACTATGACATAGGCACACGAAGGTGACCTTGAAGCCGTAATGAGGGCTCTACGAGCGATGGAGGTGAGCTTGAAAGCCTCTCAGCCCATGATAATCAGTCGGAGCTGACCTATTCGTATGCAAGGCAACTGTCCCGTTGACAGACGGAAAGATACTGGAGCAGATCCTCGGTCTATACGCAAGCGAAGGAAGGCCACAGGACGCAGTGAAATTGACTGATTTCGCACGCAAAAGTACGCTACGCTCGCGAACCTCACCGACTCGATACCTGCGATTGATGTATTTGACCTGCAGATTCCTTACCTCTGTCTGTCACCGCCCATCACCATCTGCTTACGTCACTCCTTCCATCTCACCCCGAACTCGCGGTTCGCCACCTCTATTCGATGGAAGCTCTGGGCTACACTCCGCTTCCGGCGACCTACACCGCCATCGTCTCCCGTCTGCTCTCTCCATCGTCTTCTCCAACCCTGATTCGCAAAGGATGGGACCTGTATGCTCACTCGCGACTCGTGTCACACCCAGTCCCTTCGATCGAGCTGTATTCGACCATGATCCAGGCGTGTTCTCGAGGCACGCACCCCTCACCGGAACGTGCGATCGACCTATTCACCGAGTTGACAGAAGACAACCGACTGCCTCCGTCTGAACTCGCGTACAACGGCGTGATCCGCAGTTGTGCGAGGGAAGGCAGCCAGGAGTACTACTACGAGGCTCTCAGGTACATGCGTCGCATGTTGGACGAGAACGTCGTGCCGAGCAAACACACGTTCCATGCCCTGTTGGAAGGAGCGAAACGTCACGGAGACCTCGCGAGGAGCCGGTGGATCTTGGTCAAGATGGTCGGACTTGAAAGTGACGCGATTAGACCAGACGAGAACACGCTCGGATTGGTGTTTCAAAGCTACGCGAGCTTCAAGCCCGAGAAACCGGAGAAACCAGGCAGACGGAAGGAGAAGCTCGAACAGGTCGTGCCAAACAAGGAGACTGCGGAGCGACCGTCTCGGATTCTCAAGCCCGATCAAGATCCCGCAAATGTGCCTCTCGCGTCTGGTCCTTCCCAGCCGCACAACGATCGAGACGCTGGACCCCTCGCCTTGATCGAGCTTTTGGGGGAAGCATCGTTGTTCTACCCGGGTCCGCTTCCTCGGACGTCTACCCACGTGCTCCAAGAAGCGCAGAACCTCATGCTCCAGATTGTGGGACCCAAAGTCCTCGGTCTCAACGATGCGAACTCGACACAGCCAATTCCGCTTTCGATGTTCCCAGACGTGCGGCCCTCGACGTTCCTCCTGAATGCCTACCTCTCGATCCTCAACTCGCACTCGACATTGACTCGTTCAATCGAGTTCTTTGACACTGCGTTCGAACGAGTCGGGATCGAGAAGAATCGGTTCAGCTTTGAACTGATCATGAAACGATGCGAACTGGGGAAACAAGCGAGCACGCCGGAAGGGATCGAGCGCGCCAAGAAAGTTTTTGAAGCGTGGACCAAGTGGAGCGGAGAACCTTGTCCAGCCGTCGAAGAGCTCAAAAGTCGGCAAGAGCAGGGAGAAGCGATTGAAGAGATGGAAGTCGAACGAGTCAAGAAGGAAGCGAGAAAGTGGGAGCAAGAGAGGAGGAACGGCCGCAACATTTCGAAGATGTGGGGAGGATTGATCAGGGTACTTGCAAAGTACGTTTATACTCTCGACTACCTAGTAGATAACGAGAAACGCTGACAGCTGGTTATCTCGGACAGGGCGTTCGAGGAAGACGAAGCTTTGCGGATCCTGCGTCGGTTCGTCGAGCTGTACCCCGCTGCCAAGGTTGCCAACTACCGTCCATCGAACGCCAACGTGCCCCTACCAGACAAGACGGTCACCCGAGTCTCGCTGCAGTTGTCGTCGTCGCTGTACCCAGAAACCGCGCCTTCGTTCGCTTCGTCAGTTCCGCCTTACCTGACCTTTGAAGACCTCAAAGTGCTGCACCTTCGGTTCGCCAACATGGAGAACAAGAAGGGACTCGCGCATGTCAAGGGCATTTCGCGAGCGTACGAAGCGGGATTGGCTCACTTTAGAAAGTGGGAACAGTCCCAAATCGGCTGAACTTCGTCTTTCGGTGTTCTCGACATGTAGTTCTCTTTCTCTTTCATCTCGTTCACATCTCTTGACGCTATTCCGCATTCATGTAGCAATTCCTCGCACCCCTCTGCAACGCATTCTCCCACAGCTCTTTTGACCTCGTCGAGACGAAACGTACGCAGCGTTTCTCACACAAGTCGAGAGCGATCGCGAGCATCTCGGCGGACGGGAAGATGGTGATCGAGCAAAGACAATGTCGCAGGATGGAAGGAAGAAGGAGCAGAGAACCGTACGAGCGCCCCTGGCTGCATCGCCGCCCGCGGCCGGCACGCTCCTTGGCCCCTGATTCTCTCTTCCTCTCACCCGCAGCTATCCCTCGAACACCGACTGCACTCCGCGCGCGCACGACACAGTCATTGAACATTCCTGGCAGTCTGTGAACAGCGTGACAGTGGACCTTGTCAGCCAGGCGCGAGCTGGAGCCCATCGCGAATGTCAGGCCTCCTCCGCCGAGCGTCTCAGCAGCACCAGCAGTCACCGTTACACTATCACTACGATCATCATCAGTCGGCCAGCCCTGCTCGCCGATCGCCATCGCTACACCAGCCGCCGACGCCAACGCGCGGCTTCACTCAACACGAACGCGGTTCAAGCGACAGCGGTTTCGCGTCGGGTCTCATGAGCGTGCGCAGCGGTACCTCGGGCACCTCGTCAGAGTACAGCAGGAACGCCGATCCAGCAGAACTCTTCGTGCGACAGGACAGGATCGGTGCGTTTCGGGGTTTCCTTTCTCGCAAGCCGTTGTGCGGGAGCTTAATTTGAGCCTTTCCCCGGTACATCGAATCCGGTTTGCTACACTCGCAGGCAAAGGTTCGTTTGGTGAAGTGTACAAAGGCTATGCTGTTCGTACGCAGAAACCGGTCGCGATCAAAGGTGAGAGTGCAAACTTTCTATCGTCGCTTCGAATAGAGCCTGACCCTCGACTTTGAACTTGCAGTGATCAATCTCGAAGATGCCGAAGACGAAATTGAAGACATCCAAGTGCGTTTGCGTCTCCCCTCGTCCGAATCTTGGACTAGTACTGAACGAGCGGGCCTGTTCTCCAGTCGGAAATATCGATCCTGTCTTCGCTCGATTCACCCTATGTAACAAAGTACGAAGGGTCGTGGCTGCGGGGGCAAGAGCTGTGGATCGTCATGGAATATCTGCAAGGTGGATCGTGCGGAGACCTGCTAAAGCCCGGGGTGTTCAAAGAGGATTACATTGCGATCATCTGTCGAGAGCTGCTCAAAGGATTGGAATACCTGCACGGCGAGGGCAAGTTGCATCGAGACATCAAAGGTAAATTCGTTCTGCTCATCAAGTCCGACGACTCTGTGCTCATGCGAACCTTTCAATACAGCCGCGAATGTCCTCCTCAGCGCGTCAGGAGAAGGTAACATGAACCTTTGCTGTACCGATCTCCGCACCAGAATACTGACGCGACTTGGTGCCTCTAGTCAAGCTGGCGGACTTTGGAGTCTCGGGTCAGCTGACAGCCACCATGACGAAAAAGAATACTGCGAGTCCCGGTCTTCTATGGGCTGACTGGTCTTCCTCGCTGACGCATTGATGGCCACCACAGTTTGTTGGAACTCCGTACTGGATGCCTCCTGAGGTCATCAAGCAGTCGGGTTACGACTCGAAAGCCGATATCTGGTCGCTCGGTATCACAGCGATCGAGATGGCGAGTGGTGAACCGCCTTACGCCGAGCTGCATCCCATGAAGGTGAGTCCGCTCAGAGCTTGAATCAGATCTTCTCGTGAGAACGACTAACCGACCTGAGCGCGGCTTTGATTGCAGGTCCTGTTCTTGATCCCGAAGAACCCACCACCCGTTCTCGAAGGCGCTCAGTTCTCGAAACCATTTCGAGAATTCGTCTCGCTATGCCTGCAACGCGATCCACTTGCTCGACCTTCAGCGAAAGAACTGCTCAAACACCGGTTCATCAAGAACGCGAAAAAGACGACATACCTTGTCGAATTGATCGAGAGGCTCGAGCGGTGGCGAGCTCAAGGCGGGGGCGAGCCCCACAAAGGAGACGGGAATCACAGCGGTGACAGTGAGAACGAGTACGTCTGCGTCGAGCCCGACTCGAAGACGTCAAGATCTGACTCTGGACCCTCGTCCCCGAATAGGCTGCAGCAATCTGCGGACGACCTATGGGACTTTGGTACGGTGCGGCATGTACAAGCGAGACCTGGTGGTCCAGCCACGCTGCGCAGAGCCCAAGCGCAACAGGCGCAACAAGCTCAACAGCGGTATCAAGAAACACAGGAATCGAATGGCTACATTCACGACTATGCCGCTTCGCCAAGTACGCAACGAGTGTCTCCTGCACCTTTGTCGAACCAGATGAACCCGTCGTTCGAGACCGTCCGAAGAGCGGTTCCAGTCCCAACGGCACCGTCCTCGACATCGACAGGTTCAGTAGCATCTCGAGGCAACCCTTCGGCTCACTCGGAATACGATGCGTACTCTTCGGGAGTGCCGAGTGCAGTCGATGCCGATGAGCGAGCCCGAGCAGCGCTGGATCGAGAACGGGAGAGACTCGAGGTACTTAGACTCGAGCAGGTTCGAGAGGAGGAACAGCATGCTACGCCGAGGAGGCACGACCCGCAGCATCGTGAACGAGAGTTGTCGCAGGAAGGCGAAGAGGACGAAGACGCGGATGGGAACATTCTCGACACGGTTGCACTGCCCGTGCTCGATTCGGTAGCTCCGTTCTTGACCTGATCTCTACTCACCCTGGAATGACGCTGACGAGCTGTTGCTCCCTGTACAGATACACGATCGAATCACGAATCCACAAGCTCGCCAGTCTCTCCTGCGGTTCCGAGCTGCGCTCGAAGAAGTCGAGAGAGAAGTGCCAGGGTTTGTCAACGTGTTCATCAGCGAGGTTGTCGATTCAGTCGAAGTGAGATGGCCGTCCTTCAATCGCGTCTGACTGGATCATAAAGACTGATCTTCTTGCCTTGTATGGTCTACAGCCGGAACCCGATTTCGAGTAGAGCCCTGCGGAACTCCACCTACATACCTCTCTTCGACGCTGTGCCTACTGTGCGGATTCTGACCTAATGCTCATCACGCCTTTCTTGTCTATTGTTTCTCTTACTATTTTGTGTGCCCTGAACGACCTGGATGTTCTTGTCACAAGAGCGATCTGTTGGACTGTTTCACTATCCTGCGCCTGATGCTACTCGTCGGCGACTCGAGAAGGACGACCGGTGCGAGACGTGCACGATAACCAACTTTGACTGGGGTAAATGCGAAGCTGCATGCGCTCACTCCCTGTTCTCGGCTCTGAGCGGAGACCCGCATGTTTTTCTGTCTTGGCTTTCGTCCAGTTCTCGCACCTTGCATCCAGCCAATCGAACCCAGTCGCGAGCGTGAATTCAGCGCCGTACGCGGGCTGGCGAGATGAGATTCTCGTATTCTCCCGTCGACGAATCGCATGCGCGCGGTTCCGGTCCTCGACTCTCCTTGCGATCGCATTCTCCTTCTTCGCATTGCTCAGTCTCGCAAGTTGGACATTCTATACCCCAGCACACCTTGATCTTCTCGCACCGACTCAAGCGCCTAGCAGCACTCACACAATCATGTCCAAGGTCAGTTACCGCTTCCGGGAACTTCGGCTCACCATCCCGGACCCTCTCTTCTCGCACGCACACCTCGTCGCTCTTCCCAAGAGTCGTCAAAGCGGTTTCGAGACCGACAGTCATGAACCGACTAGAAGGGACCGACGATCAGGACTGATGCTAGCCTCTTCTCTCGCTTGTTCCCCACTATGATCCGTTATCCGCACACAGGCCATCTCTGCTTCGGAAGTCGCAAACCACAAGAGTTCAGACAGTGCTTGGGTCATCATCGAGAACAACGTGTACGACGTGACTGAATTCCTCGTAAGCTTTTACCTCATTACCCCGTTTGAACCCCTTTCCTTTCCGCTTTTGATTTACGAAACTGATGGAATCGGGACCTATAGGACACTCATCCGGGAGGAGCAAAAGTGTTGCTCAAGAACTGTGGTCAAGACGCGACCGAGAATTTCTGGCAGTTTCACCCACGCAAAGTGCTCGACAAGACGGCGAAACAGTTTTTGATCGGTCCGGTTCAAGTCGATTCAAAATTGTAAAGAAACTCCCTCCTAAACTTTCTGTTCCTTCTCGACCCTTTGTCTCGTAGTATTTTGTCCTCCTCATGTTGTGAAAAAGTTTCTTTCTCTCCGTCTGTCACGTTTACGGTCGAGAAGAAATGATGCAGGTGCGTTGTCTTGCAAAACAGTAGTTGGTAATACATGCGTCCAAATTTCCGAGCGCAACTCGGCACTCGGAACTGGCTGTGACCATGATCCTTTTTAACCCCTCCGACTGTTCTTCTCGGTACCACGAGGTCGTTCCTTGACCACCATCTTGTTTCCGTTCTTCGATTTCGGAGATCGGGTACGTTGTCCCTTTGCACCAACCTGTGATAAAAATCCAAAGGACAGCGGTCATCAGTGTCTGGACAATCTGAGCCTGGTCTGGAGAATCTCGAGGGAAGATTACGAACGTTCGAGAACGAGACCGGGTGCACGTTACCCTTGCTCTTTCCACGTCCTCCTCCGTGCGGGTGATCACGCCTGATAAAAAGTTGTAATACGGTCAGTGCCATGGGAGAGGGCCAATGAGCACTCCAGAGAGAAGAAGGAAATACGTACGCGTTCATAGCGACACCACGCGATTGAGGCCTGAATCCGAGCCACCGCATCCTACCCGCTTTACCCAAGTTGCGATGTTGGTGGTCCTGGTTACTCACGACTCCGACACTCGCGACGCAGTCGAGCCCGACGTACCGTACCTCTCCCGACGACATGCGTACCTGAGCGTGTTTGCCCGAAGGCGAGCTCGCCGAGATGATGCGTGCGGATGACCCTGCCGATCGCGCAAGCACGGCGGGACCGATCGGGGAGAGCGAGATTGCGTGGATGAGGGTTCCAACCGGGATCAGGCGTAGTGGCAGACAGTTGCCCGGTTTGAGGGCCGCCTGTCGCAACGCAGCGAGGTCGATGCGAGGCGCAAGTGAGCTCGGAGAGGGAGGTGTGATGAGGTCTGCGGGGTCCTTTGACGAGGAGGATCCTGGCAGCGGCGGCAGGACGGATTGAGGCGAGCTCGGATCGAGCTCGGTCTCGGCAGGCGATGGCGCCGAGACGGACTCGGGCTTGAGGTGGAACGTCTCGGGCACTCCCGAGCGGAACGATTGCACGAGGTCGCCCTGGCGGAGGGTCGTCGGGGCGAGGATGTAACTCATCGCTCCCGACTGTTGGTGACGCAAGAGGGCGATGTGCGCCGAACGTCCCGGGTCGTATTCGATGCGGACGACTTCTTGCTGTCCGGTTTCGCGTCGAGTAAAGTCGACGAGGCGGATCCTGCGCTTGTGTCCACCTCCGCGAGCGCGGGTCGTGATCCGACCGTGGTGGTTGCGACCACCGGTCGAGCGCTTGGCCTCTGTCAGGTCGCGGTAGGGTCCTCCCTTGTGCAGGTGTTCCGAGATGGGCTGGCGCAGTTGACGGAGCGAAGGCGTGACGGGCAGGTACGTCTTGAAGTTGGACAGACCCGACTTTTTCGAGAAGGTGAGGATTCGCTTCGTGCGACCAGTCTCAGGGTCGGTCGTCGTAGCAGACGTCGGGGGTTTGAGCGCCGCGAGCGAGGTCGAGAACGAGCGGACAGACGAAGGTCGGGCGAACGCAGTCACGCGAGTCGCTCTCGCAATTTGCGACATGATATCTGTAATGCAAGCAACGCTCCAAGTCAGCTACAGTCTGCGATTCTCGGTGAGGATCTCGGCTGCTACTGGATGCGAGACAAGTTGCGGCACGAGTTGTGATCTGCACCCCGTCTCGCCCGAGGCCGGCAGATCGAGGGCACGGGATGGACCACAGCGACTCGAGACAACTTTCTGGTCGAGCGAGAGCTGGCCAGACACGACTCACGGATGGTCAGCCGTATCTTTCCAACTGGCGAAAACGGGTCGAGGTTGGACGATCGACTCGGGTCGGAGCAGTCGAGACCTGGCACTGGCTTGCGATCTACAGCAGATGCTTTGTGGCGAGGCGAGGAGTCTGCTGGTGCGCGTGCGGTGTGAGGAGCGGATGCAAGCGGTTGTCTGTCTCGGATTGATCGTTCGTCGTGCAACAATCCTCTCGACTCGCGACTCTGCGCGCTATCAAGAGCTCTCTCGTCGACCACGGATCCCTGATCCTCGCTGCTGACAGTGTAGAGCGACGCGCGACTACAATCAACGAGCAGTGCTCCTCACGCCTCCCCACGTCTCGCATCTCGCTTCTTCGCATCTCGCACTGCGACCATGACCGATCTACCCGTCTCGTCCCTTCCTCCAAACTCGGCCCTGCCTGCGATGCCGCTCCCAGCGCTCCCGCCGATCTCGTCTCCCGTACCGGGCCCATCCTCGCTTTCTCCGATGCCGCCGTCAGTCGGCAGCAAACGCGCAACTCCCGGGACTCCCGATCTCACCGATGCAGGCCCACCAAAACGCAAACGAGTGCGCAAGTCCGTCGCGACAGGAGGAACCCCCGGAGAACCATCAGCGGGACCAGGCAAATCATGGCGCAAGGGACTCAAAGGGTGAGCAACCTGCGAGCACTCTGTCCCTCGGCAACGCGTAGATCATTGACTCATCATGTCATTTCGTACATCCTCGCTCTTGCAGGAATCTTGCCGGGGTTGGCCTCGAAGCAGCACTCGGTACGCACAGTCCCCTTCCTGCGCGCCTCGAGATGACTTCTGGCCGCTCACTCACCTTGGTCGCTCGGTCATCACAGCTGCCGGAACGGTCCGAGAGGTGTCGACTCCCGTAGCTACACCTGCCGTCGCTGCCCCTCCAGCTCCTCCCCCCGTGCCCTTGCCTCCCTTGATCCCGTTCCACCCCCCTCCGCGCGTCGCCTCGAACCTGGTTGGAGTCCCACCCAAACTCGCAACACAGTTCCTGCCCGTACAGAAGCTTGAATTGGGGACGCCGAGACCGCGAAGGTGGGCGCGTGCCAAGATGGAGTTCAGGAACATTACGGGGGGCACTATCGTCCTCTCGAGTTGGCAAGGAGGTGCGAACCTCTTTCTCTCCAAGCAGACAGGTCCGTCTGGTCTGCTGACCTCGCTTCTCTTTCGGACCGGTATCCAGATACGTCCTCGGCCTACTCGGAACAACTCGGGCGCGTCTCGGTTGACGAACTGGGTTCTCCCGTGCCCGGTGCACGGACCCCGTCCAGTCACACCGCTTCCTCGATCACGAGACCTGCTCTCGCTCGATATGCGCCACCTGGTCTACCTGCAGCAGCAGCATCGAGTGTTGGAGGTCCTTCCGCCGCGCCTCTTGCACCATCACCTGCTTCTACCACACCCGCCTCGACACCAGCCCCGCAGCCTGCAGTCGTCGCGCAGACACTGGCGCCACCAAGTGATCCCGGATCCCAACCTCTCTCGATTTCACCGAGTTCGGCGCCCTCTGCGACAGCCACGATCTCGGTCTCGCCTCTCGCACCGCCTACGTTTCCACCTCTACCAGCACTCGAGTGAACCCAGATCTGTCTGGAACTTGGTCCGCAACATTGCTGTCTACCTTTTTTCGACTTCCCATACATTACAAAAATTTGGTACAGACTTGGAGATTCTGTCAATGTCCTCCTATTGACGCGCTCGTCTACCTTCATTTGTTCTTCCGTTGAAACCGTTCGAGGTGAATCAAGTGGCCTCGCTCCTGCCTCACATAGATCAAGTAGCACAATGCGCCGAGACATACCGAAACGTACGAGATGACAACTGCCCCTGTAGTTTCGGCATATTGGGAGAGTAATAATGTTCTTGTGTGAGTGGTGGGTATCTCGAACGGGGGCCAGGCCAGGTATTTTTGAGCTTACATTTGAACTCGGAAGGCTTGTCAAAGATGATCGTAACCACGTATCTGAGGGAGGGAGCGGAGGTGGACGATATTGATTCAGGTCGCGGCATTTGACAGTAGGAAAAAAAAGGAAATTCCTGAGGTACTTGACCAAGTCGAGGAGGTTCTGCAGTGAGAATTGGAGGGCCATACTATATTTCCGGCAAGTGGTTCAATCAGTCTCGGAGCCTGTCAATCTTGCATAGACAAAAGGCCTTGCATCGTATTCTTTCTCGGATGATCATTCAGTGCTTCTTGTAGTCCCTTCAATTGGCACAAGTCGAAAGACCACAATCCGATTCGACTCAGCGCCATGCCTAATCGTGTTCGACGTCGGGTGGTTGTGAGCACATGATACTCACGGCAAGAAGAGCATAGGGGACTTGCCGGTAAAGAGCAAAGCAGAATTGTAAGGCAACCCTCTTGCGCCGGACTGAGGAGGGTTGACAAAAAATGCCAAGACTGCCGGGGTAAGGGTCAAGAGCTCGGACTGTTGCGTCGTGGCACAGCAGTATACAGAGTCAGTCTAGTCACAAGGCGACGTTCTCGAGAGGGACAGAGAGGGCGTGAGCAATGAAGAGCGAAAGATTGTTACCCAGATCGACCAACTGCCAGCTCGTATCAGTCCCATCTTGGACTCCAAGTACGGCATCAATATCGTTCCGAGGAGACCTGTCACGACTCCAACGCCTCTCATCCCGGCGACGAAACCGTCAGAGTAGTCGTGCGCTTTGAGGTAGGCCAACATTGAACCGTCAAACCTGCGCAGAAGCCGCACGTCAAGGGTTCAGCTTACTCGAGCTGCGAGCCCTTTCGAGTGGTGTTGATACTTACGAGAGCACGGTTAGGTAGAGAAGCGAGATGGACAAGCAAGAGAAGAATACTGGAGCTTTGACAAACGTGATCCAATCCTTGCGCTCTGCCGCGAGGCGCAGTTTGAGCTTGCCGGGCAAAAGTTTCGGGTCGAAGCTGGATACTCCACTCGGTGCGTGCGCCTCGGAGCCGCTATTATTAGCGCGATCCGCAGGCTGAGCGAGGATCGGGAGCCTGCGGTACACAATCTCGATCCCTGCGGTTTCACAAGCAGCATCAGTGGCAGATTTGCAGGAATTCGAGTATCAGCGCTGACATATGTATTCGAATGCGAGCGACACGACCGCGAACCCTAGGAGCACAGCAGCCGCAAATGTATAGGAAACTGTGCTCGTCAAGAGCGACACAAACAGGGGCGCGAGCAGCTTTGACAACAGATCGATCCGCCGCAAGTAGCTACAGGAGCACTGCGTGTGAGGACCGCAAGACACAGATAGGGAACTGTGAGCGTGGACGAACGTGTTGAGTCTGGTCAACAGCGCACTGTTTTCTTGCGCGATGCAGGTGACCCAGTCGCGCTCGACTGCAACGGAGATGCCAATCTACCGGACCGAGTCTCGTCTCAATGTCAATGACAAACACAGCTTGAACTGTGACGACGCACCGTCGCAAGGTTGAGCAGTGCCGAAAGGATCGTGATGAGAGCAAAGAAGCCATCCAGAAGGCGAGATGGCCCGAGCTTGCAGAAGCTGATCAGGAACAAACAGTATGCGGCAGCGCTCGCCACTTTCTGAACTATGATCGTCGCTCGGACGAAGCGTAACCGGGTGAAACGGTCGACAAAGGAGCCGATTGTGCCCGACAGCACAATCGCCGCTCCTGTAGTGAAAAAGCCAAAGATGGAGGGCTCGAGCGTCGTGCCGGGGTACAGGCGAATCAAGAACAAGCTGTGGCGCGCGTCACCGGTGAGTAAGCATTGCGGCGACAACCGAGAAACCTCGAAGGCGTACTAGCTCGCAAACTCAAAGGAGCGCTGGCCCCAAGTGCTTAAAAGACCACCACAATCAATTGCGCCCCAAGGATGTAGCGCACGGGCTTCTTACGATGAGCTATGCTGCATGAGCAGCGAGACAAGCGCACGCCGATCGAGAGAGACGACTCTGGAAGGATGGGCCTCGGCAAGCGCGTGCGTGTGCGTCGGCGACAGGCGTTCGTCGATAGCGATATCTGGCGAGGCCGCCATGGCAGCTTGACGTTGCCAAGAGGTGAGTGAGGAGGGCAGAAAGCAAAAGCGCGATCACGAGCTATTCATCCTATTAGTCTAAATTCACACGTGACATTCATCAAGTCCATTAATTTTGCTCGCGGAACCTGCAGGCAGCGGTGAACCGGTGATTACCAAGAACCGAGCACTCTGACGGTTGAAGACTGCGAGATAGGGAAGGCGAACCTTATCGGCGGACATATCAAACGCAGCGGAACGGTGGTGCCGAGCAGGCGGTGCTCCGGGGTATTGGATCGCACAGCGCCGGAGCGCCGGAAGTGCTTTATCTCGACGTTGTAGCCTCCCGATCTTGGCTCCTCTTCTCTTTCCTGAACACATACACATAGCACCCACACTCCGACCATGCCCGGAACCCTTCTCGACGCCGCGACCACCTCGCATCTCACCGTGAAACCTATCTCCTACGCTCCGACTGTCGGGAAGAGAGTTCGTCATGAGCAGTTTGGCTGCATCATCGAGGGCATTGAAGACATCAACAACCTGACCGACAACGAATTTGCGACGTGAGTACCCCGCCAAATCGAGCAAGTCCTCCCTCTCCTTCCGCTGAGGCTCTTTCGAGGGCGATCTCTACAGTGTTGAAGCGCTCCTGTACAAGCACGGCGTTGTCGTCTTCCCGAACCAGGCCAACCTGACCACTGCAGGCCAACATGCGCTCACTCAGCGCTTTGACCCGCAGGTGAGCGGCATCGACATTCTCGCAACGCCTTCTCGAGTAGCGTAGCTCATACTTGATGCGTGCTTGCTCTGCTCTGTGTGTCATGATTAGGCGATCGAGTACGGTCACGGCAAGGTCGGTCGACCCGACAACAAGAGTATTCTGCACCCCGATCTGCGCAACATCGCAGGCACTCCGGTACAGCTCATCGGCAACGGACTCATCGATGACCCTGAAATCCTCCAAGGCCTACCGAATCCGACTCAATTGAGACACCCATCGCACCAGACCTTCCACAAGACCAAAGTTTCGGACGAAGACACCGCTCGAGGCCAAACAAGGTTCTATCGCTGGCACATGGACGCTGCGCTCTACGAACGTGATCCCCCAAAAGTTACGACCTTGTGCGCCAAGCTCGCTCCGCAAGGCAAGACCAACATTGTGCGTTACGACGATGGTACCGGGGACGAGCTCGAGGTCCCGCTAGGAGGAACTGCTTGTGAGCACTCGAAACTCCACTCATCGCCGTACTTATGAACTGATTTTTCGAGACATCCACAGTCGTCTCTGGCAAAATCATGTTTGATATTTTGCCGGCTCCGCTCAAGTCCCTCGCTGTGCGGACTCGGGTCCGCTACGCCCCTCATCCATACATCTGGATGGGTCCCGCGCAATCTCGTCCGACTGGACTCGGACTCGAAAGCGAGGGGAACGAGATGCCACTCGAGGATTTGCCAGAGTGGCGAGAAGAGCTCGTCAAGACGTTGCCCCTCGTCTGGAAGAACCCGCATACCCTCAATTTGCATCTGCAGTGTCATCCGAGCGGGATCCAGGAGCTGGTGAGACAGCTTGTCCAGGTTGAAATACTCACGCAAACCCGATGTTTGACACCTTGTTTGCTTTCAACGATAGGTCATTGATCCCCTTCCGGAAGGCGTCAAGGCTACATCCGAAACACTCTATCCCAATGGAGCGCATCTCAAAGACTTGCAAGAGGTCCGAGACCTTGTGTACTCCATGCAACGACCGGGGATTGCTCCCGAGGTAAGCAAAGCTCGGGACCACTGCGCAGGAATCGATTGACTAATGTCGGTCGGTTTCCCTTTTATCTGCAGCTTGTCTATGTTGTAGACTGGAAGAATAACGATCTTGCGCTGTTCCACAACCGAGGTGTTCTGCATTCGATCACGGGCGCTTTCCACGTGAGTTTCTTGAGGAACTCTAGGCTAGGTGCGCTCGTCAAACGCATGTCTACTGACCCTTCTCGACTCTGTCCTGGCAGCCTGACGAGAAGCGGGCATTTACGCAATGCAATCTCGCTTCGACGGACGTACCGCAAGGTCCTTCGCCCGCTGACATCGCGAAATACGCATGATCCAGTTGTTCCTGCTTTTTGTAGAGGTCTTGCTTATTATCTGTCCTGTGATCTGTATTTGCACTCCCACGTCTGCCATGCTACCGGGTTGCGATTGCGATAGAGGCGGGAAGCGGGTTCACCTGATTTCACGCGGATCTCGGTCCGAGGCAAATGCATGTAACGTGACATGACTCGGTCGCTCATCTGGTCATACGATATTTGCTAGAACGTTCCAGCAGATTCGGGCCCGGCTTAAAAGAGGGGTCAGTCATGTCGGCGCGAACTTCGAGTATAGCTACTTTTTGGAGCGCGGATTGCCAAGCTTTTCCCGCTTGACTGCACCGCTTTTGCCACATTCCCGAGGGATCGAATATTGTAGAAGCTTTTCAAGCTCGTCGATTAATGCGGTGTTGGAACGAGTTGGTGGAGTTGCAAGTGGAGGAAATGCTTCCTTCCTCCGCTTACACTGCTTACTCCCTCCTTCAGCACGATGGAGAACGGTATAGCCAGATCTGGGAATAGCTTTGCCACTCCGACGCTCGATCAGATTGCTTCGCGGCCTGTTCAACGAGATGCACAAACTGGTTCCGCCGCGGCTCTCGACTACGAACCGTCACAGTCCTCCGAGCTGTCTTCAATAGCACCATCATCATCTTCGGCATCATTGAACACGAATAACATGCACGACGGAGCTGCCTCGATGCCTCGAGACTCGAATGCGACTTTCATCAATTCGAATCATTCGACCCCGCTTCGACGAGACGCACCCGCTTCAATCAAGCAGGAAGCACCAGAAACAGGTCATGCACCATCTTACAGCCACTCTCGCGCTTCCCGTAAGTTCTTCTGCCTCCATATCTTTCCCCGCAACCCGGCGGCTCTGCTCTCTCCGTCTTGCGCGCACTGAGGCTTACTCCTTACTGGACAAGTGCATCTAGCTCAAGCACCACCGACTCCAGCCACGACGGCTTCGCCTCCTCAAACTCAGCCTCCCGCTGCCTCGACCTCGATTCCTCTGCCTTCTTTCCTATCCGAAGACCCTCTCTCTTCCGACCCCGACTCCTCCTCGGACGAGGACAGTTTTGGAGAGCCGAAACCTCCGCGAGAACCTCGATACAGCAAATCGACAGGATTGCCACGACCGCGTCCGAACTATTATTACGACGCCGAGTATGATCCTGGCACAGCAGGCACCAAGAAGCGCGGTCGACGAGGCGGGTTCAAAGGAGTTCCCGTATTCGAACCGTCCATGCAGGATTTTGAGCAGAACGGCGGGTTCTACGGATACGTGAAACGCATCGAAAAGTACGGGCTTCGGAGCGGAATTGTCAAAGTGATCCCACCGAAAGAATGGCACGTCTTTGTTCCCTCTTCAATTCGCTTTCAGTCTTGGTTAACTGACTCTCAATTGACGGGACACACAGGTCTGACTCGCTGCCTTCGGTTCTGCCTCCATTACGCGACATCCGACTAAAGGAACCGATCGAACAACACATGATGGGGTCTCAAGGCCTGTACCGGGTCACCAACGTTGCGAAAGCTCGCATCTGGAACCCGGCCCAGTGGAAAGAATCGTCGATGCTCGATAAATTCGACGCTCCTGATTTGGTCGCCCAACAGAAGAAAGGGATCCGCAGCGAAAGGAGCACGAAGAGCACTTCGGTTGCGACAGAGTCAAGGAAGCGGAAAGCTGCAGCTGCAGCCGCCGCTGCTGCTACAGGGGGAGTGAAGAAGGAGGGAGAGCGAGAGGCAGACGGGGAGTTCGATGCGGATGAGGAAGATGACGACGAAGGAGATGGGGCGACGCCGAAGAAAGGCCGGAGAACTCCCGCTAAGAAGCGTCCGGCCAAGCCTGTCCTAGAGGTCGATGCGAGCGCTCTTCCAGCCGAAAGCCCGCAGCAGCCACCATCGACGTCCGCGCCGCAGAAGAAGAAACGCCTGACGAACCTGCAAAAAGCCGAACCAACAGAGGAGGAGTGGCAAGCATTCTCGGCGAAGTTCGAGGAGCTTCCACATGGAATGAAGAAGGCAGACTATACGGTAGAAATGATGAGGGATTTTGAGCGCAGGTATTGGAGAACGCTCACTTTTGGAGAAGCGCCAATGTATGGCGCTGATATGGCCGGTAAGGACAAGTCCTACCTGGGGTCACGGCACTGAAAGCTTACACGCTCACCTGCGACTCACAGGATCGCTCTTCAACGACTCGACAACCGCCTGGAATGTCGCTCACCTCGGCGACCTCTTGCCGAAACTCGCCCCTCAAGCTTGCTCAATTCCCGGAGTGGTGTCGCCATACCTTTACTTCGGCATGTGGAGAGCGACCTTCGCGTGGCATGTAGAAGACGCAGATCTGTACTCAATCAACTATATCCACTTTGGCGCACCCAAATTCTGGTATTCGGTACCTCAGGAGCAAGCCGATAAGTTCGAACGAGTAATGGAAGGTATGTTTGATCTCGCTCTTGCCGCAAGCCGTCCTTCAGTAAAATGGCCTCTCAACTTTTGCCCCGCAGGCTATTTTCCGACCGACCGAGCGAAATGTTCTCAGTTCCTCCGACACAAAGCTTTCCTCGCTTCGCCTCGAGTTCTCTCCAACAACGGTATCACGCTGAATCGCTGCGCGCAGTTGCCTGGAGAGTTCATCCTGACCTACCCGAAAGGCTACCATTCGGGTTTCAACCTCGGCTACAATTGCGCCGAGAGCATCAACTTTGCCACAGAAAGGTGGATCCCTTTGGGAAAGGTGGCCAAGAGTTGCCATTGTATCGATGACTCGTGAGTGGGAAACTCTTTCTTCCCTTGGCGGTCTGTACCTTACCCTGTCTGTCTGGACTATAGTGTTTCGATCGATGTCAACATCTGGCTCCGAGAAGCTGCTCGAGCTGAAGCGATCGCAAAAGGCGAACCTTGGCCGTACGACCCACCAGAAGTCGATTCATATCCTGAAGCCCCGCCACCCCAGCGCAAACGTATGGTTTCGACCTCCGATGCTGCCCCTCGGAAACGACCAAAACCTGCCGCCCAGTCGCTGCTCTCTATGTACGAGACGGGAGGCACGGCCAATTTGACAGCTCCTCAAAAAGCACAACTCGCCCAGTACATGCAGCAGTCGGCCATGGCAGCGGGATTGACCAGTCTGACTCTCGCTCAACAAGCTACGCTCGAACAACAATACCTCCGCCTGCTCGCCGAACACCATCAACAACAGCTGCAGCAGAGACAGCAGATGAAGCTCGCAGCGAAGGCGCAAACGAGTGCTTCTTCGACTCTGGCACCAGCTCCGGCTCCACCGAAACCAGACTTTGTATGCGCTTTGTGCCCGGACCTGAATACGGAGGGACTGGTTGCAATCGGAGAGGTCGGAGTGAAACCGAAGAAGCAACAACAAGCACACCGACTCTGCGTGAGTTTGTCCTCACCCTTCGCTTGTCGCTCGGCTTAACTGAACGGATTTGACTGGCTGGTACAGGTCATGTTTACTCGTAGGCCTCGATGATTGCGGTCTGGCGAATCTCTCACCGACTGACTGACTATTGAATCGATCGCAGCCGCGACTTGGATCGAACTCGACGCAGAGACTGGCAAAGAAATGGTCAGAGGGTTTGGCGCTATCGAGAAGGCTCGCTGGAAGCTTGTGAGTCAAAGAAAGCAGTTCGCTTCCTGCTGTTACCCTGGCTGACCAGTTTGAAAACCAGAAATGCGTGCTATGTTCAGAGCTCCATGGCATCAAAGGTGAAAATACATGTCCTCCTATGCAACATGCCCAACTGACCTTATACGCGCTTTCCTCTTGACAGTTCAATGTACGAAAGGCAAATGCGCCAAGGCGTTCCACGTCTCGTGCGCGCTCGTCGAGGGATCTGGGATTCTCCTCGACGCGACTCTTCCCGAAGTTGGGGGCGGCGAAGTCAGCGTTCTCGCGCAGACCAAAGCTGTGGACGCACCTCCGAGTCCGTCCAAATCTGTGGATGCGGTGCCGGCGGAAGCCGAGCCAATGCCCCAGATTGAACCGGAAGGACAACTCAAATTGACTGTGCTCTGCCGAGCGCACAATCCCGTTCGTTCCTTCCGGTCTTACGACCTGCGCGCGCGTCGTTGACGAGAACATTCTCCGTTCGACACGACAGGACTGGAAGCTGCAGGAGCAAGCTCGCAAAGCTGCTGAATTTCAGGCGAAACTGGATGCCCTGAAGAAAGGGGACCGCATTCGAGTCAAATTTGCCAATGGTTCCTCGTACGATGTGTTCTTTGTCTCAAACTCTCCCGACAAAGAATCGGTCAACATCGCTCACGAAGATGGGTATGTCCATTTCCTGTCATGCCGACACATCGTTCCGCGCTGACTCGATCACAAGCAGCGCGACGGGTATTGCCAAGTGGAAAAACATCATCTGGCCCGAGTCTGACGAGGTGCGACGAAAGAGGGAAGAAGCCGCCTACAAAGCCCAGGAACAGAAAGCGGCTGCTCTCGATCGCGCGGCCTACCGCGAAAACGCGAAGAAACGCGCGCCTCAAGACCCATCAGCTTCGCCTATGGTCGTTTCTCGATCTGGATCTCACTACAGCCCTGCCCCGCTCCAGCCTTATCCTCAGTCGCAGCCATACTATTCTGGTTATCCTTCGCCAGCGCCTTCCTACAACCAAGCTGCTTATCCGCACCCTAATAGTCAGCCAACTCACTATCCGTACAACCAGCAAGCTCCGTATGGCGGTCATTATCAGTATCAGATTCCCATGCACCAAGGGTATCCGAGTCACGGCTACGCTTCGCCTCAGATGCCCTATGGACCCGATCCTCGCCATTATGCCCCTCCACCGGGGTCACAGCCATACGCTCAGCAGATGTACGCCGCCATGCCCGCACAAGGACCTCCAGCACGTCCGGCCCCGAGTGGTCAGCCCTCGCACTCGTTCTCCCATCTTCTCAACTCTCAGCCGAGCTCTCGACCTCAGTCCCCCTTTACCAATCCTTCTAATCAGTAGTTCCTGTCTTGCGTCCCTTTCCTACCTCTATCTTCCTTCCGATGTCTATTTTCTGTATCAGCCACCTCCCATGTTTTTGCCCATTCCACCCTCGCATTTTTTGTTTTGTTTTGCCCACACCAGCTCCACAACATTCCTCTGTAATCTCTTGTCGATACACGTTCTTTGCAATTTCCTAACTCTACGGAAATTCAGGCTATTCATTACTTAGTTCGATCGATCGCAGTTGGGTTGGCTACGGTACAATGAAGGCGAGAATCATGAGAACTTCCCGGTTGACAGGGTTTCCAAGAACCAAAGGGCAAGGGAATTCGAAAAAGAATTCCAAAGCGGACTTTTGAGGGACATCCCTCTGAGTACAGCAGAAGTTCCAGACTTTCAGAGGGAAGAGTCCAACTTTTCAACGGGCAAAACCGTGATGCTGCAAGGCGACCATGGATCGTCACCGGTCGCGTAATCTTGAAGTGCATCGCCGTTGTTTTAAATGCGCTAATTTCCTGCTGAATTGATGTTCACGCAGGAGGTGAACCCTCGCTCTGCGAAAGATTCAAAGGCAGTCGATCCTGTAGCAAAAACAACAGTATCAGTTCTTTCGGTTGCTGAGCACTGCAGTCGGTAGTGAACGTACTCTCAACATGATACTCAGTCTTTGAGATCCTCCAACCGTTTCCCCTTGCCATTCGGCCACGTCAAACACTTCGTGAGTGTAGTGAGTACGTAGAGGTTCTCTGTCGGCAAAAAAAAAGCATGGCGCCCCCCTTCAATCTGTCAATGCCAGCAACTCTTGGCAAAATACGACGTTGTCCCGAAAGGTAAGAAGAAAGGGGGGACTCACTGTTGAATGTACGCGCTACCAGAGGGGACGTAAACCTCAAACTCGCGAGGTCCGGCCGCAAATGCCAACTCTTGAGGTTCCGACACTTGATTGAACTTCATGATCCGCGCTCCTCCCCCGAGACTGATCCCCACGATCGTACGTCCAAACGCTTCGAGATTGTCGACGTGAGGAAAGATGCGTCCGTTCGATGCGAGGTGGAGGACATGCATGATGAGATGGGGTGGAGGGTCGAGCGCTGACCGTCGAGTACCGCTCGCCGGGCTTGTGCCAGATAATGGTGGTGGTGGCGGTGGCAACAAGGAGTAAACTTTGGCGAGCGCTCGTTCGAGGTTGACCCGAGTTGATTCGTCCGTCACGGTCTTGTCGAAATGTGCATCTCTGACGAGCATTTCACGATAGTTTCGAATGACTCCATCAAAGTGACCTTGTTCGAAATCGTACGCTTGGTCGTGCATGAACCCATCTCGATCGATGTCGTACTGTGGGTTCAGTTTGAGCCAGTGTTTGCGTTTCTTGCGACCGGCCGAGGTGGTACGTGAAGGCGAGTCGAGCAACCTGAGCGAGTGGGTGAGAAGTAGGGATTGTTCGGATGTCGACAGGAACGAAGGCAGGATCGTGAGAGCAGGGTGAGGCGTCGTCGAAGGGGTCGAGTACGATCGGGAGCAGCAATATCGCCTGCAAGAGTGGAGAGATCGGAACATTCGGATCGCAAGAGGGGGACGACGACAACACGGACAATTGGCTGACAATTGCGAGAGATGCGACTGGAATGTGCGTTCAAGTATGAGACCAGGCTGTCAGATAAGCTTCTAGTCGAAGAGAGAACACAGAGAGAGAGAGAGGTCAATCTTCTGGTTGCGATCGCACGCGTCTCGAACGCTCTCTCCTTCATCTGTCGCATTCAGGACTTTCATCCTCAGGCCAGTCGACGCACAATCTCGACAACAATGCCCCGGCTACCACGCACCCTCGTCCCTTCAGCGCGTTCGCTGTTCTCGGTTCGTCCTCAAGTCGAACTCGTGCCTCGACTTCGACTCGCGACTCCCTCGCAACCGTTCTCGACCCTGTTCAGAGCCGCACCTTCCCCAAGTCGTTCCCTCCTATCCTCGTCCGTTCGTCCGACGCTGTTCGATTCGACTCGAACCGCTTCATCTCCCATCCTGTCACTCTTGTCCCAGACGACTCCAGTCGACCTTCAGAAACGTTTCGCCGTGTATGGAGCCGAGTACCAACCTTCGCAGGTCAGGAGGAAGCGCAAGCATGGGTTCCTCGTTAGGAAACGGTCCAAAAACGGCAGGAAAACCTTGATGCGACGATGGGCCAAAGGGAGAAAGTTCCTCAGTCACTGAAGCCTACGACGAGCGAGGTATATCAAAAACCACAACAACGAGGTCTGGACAGCTCTTTAAGAGACCGGAGAATTGGAGACGAGGGAGGGAGACAAAAGGTCTCGTGTACAATATGCTTTTGTCATGATTGGAAGAAGGTAGACGGGTGGACATGAGACAGACGGTAGCATCTGGAACAGGATGAATGGAGGTGGAAAAATAGCCGTGGTAGAAGGAGAAGGAGGGAGGTACCGCCACATTTCGCAAAACAAGCACAATCAACCGTCAATCTGTTCGTCCCGACTCGACGCCTTCTATGACTCCTAGAGGCGAGAGCCTATATTTCTGTCGAGGCAGAGGCTGTCTCTGGCGAGAGTTGTGGATTGCAACCTGTTGGTCTTATGGACCCGGGCACCCTTGCGTATCGGTATGTCCCCGAATAAGGGGACTGAACACGACAGCGAACCAACTTGTCGAGACGCGTTACACTGCCAAAGCGGTTACAGGCACAATAATCAGGGCTACAGATTTGGAACTTCGCACAGTCCGATTCAGAAGACGAGTTGGCGAAAGGTCAAGCTGATCCGACTGTCCTTCACTTTCGCTTCTTTTGGGATCTGGTGTTTCCATTTCTGCTGCGTGTCTCCCTGCATCACGACAAGGGACCCACTCTCGAGTGTCCACTTTTTGTAATACAGTGGGCTCGAGAGCGCTGTCGTTGGATCAGGTTCCTTTGGTCGTTTTGGATCCGAGACTTTCGACTTGGTCGGCTTTCTGTGGGCAGCAGGAACGTCGGCTGGCGGGCGGTCGTGCTCCATGATGAACGTTCTAGCAGCTCCAAGTGATAGCGACGCGATCACTCTGGAGAGGAAAGGCGAGTGAGGGTTTTCAGTATCGGTTGATTCACATGGGCATTTACAGACGAACCGATTCTCTCGGTTGTCTCGATGGTTCCCAATGTACACTCTGACGACGATCAGGAAGAGTCTTGTGAGAGACTGGAGAGGGGCGAGCCACCAAGGAAAAGCGAAAGCCGTACTGTCCGTTCTCGTAGCGATTCATCATGCAATGATTAAACTTGACCCCGAGCTTGTCTTCGACGAGGTCCTGAATCTTTCGAAGCAGCGGAGGGTAGTCGTACTTGAGATCGACGAGTGCTCCCGAGTATTTGACCGTCAGGTTCGGGTCAGTCGCGAAAGCTGAATTACCGAGGTTCAGGTGAGATCGATTGAGCGCGAGTCCCTAACGCGAGCTCGTGTGAGAGACTCGCCTGCGATCTTGCGCGACTGAGTAATCTCTTTGCCATACATCTTGAGCGTGGGTTGATACCCTACGTTCCGCGACCAGCAGCAAGTCACGTCGAGGAGAGGGTCAACAAGGACGATCAACGTTTCCCGAGGCGTAGCGTCTCTCAGAACTGTGACGCACAGCCCTCAATGTTGCAAAGCTCGTCGTGCCATGTCTGCGCAAGCTTTCGATCGATGAAATCCTCGACGTAGAAGACGTCGGCGTCGGCCAAGTTCAACCGAAATGATTCCAAGCTCGTGACCTGGGTCGTTTCGTCGGCACCTACAGAGACTCGAGCTCGTTTGAGTGCAGGTTTCGATGCAGTCGCGCTCCGTTTCGCAGGTCGGGGAGGGTCGCGAACGTCGGGACTCGGTTCGGACGAGAGCGGCGACGAGGATGACATGCCGTTGACAAAATCCGACCAGCGTCTTGGAGGGTCTAGACGCGAGAGAGAGCAAGCAGAGTCGGATGGCAGGACAAGTCCAGCAGCAGAATGAGAGAGCGAGCCGAGAAGCCAGACAGCGGTTAAGAGAGCAACCCGATTCGTTGACCTTGTCGCCTCTCTCACCGCCCATCGCTTCGAAACATGCCTGCGTGCGTATGCCTCGATGGTCTCAACGGAAAGGCTAGATGCTTACCGACCCGCGGTGCTACAGTCCTCGCTTCGCTCCCAAGGTCAAGTCGGCTCCTTCCGTCGCTGGATTGACCCCCCAGTTCGTCGTCGGTCGCCTCGCGCCCAACCTCGCCATGTGGGGTGCCGCTGGTCTCGGTGCTCTCTTTGTCTTTGGTGCCGGCAGTACGTGTCTCTTCCCCTGTTTTAGCATGCGTCTCGGATGTTCTCATCTGAACCTGTTTCGTTCTCGCTCAGTTCCTCTCTTCCGTCAAGATGGTGAGTACAGCCTCGCGACATGTACCTTGCCAGCGACCCTGCTGACGAATCCATTCTCGTTTGCCGTCTAGTCTTCTACCCTATTGGACGTGAGTCGCAAAGCCTCTTGCTGTCCTACGCAGCTTCTACAGTTCCAGCCGAGCGGTCCTTGCGATCATACCGCGCAATCGATCCGAAAGCGCGGGATCAGAGTATGATCGGAAACTGGAAGCTGACAATTGATGTCTCCCTTTCTGTCTACGCCCTCAGTCAAGTCCATCTTCGAAGAGTGCGTCCTTTTTTCCTGTTTCTTTCCGGGTCGGTCGCATCGTGTCGTTTGCTGATGCTTTCCGTGACGCTGCACGTTGACAGCAAGACTCCCGATTCGGACAAGCCTTTCTAGAATATTTTACCTTTTACCCGTTTCTCTCCATCTTTCCTTCTCTGCTCTTCGAAAATCTATACAACCCATTGTTGTTCCCCCTTTCTTGATCCTCTCCGTGTTGCGCAAGTGCACTCAGGTCTCGTGAGATTATATGACTCGCGGGATCGGGCGAAAGTCGATTGTCCATGCCGGACGTGCGCATCCGTGCCAAATTGCTACTTGTCCTGAATTATACGATACTGCGCAAGGATGACACCCTTGCCGCTGACAGGCCTTGAGCGTAAGCAGAGAACGTAAGTCATGAGACATCTCGAGCAGCCCGTCGTTTTGGTCGCTGCTCCACTGCTTATTGGCCCAGAGTATGGCGTATGCTCTATTGCGAGGATCCGAACTTGCAAGATTGCAAACAGTCAAAAGTTGCGAGTCGCGGAAAATCCACTGCAGGCAAGTCGACTCGAAATTTGGCAGCGGATCTGAGGTTTTTCCCTCGTCTGAGCACCAATCCTCCCACTTCGTCCTTGTGAGTCAGCCCGACCAGCCCGTACGATATTCAGCCTCCAAACCCCAGCGGTCGAACAGCAGCACCTGTGCAAAGAGGGTCTGGAGGGACACGGGAGTTGGGAGTACGGAAAAAAGTGATCGAGGGATCGCGTCGCTCGTCCAACGGCACGAGCAACGCAGGTCGATAGCCCGGTCGACAGTGTGTACGGACATGCAAGGCTCGGAGGGATCGCACAACCCATTCAGGCTCTGTTGACGAGTGGAAACTGACCTTGGCTTTCCTCCTTCTCCCTCACCCTCTCATCGCCTTCCGCACGCTCTCCTGCCTCGACCCTGCCAACACTACTCGTCTCGCTTGATTGCCTGTGTCGTCCTCTCGACATTTGATCCGTTTCCTCCGAATCGTTCCCGCCGCTCCGCCTCGACTCTTCTACACGCCACGCTATCTCCTCTGTCACACCCGAACCTTGTTCTTTACAACCATTCCTCAGTCAAGATGCCTTTCATCAAGCTCGTCAAGAACGACGCCTACTTCTCGCGATACCAGGTCAAGTACCGTCGTCGTCGCGAGGGTAAGACCGACTACTACGCCCGCAAGCGTCTTGTCGTTCAAGCCAAGAACAAGTACGCGTCGCCCAAGTACCGTCTTGTCGTTCGCATCACCAACAAGGACGTTGTCTGCCAGGCGAGTCGATTTCCAAGAGAAATATTCGTTCCCGCAGAACGGCCTTGCTCACCCTCTCCTCCGCGCCCGCAATAGATCGTTTCGGCCAAGCTCCAGGGTGACTTTGTTCTCACCGCGGCCTACTCGCACGAACTCCCCCGCTACGGCATCAAGCACGGTCTCACCAACTGGGCTGCGTGCTACGCGACCGGACTTCTCTGCGCTCGTCGTGCTCTCACCAAGCTCGGCCTCGCCGACAAGTACGAGGGATTCACCGAGCCTTCGGGAGAGCTCGAACTCGTCGAGCCGATCGAGGGTGCCCCCCGCCCCTTCAAGTGCTTCCTCGATGTCGGACTTGCCCGCACCTCGACCGGTGCCCGTGTCTTCGGTGCCATGAAGGGTGCTTCGGACGGTGGAATCTTCATCCCTCACTCGGAGCAACGTTTCCCCGGTTTCGACCCCGAGTCGAAGGAGTTGGATGCCGAGACCCTTCAAGTAGGTCCATTCTGAAGCTCGCCCAAAAAGCCGTCTACAAGGCTCTAACCTCCCTCTTTCTTCACAGCGTTACATCTACGGAGGTCACGTTGCCGAGTTCATGGAGTCGCTCGAGGAGGAAGATGAGGAGCGATTCCGCAAGCACTTCTCGCGCTACCTTGCCGACGACCTCTCGTCCGAGGACATTGAGGACATGTACCGCGAGGCTCACGAGAAGATCCGTGAGGACCCCGTCTACACCAAGACCGAGAAGGCCGACCTCGCCAAGTGGAAGGAGGCTTCCAAGAAGACTCACCCCAAGAAGCTCTCGCTTGCCGAACGCCGCGAGCGCATCGAGGCCAAGAAGGCCGCCTACTACGCCGCCAAGAACTAAGCGGCGCGTGGTGGAGGGTTTGCACTTGGGGAAACTGCTGGAACAGAGGATTTTCAGGTGCACCAAAACTAGCGTTGTCGAAACGCAGTTGCAATGTTCAATCCAAAAAAACGAACTGCCGTTTCACAACCGAACTCTATTCTTGTCGTCCCAGATTTAAGAGCGACAGAAAGAGCAAGTGTGTTCGAAATGATTGCGTGTCTCGTGAGGAGTACTGTACGTACAGTGGAAAAGCCTTTGGGGATCATCCCAGACCCCGCTCGAGAGCGTTCTCCTCTGATCTGTTCCGTGAGAATCTCTGAACAAGACGGCACTGCCATCCCCAAAGTCTTCCGGCACCGTGGCCATTAATTTTTCCGTCTTTAGACAGGAAATTTTCTGAAATTTCTCAAGAGCTCATTCGGTAATGGAATTCAATTCTCTCAAGGGCTCGTTCGGTAATAGAAATTCAATTTGCTTATCGGATGCGTACCACTCAGGTCGGTACAACACGAGACTATGTACAAAGGAAGTAGAAGGAGAAGGGTTTGATCTCGGTCGGAACTTTGTAGAGCGTTGCTGGAAAGAGAAAGTGATCAGTCCTCCTCGGATCCACAATGATGTCACGTAGGACGACTACGTCCGACTGGTGGTTTCGGATGCCCTTCTGCCACGCGTCTACGCTTCGGCGCACTACGTTCGTCTTGCGTTCTCAATGTTCTTTTCTTTTGGCTCAGATAGTCGCCTGCGTGAACGTTGACCGGCCAGGAATCCCGATAGAATTGGAGCTTCGGACTCGTTTGGACAACCTGTACCAACCAAGGATTACAGAGGATAAGCCAATATTCCGGACGGAGAAAGACGACAGAGACGTACGAGCTCTTTTATGTTGGACTTTGTTCGGTCTGAGATCAAGGACCACTTTGCGCTCTCGAGCCCTCCCGGTGCAAGGGAGGTGTTGAGTGCGGATCGTACCCCCTCCTGTGGTTTTGGGCGTGAGCCAAGATAAGATTCGATTTGATCACAGGGAAAGCACTGACTTGAAACATTAGCAGTTCTGGATAGGAGAAGACGGCCACGTCGGGTGGAGGTGAATGTCCCTCGACTGCCTCGTCTCCGAGCAGGAAGCGAGAAAGCGAAAAGCGACCCGGAGGACGCTCAATGGAGTCCTTCAGGTCACGTTCGCGGGCTTCGTCTTCCTCTTGTTTTCGACGTTCTTCCTTTTCCGCACGTCGAGCCTCCTTCGCCGACTTCGGAGTGTCCTTGCGTTGCTGCGAGGACTCGACTCGGTTAGAGAGGTCGCCGAGAGGTCGTCGAAGCGATAGAGATGCCAAGTGCGGGTCGGGGCCCAATCCTCGTCCGAAGTCGTCGGAGATATCGCACGAGGTCATCGGCGGAATAGGGTTGGTTTCGGAGGCGCCAGAATCGTCCGAGTCGGACGACGACGAGTCCAAAGTCGTGTCGGACGACGAGTCGGATTCCGACGCGTCGAGCATGCCGATGGACTTGGCGAACGCCTCCTTACAGCGTTTCCGGTGGTTTGCTCTGCGTTGCTTCGTGATTGTGATTCCGGTCGTTCCCTCTGTGATGCAGTACTCGCAGTTTTGATCGCATAGAGTTCGTTGACTACTTGTTGTGCCGCGTTCGAATTGAGCTTGCCGGATATAGACAGCGCGACTGGACATGAGGTAGTGCTTGGCAACGCTGAAGCGTTCATATCGAAGTCGCGATGTTTTAAGAAAAGGGAGAGAGCCTACGACGTCACCACCTGGGCTGTGTTCTCTGTCCATGGTCGGCACTTCGGTCGCGTGAGCCTTGCACCTGTCGGCCCGTCGGAGCAGCAATCTAGGTTGACACGCTTGATTGTGCATGTTCAGGTCTCGGATAGCTGGGCTGGTTCAGTCAACCAAAGAGCGACTCGCGGCTGTCTCTCTCGATGACGTACAGGATGCGACTAGCCGAGGTCTGAACGATGGATGGGCACGCCCTGCATGGATTCGTGATCGTACCGGTCGCAAAGGCCTGTCGGTCGTACTACGAGATGGGAGAGAACCGGATCAAGAGATGGCAGCGCGAGTTCCTCCTTCCCTGCTATTTGCTGATCAGCTCCTCGAGCTGACTGTGATTCCATGTGAACAGAGTCTTGGTGTGGCAGAACCCGAGCGCTCCCGTGGTCGAAGGCGTGTTGCCCATCCTGTCGGACTTTTCGGCTGCAATCGAGCAAACCGACCAGCTGTCTTCGAACGGTGCCTCGAACCCAAAGACGAGTGCGCAGATTCTCGAATACAGATTAGAGTCTCGATGTTGACCTCGACAAAGTGTGCGCAGAGTTCGTCGTAACGTTGAAAGCACCCACCGGCCCCACTGCGACCACCTCGAAATCACCGTTCACGACTAGGTTCGCGTTCGTGCTCGATTCGCTCGATCAGACCACGACCGAATTCGTCTCGGAACTCAAGCGACTCCAGGCCAAGGCCGAAAAGAACGAGTACACGGCGACCTCGAAATCGCACGAGTGGACCAAACTGTACCTACCGCCTCGCATCATGCATCCCGGACCTGTCGAGCACAGTGGACATTCCACCCCGACGGCAAAGTACGGCACTCCGCACTTTGATACCGTCAGCAACGCGTATGCGCGGCGAGTTCGACCTAGATCCCCTGCTCGAGGCAAGTGTATCAGACATTCCTGGGATCTGCTAGTATGTGCCAACTAACAGTTCATACCCCACGCAGCACGCAATTCGACCCTTGCAACACAAGAAAGTTCGTATTCGTCATCTCCCAAATCGACTCGCAGCTTGCGCACGCTCGATTCGCTCGACGAGCGATCAAGTTCGCGTCACTCTCAGCAAGCGAAAGATTCAATACAGCACTGGATTGTCGATAGGATCCGAACGAGAGAAGCCGAATTTCTCGACCTCGAGCACATCCAGTCGGTCTCCTTCCCGCTTCAGATTCGGCTCAGGTTGGAGGAAATTGAACAGCTTGTTCCACAGGATCTGGTGTGGTACCTTCAACGTCAACGACAAGGTCGCTCGATCAGACGGTTCAGATTTGCGATCATGGATCAGCAAAGGTCTCGGCGCAGAACTACTCGTCTTCAGGTTCGCTCAGTCTCGCTGTCTTTGCTGGGCGACATGAACCTGACAAATACGTTTCCTTCACTCTCGTTCTCGCAGTTTTCAGGAGCTCGATCTCACCACGGAGGCCATGCTGCGCTACACGCCGTATCGGGAAGAGGCGTGGCGAGAAGCAATCGATGCGGCGATGGCGACCAGACGTGCTGAATATGAATGGGTACGTACAGCTTCCATCGTGCATCGCACTGTAGAGAGACTGACGTTCAGCGGCGACTTCTTTAGCTCGAATCGAAGCAGCTCGTCGGCATGCTCACGATCGTGTACGCGAGGAAGGATATACGAAAGCACATCTCAAACATCAGCACGGCGTCGCTAGCGACGGGATTCTTGGGACTCATGGCCAACAAAGGTGTTGTCGGCCTCCGGCTGAGGTATGGCTTGATTCAATTTTCTCCTGAGTGAAGGCAAGTCTGATGTCGCCCTTTCCACGTAATGCACTAGATACAAAGACACGCCGATCACCCTGCTCAACTCTCACCTTGCAGCTTTCTCGTCCCAGGTTCAACAGCGCAACGCTCAGTTTCGCGACATTGTCTCTCAACTCAAATTTCCTCACGTCGAGGGCGAGGCACGTGATGCTTGGACACCGAATCTCAATCTCAATGAGAATGTGGAGACTTTGCAAGGAGAGGGATGGGACGTAAGCGAGACTGCGGTTCTGATCTGGGTTGGCGATCTCAACGTGAGTTAACGCATCAATTTGTATCCTATACAATCCGTACCTAACCGGTCAATCCTTATAGTATCGGCTTGAACTTCCGAGGAAAGAGGTTGAACATCTAATCAAGAACAAGGCTCACGAGAGACTCGCCGCTTATGACCAGGTGCGCCTGGTCCCGCTTCCTGTACCTGCTTGCGGAGTCTTAACATAGCTCGGCTCCTCACAGCTCCATATCCAGAAGCAACATGGGCTAGCTTTCTCCGATTTTGAAGAAGCGCCGCTCGACTTTCCCCCAACCTACAAGTTTGACCGCGGCACGAATGTCTATGATTCCTCGTGCGATACATTCTGCATCTCCGCTTCGTGTTGTCTTGCCGTATACTAACACGATCATTGTTCTTGTTTCAAGGGAGAAACAGCGAGTGCCGTCCTGGACCGACCGCGTACTGTGGTTGTCTCTCAAGCGAGGCGAGATTTCGGCAACGTCCTATGAGAGCCATCCGGACTGCTCGATCTCCGACCACAAGCCCGTCTCTGCTGTGCTTCGTATCCCTGTCAGCATGATTCCTATCCTGGAAACCAACTTGCTTCGACTTGCTAATATTTCTCTCGCTCGAGCAGGTCTCCGTCGTTGACGAGAGCAAACGAAATACCGTACAGCAGGAGGTCTTGGGCGAATTATCTCGATTCGACAGTCAAAGTCTGCCAGACGTCAAGCTCGTGCCAGGTCCTTCGGTCGAATTTGACGAGATTGAATTTGACGTTCCGGTGACGAAGACCGTCGAACTAGCGAACGTTGGTCAGGTAAGACCACCCCCTCTGCTATCAAAGTGGGAGCTCTTTTGGCTCACCTCAAACAGGACAGTCACTCGCGCCCTGGAGCTTTGTCGTCAAACCCGATTCGGACATGCTCCTTCCCCCTTGGTTATCACTTTTCCCGACTTCCGGCCTCATTATTCCTGGTGAACGAACGACTATCTCGTTTACGATTCACGTCACGGCAGCTTGTGCTGCATCGCACAACTTTCCGTTACCGTCGATAGTCGATCAAGGGTTATCGGACCTGTTCATCGTGTCGATCGAGAAGAAGGACTTGTTCCTTGCAGTTTCAGCGAGAGGGTATCGACCGAGCGTGTTTGGATCAACTCTCGAACAGCTCACTCGGCTCGACGAACCGATACGATCGACGTCACTCGAGAATCGACAGCGAATAGCGAGCGTCGTCGAGTCTCTCAAGAAACCAGAAAGCGCGAGAAGCGAGGAGGAGAAGAAAGATGCCCAATTGCTCGCGTTGGCCGGGGTTCCAAAGGCCATACATCGACTTGTCGACTTTCTCGCAGAGCATGCCCTCGTCACTGAGAGTCTGTTCTCGGAAGAGGGAGATCCAGACTTGATTGCCAGTGTAAGGGAATCGCTTGACCTGGTGAGTTTGTGAACTCAGATCCTCATCCTTACCGAGCTGACATGCCAACATTTACCACGACAGGGTATCAACTTTCCTCTTAATGCGCTCGGTTTCGAAACATCTCGGCCAGAGGTAGCCGAAGACAAGCAACATCTACGAGACGCGGTCACTGCGCTAGAACGATTGGAAAGCGACATTGGCTCGCTCTCGCTCGAGGGTACCGCCACACCTCCCACGTTACCACTCGATCGAAAAGACACTGCCGCACGCACGATGGGGATGCATTCGGTCGCGGCGTGCCTGCTTGCACTACTGGCAAGTCTCGCAGAGCCAGTCATCCCTTACTCGCTGTTCGCGAGAGCGATCAAATGCGACAAGCGCGAAGAAGCTTGTGCACTCGTCCAAGATCTACCTCCCGTAGTATGTCAAGCTTTCTCTCGGATTCTTTCGTAGCTCGGAAGCTGAGATTATTGACTTGAACAGCATGCGAATGTGTTGCTGTATATCCTGGCATTCCTCCGGGTCCTGCTGAGCAAGACTATGGATAGCAGTGCTCGGACGGATCGAATGCACCAACTCGGTAAGTGTCAGAGTATCATTATCTCCATAACTCCCAAGCTGTACGGAAGAGCCAGTACTAACGAGCTTCTCGTGCCCATGCAGCTATCGTATTCTCGTTTGTGCTCCTACGCGAGCCTCCGAGCTTCTCGTATGCTGGAGTAGAGGTTGCGTCGATTCCTCGACGCAGGAAGGACTTCATTTATTGGTTGTTGGAGGAGGTATGAGCAGTGTGGCCTTGCTGTCTTCGAGATTGCGGAGATCTCCTGGAGACCGAAGGAAAAAAAGGTGATGCATCGTTCTTCGTAGCAAGGTATCCATTGGGAGAACCCGTTCATCTTGCAATAGCGGGGACAAGGTGAGCTTGGAAGAGCGAAATTGTCCATGAAATGGCGGTTCTCTACGATTCCTCCGTGTCCTGTCGTACCAAGTCACTGCGCAAGTATACAGAAAATGATCTTGGAGAAATTTCGTGATATGTTCTGCTGCGATCAACAGTACGACACACGGGTTCCTTTTCTCCCGCGTTTCACTTGCTAGCTTTCGAGCTCTGCGAACGGACCTTCCGTGTTTACGATCCCTGCTGGCAAGGTACTGTGTTGTTACATCATCAGTTTCGTCTATGGCTTTAGAAGGGAGAGAGAGAGAGAGAGAGAGAGAGAGAGAGAGAGAAGCCCCGCGCTTTGGCCCTATGCGATGGCCAAGGGTACCGCTCACGAGTCGCATGACCAATGCCCCATGGACGGCTTTATTTCAACGTCATTCGCGCTGCATGTGATCGCACAATGCCATCTAGCCTACCTGCTCTCGCTTGTCGGTTCGTCCTGCCAATTTCGAGAGCATGCCATGATTGAACTTGTCCTTTGGGCCCGTTCCCTCGTTGTAGACCGGCTGCGCCGAGGACCGTGATTGCAAATCGCGGATCGGGAGGTCCAACGAGAAGCGTAGGGAAGTCCTGAAGCTGCAACTGCAAATCCGGAAGTCTCTAGAGACGTTTACTAGCGATACTCGCGTCAATTGCCCATAATATAACACGGTCAACGAACCTATCTCTCCAGGAAAAATGGGAAGACCGCGCGGTCCAGATTTTCAGAGAAAATGGTTGCGAGTCTCCGTTCTTCCCCTTTCAAAGGGACCCATTTTGGTTACAACAACTGGGAGAGAGTGAGGAAGAGCCAAAATCCATCTATTTTTGGTACGAGGCGAAGCTCATCTCCTTCGTTTGTTGCCACCTTTCTTCTTGCCCATCGTTGGCATTCCCGCTTCACGTTGATCATCGTCTCGATCTCGATCATCATCTCGAGATCGTTTCCCTTTGCCATGACGTTTGCCATCTCCTCCTGGACCGAGTTCTTTGATCTCTCGAATCGCTTCCCGTTGAGCTTCTCCCACGCGTTCGGAAAGCAACAAGACTTCTTGTTTGCCCGAAGCTCCGAGCGGGTATTCGGCCATCTTTTTGCCAATCACACCTGAACGTGTCACGACGAGAAATTATTTCGTCAACCTCGAGGAAGCGAAAGAGAAGAGAGAGAGAGGCTGCACATACCTTCGATCCGTTGGAACAATTCAACATCGTACTGTGTCACCATCGTGACCGATTTACCACTCCTTCCAGCACGAGCCGTACGTCCGACTCGATGAATGTAATCCTTCGAGTTGGTCGGAATGTCGTAGTTGACGACGAGGTCGACACTCGGGATATCGAGTCCTCGCGAGGCGACATCGGTCGCGACCAAGATGCTTCGACCTCCCGATTTGAACTTGTTCAACGCACCCAATCGTGCCGATTGAGACAATTGACCATGTAGCGGTACGGCGGGGAACGAGAGCAGGCGGAGAAGGATCGAGAGCCGTTGGGCATCCATCACGGTGCGCACAAAGATGATGGTCGTTTGACCAGACAAGGTGTGGATCAAATGCACGAGATGCAAGTCTTTGTGTTTGAGCGGCACGAGGAGGTAGTACTGCAACAGGGTCGAGACCGTTTGGTACCTATTTTCCGCAGAAAATGCGTCAAGGAATGGAACGAAAAGGCTCGAGCGCAAAGAAACCTGGGACGACTCACTTGCTCGAGACTTCGAGTTTGACGGGATCCCTGAGACTCGCACGTTGCAGTTTGGCAACTTTGGTCGTCATGGTCGCGGAAAACAGGTACGTCTTTCGGCCTTCTCGAGGAATGACTTTGAGGATCTTGTCAATCACGGGACCAAAATCAAGGTCCAAGAGCCGATCTGCTTCGTCCATGACCTGGCGAGCCGTCAAGAGTCAATTACGCGACTCGAGGGAAAGGGTACAGGAACATTTAAGGCGGACCAAGAATTTGAGACTCTTGAGACTAAAGCCTTTCGTGTTTTCAAGGTGATCCTGCAATCGTCCTGGAGTTGCGACAATGACGTGGGGCTTCTTTGCGAGGGCGACCTGCTGAGCCATCGTGTCCATACCTCCAACGATAGTTGCGACGCGAACCCCGATGCCCGAACCCAATGCGGTGAACTGGTCTGCAATTTGGTATGCGAGCTCACTGTCGACAGAGAATGAATCAGCGACCGAGTCAGAATAGAGGGAGAACTGAGGAAGGGTACCGAGTTGGTGCGAGCACGACGGCAAACAGTCCCTGAGGTTCCTCCCACAGGGCCTGGAGAATCGGGAGGGCAAATGCGGCAGTCTTTCCCGAGCCGGTCTGGGCCAATCCGATAATGTCCTTGCCTTGGAGGGCGTACGGGATGCACTCTTGTTGAATCTGGGACGGAGCGGTGAACCCGAGCGAGCTGCACGCGTCGCATAGGGCGGGCAAGAGGCCGAGTGAGGCAAACGTCGCCGTCGTGCGCTCCTCGGTCGAGAGTAGGGTCGAGGTAGCCGGCTGGGCGTGCGAGGAGGCGGTGGAGGCGGCGAGCGTCGAAGTCGAGGCGACGGGCGACGCAGCTTGCTCGGGAGTGGCCGAGCGGCTCGCACTCGATTCAGAGTCCGACATGGTCAGCAGCTACCAGTTGTTGTCGAGGTCGAACGGGCGAAACGAACGGCAGATGCGGCGAAGGATTGATTTCCGCGAATTTCGCCAGCTTTTGCACTCTCCCCTCTTCCCCCAGCTGCTCTCGACCGCTCAGGTGCACCCCCGCGCACACGCCACCTTCAAACACAACAGCACAATGGCATTCAGTCAGTACTCGAGCTCGCACTCTCTGCCGCTGCCTCGCCGTGGTGGAAAACTGATCAAGTTGCATTTTCTTTTTCCCGCCGCCGCTCCCGTCTCGCATGCACTCGAACCGCCCTCGTGTGACGCTTCACCCGCTGTAACGTTCGACTCGTGATTTTGCTGGCTCTGCACAGACGCACCCGGTGGACGTGGAGGACGAGGTGGAGGACGAGGAGGAGCTGGAGGAGGACGAGGTGGATTCTCGGCTCGCGGTGGCGCTGGAGGCCGTGGTGGCGGACGGGGTGGATTCGGTGGAGACCGCGGTGGACGGGGTGGAGGACGTGGTGGAGCTCGTGGACGAGGTGAGTCTCTCGTATGCATGTATGCGGCCCGCATTACCCAAGTTTCTGACTAGATCGAAACAATCTCTAGGTGGACCTCCCAGCCGAGGTGGACGCGGTGGAGCTCGTGGTGGAAAGGGTGGTGTCGGTGCCAAGGGCAAGGGCGCACCCAAAGTCATCCTCGAGCCTCACCGACACCCGGGAGTGTTTGTCGCCAAGGTGAGCTAAACCCCGTCTCGAACTCGATTCCTCTTCTTCAACGCTGACACTGCACTCGGTGTGCGCAATTTCAGGGCAAGGAGCACCTTCTCGTCACTCGCAACCTCGTCCCCGGTGAATCCGTCTACGGCGAGAAGCGCATCTCGATCGAGCAACCCTCTTCGAACCCCGACGCCCCCGCCGAGAAGGTCGAGTACCGCGTGTGGAACCCTTTCCGTTCCAAGTTGGCTGCCGGTATCCTCGGAGGTCTCGACAACATCCACATCGGACCCGGCAAGAAGGTCCTCTACCTCGGTGCCGCCTCGGGAACTTCCGTCTCGCACGTCGCTGATGTCGTCGGACCCGAGGGAACCGTGTACGCCGTCGAGTTCTCTCACCGATCCGGACGTGACCTTGTCAACATGGCCAAGAAGCGCACCAACGTCATCCCTATCGTCGAGGATGCCCGTCACCCGAACAAGTACCGCATGCTCCTCTCGATGGTCGACGTCGTCTTTGCCGATGTCGCCCAACCCGATCAGGCTCGTATCGTCGCTTTGAACGCCCACCACTTCCTCAAGAACGGTGGACACGCCGTCATTTCGATCAAGGCGTCTTGTATCGATTCGACCGCACCGGCAGAGGTCGTCTTTGCCGCCGAGGTCAAGAAGCTGCAGTCCGAGTCGTTCAAGCCCCGGGAACAACTGACCCTCGAGCCTTACGAGGTAAAAAGAGAATCTCCTTATTACGATGAGTTGGTCACAGTCGCTGACATGTTTCGTTCATATCTAGCGTGACCACGCCATGTTGGTGGCAACCTACGCGCGACACTCGTAAACTCTTTTTTCCCCCAGCTTGACTCTTCTCTCTTCTCCCTGTGCTGGATACGCCTTGGGGGAGCGCCTCATTTTCATTCGCACGCCGCACGCTCGAACCCCGTTTTTTTCGCTTTCTCTCGTTGTACTTTTTCCTAGACTGCTTCTCTTCTCTCTTCTCTCTCTACTTTTTTTTTTCTTTCTTTTGTTGCCTTGCGTGCACATGGTGACGTAAAGGGGTCAGGAACTTTGTCCTTCTATGTATCGACAGTGCACTACCAAAAGAAATCCTCCCTGTGAAAACAGCCTTCCTCCTGTCCCATCCCTGAGAGCGATATATCATCGTTTCCGCAAAGAGGAGATCTTGAGACAGAGAAATCATCGTCAGACAGTAAAGAACTGAGTGTTTCTCCATTTCAGACGATATCTTGACCTAATCGGTACGCGACGAGTCCTCCGACTTTGTGACGATTTGTCGAGAAAGATCGCAGTTTCACCTGTTCGATCACGGGGCCCGAAGGGATACGAGAGAAACCGTCAAGACTCAGAACAATACCAAGCCAAGAAGGCGTTTGAGGAAAAGGGGTTCACTGACCTGCTCGGCGTTACCAATGATCATGTGCGGGTCACTGTCGATCCACTCTTTTGGCACCTCGGTGTCTTTCTTGGCATAGGTCAAGATGGTGAATACGTCTGGTCGCAGGTTCGAGAAAAAGATAGCCAGTCAGTTGCAAATGCTCGGGCCGAGGCGAGCGAGTTGGAGAGACGGGGACTGACATTGTTCCTCGAGCGAAGGCAAGAACGTGACACTCGAAGTGATCTGCCTCATGATGTCTTGGATATCTTTCTGTACTTGTTCTGGAGTCTTTTCGGCTTTACTCTTTGCAGGTGCTCCTGCCGCTTCTGTCGCTCTACACGACCAACAAGCACGGTGAGTAACTTCTCAAGGACTACGCGAGGACGGCGACGCAAGCTTACGTCGGTGGATCTGAAGACGTTGGAGGTGGTTCCTCGACTTGAATGTCGAATTGCCACCGTTCGACCACTTCGCGTGTATCTCGATTCATGATGATCAAAGCGAGCGAATCTAGTTTGCCGGCGAGGATCCATGCTGTAGCGTCTCGAGTATTTAGTAGCGTCGACGCGGCATCGCGATTCAACAGAATATCATTACCTTGCACTTGCTTCATCACGTTCTGCACATACTTCTCGAGGGCTTCGTCTGCACTCGTGAACAAGGTCAAACCGTACTTCTTGACCTGTTTGAAATCTTCTGGAGGATAGATGCCGCGTTGATACAGGATGCTGATGCCGAACCGGTTCAAAGACACCCGGTCAGCGCCGACCGTCTTTGCCTTGCATCATACTGCGGCGCAACTCACGAATTGACAGAGTACTCGAAGAACTCGGTCACGATCTTGGTCGAACCTTTGAGTGAAAGCGTCTGCGATTGTTTCCGTTTCGTCGCCATCTCTCTGTTGACCTCCCAATTTGGTTGTCGCGTGGGAGTGTAGAATGTGAGTGCTGGCTTCAAGAGGCTGATATGCGCGTTCCGGCGGCGTGAGAGTCGTGTATACGATGAGGGAGCGAGATGTCAGATCAAGGCGAAGTTGAGTGATACAACATTCACGGCGATACGTACGTTGCGTTGTTAAATAGGCCTGTCGCGTAGTTCTGTTGATTGATGAAATAGGGAGACGCGTTCGGGCTGGTAGAGCTTCAGTTGAAGAGAACAGAGTCGGACTCGGCCCGCGTGCATGCACCAGTACCGCGTATACCCGCGGACTACGATGAACTTTCCGCGCTTGGTTTTCTCAAGCGAAATGTCTGGATATAGAGATTCCGGCGTATCAATAAGCCGTCCGGAAGAGAGTGAGACCATGTTGGGAGATTCCAGATCTCGTCCAGTCGAACGTCGTCATCCATGATCAGCGGAAATCGCCAAGCGCTCGCTCCCTCTCTCGCTCCCTCTTTCTCATTTCTCTCTGTCTTCCCGCCCTTACATCCCTCCATTGAAGAATCAACAAGGAGTGAGAAGTATAGCACGTCTTATTAGGCCCTGCCCTCACGCGGGCTCGGCGCGCAACCTCGCCCGCATACCGGGGTCAAAATCGGACCCCCCAAGCGTTTCGCCGAGACTTCTGACGAAGACTCGGGCGACACGACCGTACGCCCTGGCCCGAGACAGCGAAAGAGGCAGCAAAGTATTCAAGTCGGGACTGATTCCACGAATGCGATCACCCAGGTGGTCCAGGATCCAGTTTCTGGATCGCCAACGACTCCGATCGCCGCAAACCTGTCAGTCTAGCGCAATCGACTCAGTGAGAGCCAATCAGCGGTACAATCAACCGTAGGAGGAATTGGATCGCGAGAGGGAGCGATGGGAGCGCACGCGTCTTGACACGGACAGTACTGTGTTATACTCACATGCACGAGGAAACGAGACCTGCGCCTTTCCCCATCGCCCTCTCTGGCGGTCCTATCCGTCCTGCGGTCGAGTATTCCGCACCTTCATTCCCACCAAGTCGCTTTCGCTTGGTTGACAGGTTGACGGCAATCGGAATCGTCGACGCTTCAAAAACTGAATCCTGGACCACCTGGGTGATCGCATTCGTGGAATCAGTCCCGACTTGAATACTTTGCTGCCTCTTTCGCTGTCTCGGGCCAGGGCGTACGGTCGTGTCGCCCGAGTCTTCGTCAGAAGTCTCGGCGAAACGCTTGGGGGGTCTGATCTTCACACCGGTTTGCCGTCGATTTTTGCGCCGGGGCCACGTGAGGACAGAGTCGTGGAAAGCTCGCTATCCATTCTTTAGGCGACGAGAGTGGATGGCTCGAGAAAGCGAGCGCTGGGCGATTTCAGCTAAAATTTCGACTGGCGGAAATCAGAAATTTCCGCTGAACTTTCGACTGGCCGAAATATCTGTCAGAACTTTCCGCCAGTAGAAAGTTCTGCGGAATCACTAGTTTTCGAGGTCTGCGTACTTGTCCGCTGAACTCTCTGTCTCTGGATATTTCCGCAGAAAACCCCACTGGCGCAACGTTGACCGTGACCCGCGGTGAATTACCCGCTAAGCTCTCTACATCTAGAGTATCCCGGTGTGGAAATTGAAGTCGGAATTTTCACCGTGACCCGCGGTGATTGACAATTCGCGCTCGATCCATGCACGACATGCGCTTCGGAACCTTTCTGTCGACTATCTCGCTTGCCTCGTACGCGCTGACACGGGCTCTCGAGCGAAGCCAAACGACAGTCTGCACAGGTCAACGGTTCCTATTGACAATGAGAGACAGGAGAGAGGTCCGAGAGGCTACCTTCCAATCATTTCCTTCTTGGCTCCCGAGGCAGCAGCAGCAGCTTCGTTCCACTTGTATTTGTCGAGCTCGGCCTTGTCGATCCCTCCGTCCCGCAACGCGTTCCTGTGAGTCGCTTCGAGGATCACTCGTGGAACGATTTTTTCTCCCAGCGGGTGCTGCACAGAGGCTCTCAACGCCTGAGCCCACCGAGACGCGCAGAGACACCACACGCAGGGCTTCGAGGAAGGCGATTCTGGACTCGACGAGGAAGAGTAGATTGACGGGAACAACGAACGGAGGTCATTTCCGACGCCTGCAGTTCAATCGATACACCGTGTGCGAAAGTCAGAACATACATTCGTCCAGGACTCGTCGGTAGTTTTGATAGGTTTGTCCGTGGGAGAAACGAGAGACTCAACTGGCAGAGTAATCCAAAAAGTCCTTGTTGACGACCGCTGCGACTGTGTGACTTCCCGGGTCAAGTGGCGATGCGTCGCAGTAGTTGTTGCGAAAGAATCCGGTCGTGTTGCCATCCCCAACTGGAGCTTGCTCGAGCGGCTGGTCGAGGACTGCTCCGAAGGGAAACAAGCGGAGGTCAGGTCAGTGAACGATTCCTCAATGCAGACCTGCTAGTCTCCTCGCCAACGACTAGTCTGGACTGTTCTTGAACCAGGGTGACATGTCGATCTTGAGCTCGTCTGTCCCGGGCCCCACTCGGAGGGAAAGGGATGGTCTGTTGGCTTGTAGCGAGCGATCACGGTCGATCGCAGAGAGACTTCTATCTGACTGTCCCCTCGGCAGAATACAGACTGGCGAGAAGCGGGGTTCGTACCAGATACTCGTTCGGTGATGTAATTCTCGTTCATGCTTTCGCGCGGGGTCGACTGCTCAGATCGAGACATGGCGAATCGATAGTGCGCTGGAAGGGGGACTTGGGTCGCGTATAGTCGTGTAAATAGCGGAATCGAGAGGAGCGAGCGAAGCATGAGCGAGGTTCGACAAGAACTTATGACAACGATTTCCCCTCGAATTGACGTCTTGACTTGATGCCTTACACCCAAGTTAAGGTTGAGAATAACCAATAGGAGAACTTTTTTTTTAATTGGTCGAGAAAACGCGGCTACTTCACCTCGGTTCCTTCCTCTCTTGCTGTGCGTGCTATCATCGTAGAGCGTACTACCAATTTTAGTCATTCGTCACGCTGCCTCTTGAAGCGGACCAAGTTGTACGAGAGACGACTATCGTAAATACTGCAGGGGAGGTTAGCGATTCTTTCGCTTTCTCACAATCGTCGTGGCGTGTTTGGGCTGCAAGCAAGTCCTCTGCATAGGGCCTTCTATCTCCCTATAGGTCTACCTGAATTTAGAAGCGGAGTCGGAGAGTTGGAGAGACGGCAGGATCGCCTCTCTGATCTCTTCCTCACCCTTCACCTCGAACCGTCGGTCCACTGCAAGATGATCCTGTAGACCTTGGACGGCATGAGTGAAGCTTTCGCGAGTTCGTTCAGCTCTCTCCCCGCCCTCGAATGCTGACCGCTGTGATCACCTCCTGTCCGCACGTTCCTCTTTTTCCCTCGGCCTCGACCATCGAGCTCCACAGGAACACGACTCTCGTCAAGGTATCTCAAGAACTCTCATTGAGATTCTACGCGACTCGGCTCTTCCGCGGATGTCGGTTCGCGTGACACACATCGTTCGCATCTCGGCAGGACAAATGGACTACGGGCAGCACTCTTGCCCGTTCTGCCGAGGACTCTTACCCTCCGAACCCACGCCTTCTTTCGTTCTCTGCGCAAAGAGACTTGTCTCTTACGTGAGGCGAAGGAGGAGGTCGCAGGCCGGCTCAAGCTCCCGTTCCCAAAAACCGTCGACTTTTTTTGTAAATTGCACGTTCAGCTTTTACAAGTCTTCCCTTCCGGACTCGGGATGGGTTGGCCCAGCGAAGTTGACTGGGCTCGAGTCAAGGAGTGAGCTAAAGGAAGGATCTCAAGGTTCAGTACGAAACGGAGGTGGGACGGAGGTGGGTTGAAGCGAGGAAAGGGGCGCTCACTCCTTGACTCGAGCCTAGTCAACCTCGCTGGGCCAACCCATCCCGAGTCCGGAAGGGAAGACTTGCAGAAGTTGGACGTGCGACCGACAAAAGTCGGCGGTGTTCGGGAGCGGGAGATCAGACGCCCAGCGGCCTCTTCCTTCGCCTCGGGTGAGGAGACGAGTGTCTGTGCGCGGAGAACGAAAGAAGGCGTCGGAGTCGAGGGTAAAACTCCTCCGCAGAACGGGCAAGAGTGCTGCCCGTACTGCATGGTCTCTGCCGAGATGCCGACAATGTGTGTCGTGCAACACCGCCTCGCCTCGCGCCAGATTCTGGATACCAAATGGTGTACTTTGATCAGTTTCGGTCAATCTGCATGTCCGCAAGATTGAGAGCGCCCGCGAAGGGGGTCGAGCGGGGCAGCGCATCTAAAAAAGACCGTGTCATGACCATGTCGCGCGAGCGACGTTGATTGACAATTGCCATGGGACACTTGATCACGATCGTCACGGTCCGCGCAGCCATGTCTGTACTCGTGAGCCAGAAGAGCCATCGTACGTATAGGTCGCTGAGCAGGACGTGCAAAATCGCGGCGGGATAAAGTTCAAACAGAGTTCGATTTCTTGCTGCGCGCGCGCCCAGAGTTCGGATACACGGCCGCCAAGTCGCGGAACCTGTGGTCGGGAAAGAGTGAAGAGGGACGAGAGAGTCGTTCTGGAGAAGCGTCGCGCGACTTTTCCTCCAATCCTCGCGTCTCTCGCTCTCGGCACCCTCGACGCGTATCGCTCGTGTCCGCAAATTGCTACTAGAGCAGCTGTCTGCAGCGAACGTGACAGTCGAGGCCGTAGCGCGAGCAAACACCGCGCAAATCTCGGCTCACGCGCGCCGTCTTCTCCGCCCTCCGTTCACGCGAAGCCGCTTCAGACGCCGACATTGTCACGATGAACGGAGAGTCATCACCCGGTGGACCAGCATCCGCGATGCCTGCGGACTCGGCGAATCGCAAACGGGTTACTCTCGCCGATCATGCGCCCTCGAGCAAGAAACTCCGACTCGGCTCTGCCGACCTTGAGGACCCACGCGAGCCAGACGACGACACTTCTGCAGAAGACCTCAAACTCGAGGCGAGTCGGCCACTCTCGCGCTCTCCCCACTTTCTCCAGCGTGAGCTGATCCCTCCCTCACCGCCATCTCGTACAGAGTTTTCGCAAAGAGGCGATCTACCGCGAAATGCTGGCGTACAAACGACAGTATCAACGTACGCAGACGCAACTCGAACAATTGCGTGCTGAGCGCTCGACGTGCGAGGTCCGGTTGAGCAAAGTCGAGATCGCGTGGAACTTGCTGGTTCAAGAGGCAACGATGATTCTCCCGAGTACGAGCAACCCAAACCCGAGTCAGAACGGCAACGGACGTGCGAGTGAGCTCTTTGTTCAGAAATTTCGAGTCTCATACATGGATAATGATTGCTAATTCTCGTTCGCCTGCCGTCCCGGTTTCAGCTTCTCCTGCATTGACCAATATGGAACTCGACGACGAGGAGCTACAAGAAGCATTGTCGTATCGCAGTTCGGAGACGAAACATTTGCTCCAGCAACTTCAAGCTTTGCATCACCCTTCGAGCGATGCAGACCAAACGACCACAATCTCTCAACTCGAGTCGAAATGTCGCGACCTGCTCGATCAAGTAGGTTACATTGCTGATCTTCTTGCCCATCTCGTCAAGATCCTGGCTGATCCTTGACGCTCTCGAAATCAGTCTCTGAAATCGCAAGAAGCTCTCAGATTGCTCCGCGTCAGTCACGAGACCACCCTTGCTGAACTCGATGCGACCCACACGGCGTTGCTTCGCGCCGAAAAGAAATTCGATCGGTACCAGTCTCGAACGGTCGCTGCGCTCGAAGGTCGCGATTCTACGATTCAACCGAATTCCGCGCAGGCGTCGCTGAATGGCAACAATGGGACAGTAGCAGGAACCGGGACGAGAGAGGACGGCGCGGCAAGCGGAAAAGGCAAACAACCTTCGACGACAACAGCAACGATGCATGCGGGACAACCAGATCCGGAGACAACGACCAATCAGGAGGAACAGGCAGCGCGGTCGGAAGCCACCAGGACAGAACTGGAGGACCTGAGAGATGTCGTTGACAAGAGGGGGCGAGAGTTGGAAGACATGAGGCGAGAACGGATTAAGCTAAAAAACGAGATTGACAGTCTGAGAGTCAAGGTTTGTTCTGGCGCTTTCTTCCATCTTCCTGCCTGACTAATCTCTTGCTAACGTCCACAATTTTTAATGGCGTGCAGCTTGTGGATCTACCAGATGAGGTGGTCGCAGAGTCAACTACATTCAGGTTGATGCAAACTCATGTCCAGTACTTGTCCGGAGAATACGAAACGAAACGGCAGGAAGCAGAACGAGCAGTCAAAGAAGCGGACGGATTCAGGGAAGCGATGGAAACCTTCCGCGAAGATGTCATTGTAAGTTATCCAAAGCCTTCGAACGATCGCCTCGTCCACTGCTGACCGTATTATGTCGCAGCGCGAATCGACCGAGCAATTGAACGAATTGCAGGCCCGACTCGCGTCGAATGAGAGTGACTTGCACCGATTGCGAGCTGCGCGCGACGACCTCAAAGCCGAAACTGCCGAAATCAAAGCGAAGGATACCGAGCGGTCGAAAACATTGGAAGAGCTCAAGACGCTCGCCGAGTCGCGCACGGCGCGTATGCAAGTGTACCAGTCGGAGATCAAGCGGATGAGAATCGAGCGCGCAGCGAAGAATGGAGATCTCGAAGGCGTCGAGATGAGGATCGATCCAGGACAACAAGACAGGACCGAGGAAGACCTGACTGACGACTTGCGAGCTCGGCTCCAGACCGCCGACAAACTCTTGTTGGCACTCAAAGGTCAGCTCGAGTCGTACGCCACTTCTGGAAACCTGCCAGACGGACAACGACTTGTCGCGAGCGAGACGCAGGCGAGGATCGAGTTGACGAAAGCGCTGGAGAAATTGGACAAGTTTGAGAAAGTGTTTGGACCCGACGCTGCAAGTGATCCGCAGATCAAGGAGCTGGCACAAAAACTGCAGGAGCGGGATCAGGAGTTGAAGGCAGCTGAGGCCCAGGTCAAAAGCCATGAAGCTGTATGTTCTGTTCCATCGTGTCTTTGATCCAGTGCGCAGCTGAACAGTCTCTATTTTTGCAGGCATCCAACATGCTGTACGGTGAGATCGATAGGCTATCAGCTGCGTGGTCGGCCCTCGACGAACAGAACGCTTCGAAAGTGTTCAACCTCGCTAGTCTCGAAGACAAGTTGCAGAGGCTCGGCGCTGAAGTAAGAATCCGGACACATAAATCGAATAGACGTAGACTGACGAAAGCGGTTGTCCTTGAGCAGAAAGCGAAAGCCGACAGTCGATACTTTGCTACGATGCGCCAAAAAGATGCGCTCACGAACGAGAACACGGTCTTGACCAAACTCGCCGAGAAGCAGCAGCAGAAAGTCGAGAGCGTATCAGAACTTCAACACAGCCTTACTCAGCAGTTGGTCAGTCTCAACGCAGAGCATCTTCTCATTCTCGGTCTGACGGCTGACGATACCCTGTCGGCGCCGATCTAGACTGCCGCCGAGAAAGAGATCACTTTGCACCAGGACAACGTGCGAGCTTACGCCGACCAGATCGCACAACTCCGCCGGGACAACTCGGAAGCACTTTTGAGGACTGAGCAGAACAGTAAAAAAATCACAGAGGTGAGTTCAGCGAGCCGTGTCTGCCCCCATTCCAGTACCAGGCTGATCTATTCTATCGGCATTCGCAGCTCACATCGCTGTTGACGGAGCGAATCTCGCAAGCGGAGAATGAACAAGGGCTGCGCAAACGGGCCGAGGAAGAGCTCGCGAAAGTCGAACGCCAATTGCAACAGGCCATCAGCAAAGTGGCGACTGCTACTGCTGCCGCTGGCCCCGCAGCGGACAGCAGCGAGATTCGCGAGCTCAAGAAGTACAATGCAGATCTTTCGGTGAGTGTTTCTGTCCCATGCTCGGCGCAATCACCTGAGCCCAAGCTGATCGAAGCGGATTCGATTCGTTCTACCAGAAAATGCTCAAATGCTCGACGTGCAACCTGCGATTCAAGAGCGTCATCATCAACCGCTGCGGTCACACATTCTGCAAAGAGTGTGTCGACGCTCGACTCGCAAACCGTCAAAGGAAATGTCCCAATTGCGGTGGCATGTTTGGAAGGGACGATGTCGGACCTGTCTACTTCTAAACATATTTTTTCGTTTCATCCCTTCGTTGTTCCCACTCTCCTCTTTTTTTTTGTTTGCACGGTTTCTCGCAGATCGTTCTCCAACCCAACCCGTCTTCTCCTTTGATTGTGTTATATCTGCTGTCCGTTCTCGTTTCAGGGTGGTCCCCCTTGCCTTTTTGTGTTTCGCATCGTTTCTCGGCTCAGTAGCAGTAGTTAAAACTTTTGCTTCCATTTCGAAACCCTGAGCATCTGGTCGTACATGTGCGCGAAATAGACATCGACTAGACATTGGTGTCTCTTGTGTCTCTCGCAAAACCAGGACATTTTGTTAATCTTTCACCTGAGAGGTCCGTACCTCCTCGATCCAGTCTCGTCCGTAAATTTGGTCGCAATCCTGTGCAAAGCCTGCTTCAACTCGTAATCGTCCGATCCAGCCGTCACCATGATCGGAGTGGTCGAATTCGATTCGTGAGGGAACAAGAATCCAGGGTCGGAATCGCACGTCGTGTTGATCTTGGGTACGATACCGTCGACGAGGTACGCTCGAGCTTTCTTGGCCGTACAGAGTGAAGGGTGTGCGAGCGAGCAGTGTCCGAACCTGTCCATGAGAAATGCCGAATTTCATTAGAAAAATCAGAACCCCTCGAGGCAAAAGACAAGACAAAAGTGCGTACCCGTTTTGAATGAGGAGCGTAGCGGATTCGGGACCAAAGTTGTCAGTCATGCGTCGAGCTGCCGACAAGGGCGTGACGGGATCCGCGGTCATCGAAAGGAACAAGATGGGAAACCTGTTTTTTTGATTCGTAAGGTGTATCATCAGTATCAAAGCTTCCCCGGGATGATCGATTGGGGAGGAAGACAAACGCTGTCTTGTTCAGGCCCTCTTTGACCGTCCAAGGTCCTGTCCATTCCAAGAGCGAAAACACGATCAGTACATCAGGTGAAACCGAGAGGGAGACGGCAACACGCACCTCGATACACTTCAAACGGTTCCACGTTCCAACGACGACACTGACTGATCCAAATACTCCATTCATCTGCCGTTGGACTCTCGGTCGAGTCTCGAAGCATCTGCATGTAATCTCTCAACCCTTCGACCGAAGTGTCGTTACGAATCACGTTTGGATCCGTGTCTCCACACATGACGACCACGGCAGAAGCCATTGACCCAATCATCGGAGTGTGGAACGTATTATCGGCAGGAGGTTTTCGACACAGTTGCCGGTTCCATTTGTTGGCCGTCTCGAACATCCTGTGACCATCTCCACGTTCGACTTCGGCGAGGAGAGAAGCGAGATCCGGCCTGAGCCAAAATTATATCAGCTAGTCTCCCTGTCATGTATGGGAAACGCCTGTTCATAAAAGAGCTAACCAAGTCTTGGGTGCGTAGAGCGAGTGGAACACCTGCGCAATAACAGTAGCATCTGGTCAATTCTCAAGCGGTCGACGGGCGTGAACGGGGACAAGGCGTAGTACGTACAGTGTATTGCACGTCGCTCGCAGTGACGATACCAGGACCCCATTCGCTTTGACCGACCGCGAGCGGTCGTCGCCTGAGAGTCTCGTAGATTGCTGCCAACCGAGCTTTCAATTCACTCGCGGTCGAGTTGTGACGCGCAAGCGCACATCCTTTCGGTCCCGATTCAGCGCAAGCCGAGAAGAAGCCGTCAATTGTCTAGAGTGGGGGATCAACGAAGACGTCAGCTCGGGTCGAACGAACCCGCAACTTTCGGTCGCTCGCAGGAAGGACTCGAAGCGAACCTTGTGAGTGTCGGTCATCCCGTCGACACCCCACTGCCAAAAGTCGCGCGTATATGATAACGAGTCCGAGACACCGTCGAGAATGAATCGATTGACCTGTAGTATCCAGTCACGTTCAGTTCGGGAGTAAGGGATGAAAAAGGGAAGGAAAGAGTGTTGACCTTGTCTGGAAACATGGCGGCAAAGGTCGCTCCAAGAATCGTGCCATAGCTGTCAACCTCGTCGAGAATGATTCAAGTTTCAAACCTCGAGTAGCCTTAGAAGAGAATGCGAGACGATTGACTGACGAGAACCCCCAGTAGTTGACCTTGTCGAGTCCAAGATTGTCAGCAATGCTCGCCATGTCCCTTGCGGTAAAGGCGGTGCTGCTACCACGCAGGATCCCTTTGTTTGCGTTCGCATCGCACGCCTGCTGCAACGCTTGCGAGTACGCATCGAACTTGGTCGTCCAGGACAACTCGGCCGCGTTCGAAGCTTTGGGCGAGTATCCCAACTCGGGCGAACCCCTCGCATCTAATCCGATAAAGCAGACGTCCGATCAGGACACATGCGAAAATTGAGTGGATCGAACTCTGAGGTCCGTACCGTAGGGGAGACCGATCGAGAGAATGTCGCGCTCGAATCGGTTCGCTTCGCCTTCGCTCGTGAAACAGCCGAGATCAGGTGAGGTAAGGTTGACGCCTCGAGGGTCCCACGAGATGATGTGGTAACGACCTGCGAGTCGAGAGCGGAATTGTAGAGCGGGATCGAGCACGGTCAGGATCGCGAGAGAGGCGACTGACCGTCTACGATCGTCTGCAGCTCGGTGCCGAAAAGGACGACAGAAGCAGTGCCACTACCGCCAGGACCTCCCGGGTTTGTGAACAGGTAGCCGAGTTGCTCTGCAGGGGGGGCGGTCGCAGGGAGCATGCGCAGAGCGAGCGAGACGGTTTCATTTTGTTTCGGGTTCGTATAGTCTCAAAGTCGACATGTGTGAGTTCTTTTTGACGGAATCACGAGACGAGGTCGTTCTGCGGTTCTTACCCAAGGGCACGCGCAGGAACGAGCAGTACGTCTCGAGCGAGTCGGGGCAGGGACTCCAGAAGATTCCCGCGGTCTGTTCTCGGCACGTGAGATGAGCACAAGGCACAAGTTTGAAAGATACGGCTTCGTACCGAAGGAGGTGTCGCAACTGTCTTGTGAGTACGCCATACAGGTACAAACGAGTGCACGAGGTAAAGCGCGACTGCGAGAGCCGAACAAGAGAGCACCACACTGCGCCTAGTCTTTCTCTGCTGTGCCTTGGACGCAGGAGACGGCGGAGGAAGCAGCAGTTCTTTCTCCATGACGAGTCAGCAAGTCGAGGTTGCAAGGCGGCGGGGATGGGTTATTTTGAGACCGATCGAAGCGCTCCCTCGACTCGGGCTCATGCTTCGCTCTCTCACTCGCTTACTCCCTCGTGCTTCCCGTACGAGATCGTTCACGACTAGTACTCTCACCATGGCGCCCCGTCTCAGTCAGTCGTCTCTCCTCTTGCGCACGACGAGTCTCCCCACATCTCGATCGCAACAACGTCACCGAGACCACCTCGCTCACTAGTTCCGTACTGCAGACCACACCATGTTCCGCGTCAAGGACGCCAAGAAGAGTCTCGACTTCTACCAAAACATCCTCGGCATGGAACTCCGTACGTTCCTCGATCTCTCGCATCTCGTCTGTCCCCTTCTCTCATCCCTTGAACTGATCGTTACACCCCTTCCATGCACACGCCGCACAGTCCAAGAGTCTCCTGGAGGTGACTTTACCAAGTGCGCGCCTGTTCTTCCCCTTTCTGCGAATGCTCGGTTCAGAAACAGGTGACCAACACGCTTACGCTCTGACCTGCAGCTACTTCCTCGCCTTCCCCGAAGAAGGCAAAGAGCACTTGTCTGCCGAGGAAAAGTCGGCCCGCAAGTGGTCTCGGTGAGTCTCGCTCTCAACCCTCCCCAAGTCCTTCGATTCTTTAGCTCATCACCCGTTCTCTGGCGCTCTGTATCACTCAGCGAGGGTGTCCTTGGTATGAATTCGACAATCTCTCGGAGAGCGTGGTGAAAGAGCTGACGATAGTGGTTTCCGATAACAACACAGAATTGTGCCACAACGTAATACGAACTCTGCTTCATCTCGTGAATATTGAAAGGAAGCTGATGCATTACTTCCGAGTAGTGGGGAACCGAGTCTGACCCCGAGTTCAAGGGGTACGCAAACGGCAACGAAGACCCTGGACGAGGGTACGTCATTCCCTTCCTGGTCTATTGCGCGAGATCGCCAGTTCTGACAGTCATGCCCTTCTGGCACCGAGCAGCTTTGGACACATCTGCTACAGTGTCGACTCGCTCGAGGAAGAGTGCGCCAGGCTCGAAAAGCTCGGCGTCGAGTTCAAGAAGAAGCCCCACGAGGGTCGCATGCGCGTGAGTTACCGCGGTCCAAGGACATACGAAGATCATTCGACGCTGACATGATCTCTGGTCCCTGTTGGTTTGCAGCACATTGCTTTCATCGTTCGTCCTGGCTTCTTCTCCTGCTACCAGGAGAAGGAAATCACTGACGATGTCACCTTGAATCTGATGACCAGTACGACCCGGACAAGTACTGGATCGAGATTGTCAACAATGCTCCCCCGAAGTCCTCGGGACTGTAAAGAAGTATACATACAGCCTGCAGACCTCCCACAATTCGAGTGCCGTCTCGTACCCCGAACAAATTCTCATATCATGCTGTCCAGTAGTCATTTGAATTACGTGAATGAATCCAACAAAGCTGTTTTCTTCTCTTGCCACTCCCCAAGGGTGAAAAGATCGCTGGCCCGCTTCAGTCTGCTAGAATCGACGCTCAGACTGCCTGAAGAACACTGTTTGGAATTAAGGCGGGTGGGAGTATGGGATCACCTCTTTCCCGATTGGGGTCCTAGTGGGAGGATCGGATGCTCGCTCTCGCAGAGTAAGACGTTGTGTAATTAAAAGATCGTTTTGAAAAATTGGGGAATTACATTCGCTAGAGGGGTTTCCTCTCTGTCCCTCTGGCTCTCCTACTCGTCGCACTGTCCGCCTTCTTTTCCCGTATCCCTAAACCGTGCTTCAATGAATCATGTTGAAAACGGGGCCGGGTTGTTTCGAGGAGGTTTTCTAGTGGTGTTCGGCCGAGTGAACCTTCTTCGAGTTGACCGTCTCGTCGTACGCGACGTACGCCGTGAACGCGACGACTGCGATTCCGAACCCGGGGAACAAGTTGCGGAACCTTTCAAGTTTGAGAGAGAGAGAGCGCGCATCAGACCCAAAGCGTCCCGGAGGAGACGCCTGAGAGAGAAAGAGAAAAGCGCGACAGCTCACATTGCTCGCGAACTGAACACGGGGGACTGTAGGGTAACGGTCAGACCAGAGTAGCGAGATGATGATGATGAACAAGAGGTAACTCACCTTTCGCCACGCTTCCCGCTTGGCCCACGGGTCTGTCAAGAGAGCACATGGATTCACCTAGTCAGTACAAGGCAACGCAGCAAGGAGAGGGGGAGAACAAGGGAGCGAGATGGCAAGATGAACCTCGGTATAACGGCGAAGCAGGCATCTGAAGCGCGTGCAAGCGAGGTCAGCCAAATCGAACCATGATCGCAATCACAAGACACGGAACACACAGTTTGAGAGTGACGAGAGGGGCGCGAATCGGGTGGTCGGGAACCAGCTGTGCAGCGCGCAGACCAGTCGTTTGATTCACCTCTCTCGCTCTTTCTATCGTACATGCACGACCAGCAGTATAAACAGCGTAAACTACAGCATTTGTATCGCGTGCAAGACGAGACCCTTGAAATCCGCTTCGTATTCTCGAAAAATGCGAGACCTTTGCCATTCTGCCGCGCGCGAAATCACTGCCGAGAGGGGAGAAGAAAAAAGTTGCAAGTTTTCTGTCTTGGGGGCGAAAATCGCGACTTGGTCGAATTTTTGTGACCCTCTTTCTCTCTGCCCCGTCCCCTTCGCAACCTGTTCGCACGCGTCGTTTTTCCTCGCGTCGGTCCAATTTCTCGCCGACTCGGTCCTTCAACCCGTGTCAGCCATTTTGTCGTCCTTGCTCGTTCCGCCATGAGCAACAAGCCGTACAAGAAACGCGTCATTGCAGCCGACTCGGACGAGTCTCAAGACGATGAACCTCTCGTGCGTGTCGCCTTATTTCCCCTCTCGGCCGCTTCTTCTTCCACTCGATCAGCTCGGTTACGTTCCGTATGAACCTCTGCGTGCTCATGCTGACGCAGCCTCGAAACGGTTTCGCAGATCAAACGCGTCAAACTCCCCACTCCGGACCCTGCCGCCGATTCCGCCATCGCCTACTCTGCTCCGGGCGCACATGGAGCAGCTTCGAATGGGGACACAGTCATGAATGGCGCGACTGAAGCTCTCGTCGCTCCCGTTGCCGCGCTCAAGAACAAGCAAGACATTCCAAAGAAGAAACTGTCCGTGTTCGACAACGGTGTCGATTCGAATTCAGATTCGGACAACGATTCCGAAACCCCACTCATCGACAGTGTCGCGTCCAACAAGAAGAAGAATGGGAACGGGAATGGCAAATCGAAACGCGAGGCTTCTCCTTCTTCCTCATCTGAAGAAGAGAAACCTCTTGCACAGATCGTCAAGTCCGAGAAGAAGAAAACCGCTCCACGTGCATCGTCTTCACGTGCTTCGACTTCGAGCTCGAAAACTGCCAAGCGAGAGGATGATGATGATGACGATGATCACGAATCGTTGAGCGAACCCTCTGCTTCCGACTCGGACGTACCCCTCAAAAAGAAGAAAGCACCGGCAAAGAAGAAGGTTACTACGACCACGAAATCGAAGAAGGAAACGTCAGACACCAAGCCGAAAGCGTCGAGCAGAGTGAAAAAGGAAGATTCGGCAGCTCCAACGAAAGCGAAAGCGAAGGGCAAGGGCAAGGCCAAGAAGGATGAAGACGCCGAGAGCAAGGCTGAAGACGGAGATAGCGAAGACGATACCTACAAGTGGTGGGAGAACCAGGACAACAGTGATACCAAAGTATGTCATCCCACCTGCTGGCTCGCTCCGATCGATAGTTCTGACACTGCGGCTTTATGGACAGTGGAAAACCCTCGAGCACAACGGAGTTTTGTTCCCTCCCGAGTATGAGCCCCACGGAATCCGCATGAAATACAACGGTACGTGCCGAGCAAGATTTTCTGGGTTCCTCTTGAGCTGATAGCGTCGCTTGTGCTTTTTGGCATCGATCAGGCAAACAGGTCAAACTCGCGCCTGAAGCGGAAGAAGTCGCTTCCTTCTTTGCTGCAATCCTCGAAACCGACTACCCCAAAAACCCAACTTTCGTGTCCAATTTCTTCGCCGACTTCCTCAAGATCCTGGTCGAATACCCTCCGGTAAGTCGGTGAAAGACAAATTCCTCCCCCATACATCAAGCTGATCTAGCATCGGACAATCAGCTCGATGGCACTCAGATCAAGGACTTTGACAAGTGTGACTTTACTCCCATTTTTGCGTACCTCGAGACCGAGAAGGCCAAGAAGAAGGAGCTCACGACGGCACAAAAGAAGGCGCTCAAAGCCGCCAAGGACGAAGTCGAGGACAAGTACAAAACGTGCCTCCTCGACGGCAGGAAGGAGAAAGTTGGCAACTTCAGGATTGAACCGCCTGGTTTGTTCCGCGGTCGTGGAGAACACCCCAAAACTGGCATGCTCAAGGTCAGTTTCCCGCATTGCTCCTGTCAAAACCCTCACAACCCGCTCACTCGGACGACCTGGTTCATCTTGGTACCGTGACCAGACTCGAGTTGCGCCGGAACAAATCACGATCAACATTGGCAAGGACGCTCAAATCCCTCCGGCGCCCGCAGGTCACAAGTGGAACAACGTAGTGCACGATGACAAGGTGACCTGGCTCGCTACCTGGAAGGAGAACATCAATGGCAATGTCAAGTCAGTCTTGTCCATTCCTTCTCACAAAGGTCGTTCATTTACTGATGTCAGCACTCGTCAGATATGTGTTCCTAGCCGCAGGATCTTCATTGAAGGGACAGAGTGACCACAAAAAGTTCGAGAAGGCTCGTGCGCTCAAGGTGCGTCGCTATGAATAGATTGTTTCGCCGATTCATCCATATGCTGATCGTGGTTTGGTCGTTTCGGTTCAGGCTCACGTCGACCGGATCCGTTCTGACTACACCGCCGATCTCAAGTCGAAGGAGATGGCTACGCGTCAACGTGCCACAGCTGTCTACCTGATTGATCGATTCGCGCTTCGTGCCGGTAACGAGAAGGGAGAAGACGAAGCCGATACAGTCGGATGTTGCTCGTTGCGCTACGAGCATGTCACGCTTACGCCACCGAACAAGGTCACGTTTGACTTTTTGGGCAAAGACTCGATCCGATACGTAAACGAGGTCGAAGTCGACGAACAGGTGTTCAAGAACTTGAAGATTTTCAAGAAGGAACCAAAGACAGTCGGCGACCTGCTCTTCGATCGACTTTCGGTCAGTCACGAGAAAGATTCCGAGAACCGAATCAATGCAGACGAGCTGACAGGGCTTTTTTGGGGGCAAATTTTCTGAATTGCAGACTCAAGTCGTCAATCGCTACCTGACGTCGTACATGGAGGGACTGACCGCCAAGGTGTTCCGTACCTACAACGCTTCTTGGACGTTTGTCCAACAGCTCAAGAACACTCCCAAAGACGCGTCCGTCGCCGACAAGATCCTCGCGTACAACCGTGCAAACCGACTTGTCGCCGTGTTGTGTAACCATCAGAGGAGTGTCTCGAAGGGTCATGGAGCCGCGATGGAAAAGATGGTCGACAAGGTCAGTTCCCCCCCTCTTTGCGCTCACTTCCTAAGCGGGACTCAACTCACGGATGAATCACATTTTGTAGATTCGCGGACTCAAGTACCAGCGCATGAAGTTGCGCAAGACTCTGCTCTCGGTCGCCGACAAGCCCAAGATGTACAAGAAGGAATTTGAGGAGGAATCGGACCTCGAACAAGATTGGATCGATGAGCACGAGAAGAACCTGGTCGTGCTCGAGCGCGAAAAGATCCGCAAAAAGTTTGACAAGGAGCAGAAGAAACTTGCCGAGGAGAACGAGAAACCGATGAAGGACGAAGAGTTGGAGACGAGGTTGAAGGCGGCGGACGAATTGGCCAAGTCGATCAAGCACGATCGCAAGGAGAAGTACACCACTGCGAAAGGTAACGAAGATAAGCTGGTCACTCAGCTGAGGAAACTTGACGAGCGTATCCTGGTACAAAAGACCAATGCTACCGACAAGGACGAAGGCAAAGGTTTGTCCTTTCCTTTCCGATATTCCCTCGAATCGTCGCTTACTGCTATGTGCGATTGGGTCAAACAGAAATCTCGCTCGGCACATCCAAGATCAACTACATCGATCCTCGAATCTCTGTTCAATGGTGCAAGGAGCACGATGTGCCCCTCGCCAAGATTTTCTCCAAGACTCTCCTCGAAAAGTTCACCTGGGCAGTCGATTCGGTCGACGCCGACTTCGATTGGTAGAATCCCAGTTTCGCTTGCGTCCGTCTCGGACTACCCTTTTCATCCTCACTGCATGTCTCTCGCTCTTTGCAAACTCGTTTGTACGTTGTCTTCCAGACGCTCTCGCCTCTGTCCCCTCTGGCCCTTGTATCTACCTCGCTTGCTTTGTCTCGTTCGTTTTACATGAAAGATTTATCTTCGTCTTGACGCCTGCGAACTTTCTACGTTACAAAGCGCGATAAATACCGATACAACTGCGAGAGACCCTCCCGATCAACGGGCCCAAAGAAAGCACAGTACAACCCTCTCTGAACCATCGAACCTGTCCATCTGTTAGGTTTCATCACACCTTCTTCTTCTTGTTCGCAGCGGTGGTCGAACTCGATTTCGGTTTCGTGGTCGTAGTTGTCTGTTTGCCAAACATCTCGGCGAGACTCTTCATCCCCCTCGTATTGACTTTTTTGAGCGCTTCGACTCCACGACTGCCTTTCGATTCCAACTTGCGTTTCTTGGCGATTGCCGCCGCGTTGCCTCCTCCGAGTTTCGAAGCCGACGCTTCGATGTCGAGATCGGAATTCTTTCGACCTGGCAAGTAGGTCGTACCGAGGAACGCAGAAGTCGAGTGGGAGGACGTATACGCCACGAGATTGGGAAATCTGAGGTTTTCGTCAAGGAACCGATTAGCTAACTCCCCATGTCACAAACCAAACGAGGCGCTCACTCGTATGCTGCAAGTAGCGCCTCGGTACTTTTCGGTGCGAGGTAGTTCGACAGTACTCCGATCGCGTATTTCTGTCGAGATTCTGGTAAAGATTTCGACAACTCTGATTCAGAAACGGACGATCTTGGCGCTACGTTCTTAGTAAAGGAGAGAGAGACGAACCTGTCTGAATCTCGGTACTCAGTCCTTGTCCGCTGCCGATTCCTTCTCTACCCACTCCCCTCGAAACGGTCGGAAACGGTTTGACCACATCAACCGCTTCGCGAGTTTCTCCAGGTTCAGTCGATTCGTGCGCGCCGAAAATTCCATCGATCGAATCTGCCAACGCGGCAACTTTCGATTGGAGTAGATCGAGCACGAGTGTCGGCGACAGACGATAAAGCGTCGTCGAGTCGTAAACCTGAGTCTCGCACACTTTCTCGAACCTAGACTTGACGCACTCGAGTCGAGACAATCGCAAGAGATCATCTGCGAACGGAGTAGGGTCTTCTTCGTCTTGCTTGATGTCTGTGCTGGTCGAGGGAGCAAACTGTTGCTGAGAGACCGTCTCCCACAGATCGGCGTACGAGACAAAATGAGGCGGTAGAGTCGACAGGTACGACACGATCAAGAAGACGGGATCGAACGGTGCAAAGATGGAAAGGTTGCCATCTGCAAAGAGTGTATTCGGTCGGACGAGGGTTCCGAAATCAGCTCTTGCAGTGAAGAAGGGCGTACCTGACACAACCTCTTGCTCGAGGAACCAAGAACGTTGTTTGTCTGCATCGAGTGCGAGCTTCTGTACTTCGAGGATCCCGTCGCTGGTCGAAGCGCCCGCATCTCGTGTGTACGGCAAGAACAGCACGGGTTGATCTGCAACGACGAAGCAGAGGTCTTGAGCGATCACCGCAAGGCGTCCGGTGTTTGGATTGCGACTTACGAGTGCGCGGATGAGGTAGACGGAGGAACCGAGATGCGGTCGAGGGAGACTCGGCAGCTTGCACGAGCGGTACCGCTGTGACGCGTCAAACCTCAGTACAGTGACTATATTGCGGCCCGATAGCGTACATACAGTCAGGCAAGATGCAGACGTGCTTGCGCTCCATTAATGAAAGGTTTCTGGGTTGAACGCGTTGCGATGCGTCTGATGTCGATGGTCGTTCGCACGTCTCGCAGAGGTCGTTTCCCAGAGCGGTCCCAGTGTTTGCACACACACGTCGTCAAAGTCGGCAGAAACAGGGGTCGAGTCGCACGTCGAGAGTTTTAGATAGCGCTCGAGCAGTGGAGCTTACACGCGCCTCGCGCGACATCGACTTCTGTTCCCGCTCGGGTGAGTTTCTTGCCCATACGAGGAGAGTTCTTCCAGCGTGCACATTCATCGTGTATATGAGTATCGACTGCCACACGGAAGATGGAGGAAAAACAGGTCGAGCTTTGCAGCCAACTGTCAACAAATAATATATATGTTATGTTTGGCTGACCGAACATCAAAGGCCGCGTGGCCCAATGGCAAGGCGTCTGACTACGACTTGTTCTTCGGAACAGTGTCTATCAGGAGATCGTGGGTTCGAGCCCCATCGTGGTCAACATCTCTTTTGAACTTTTGGCGGTCTTGTCCTTCGTCACCAATAAAACTCTTTTTTTGTCACTCGCGTGGGACGACGCAGGTTAAGAGGAACCCGAGAACGAGGAAGCGTAAAATATTGCCAGACCGTAAAACGGCATTGACGGTACAGAGTCCAAGCCGTCTTGTCTTGGGGAAGTCTACAGCTAGAAGATCTATACAAAGGAGAAGACAAAGGTTGTCTCTGGAAGGAGGAAACCGCGAGAGAGAGCACAAGCCAACAGACAGACATTCACAGCATCATCGGACCTGCAACTTCATCCCTCTTGGCCTTGCCCGCCAAAATCTCGACAATCTTGAGTGACCACTCGATCGCTGTTCCGGGACCACGTCTGGAAACAGGAAGCGGTCAAAATTAGCGCGTCAGATCAACTCGAACCACGGGTAGACAACTATGGAACGAGCGCGAAACTTACGAAGTGACGAGGTTCTCAGCTACGACGACTCGAGCTTCAGAATATTCATAGTCTGTGGAACAGGCAATACAATCGGCAGTGAGTACCGAGACAGGTATTTCCAGCAATGACGGGAGAGAGTACGTACGTTTCTCGAGATCGCCTTTGACCGACGGGTGAGACGTGATCGGGAGACCTAGTCCGATCCCTGCAGTCTTGGCTGCGAGAGAGCCAGCGCAGATACAGCCAATGAGCTTGCCCGCCTGTCGGTGCAAACGCAAAGCAGGAGAACAACAGTAACCAGCAATTAGCGTGGCTCCTGCTCGAGGGGCGTCTTCCGGAGGTCGAATCCTTACCTCGAACGAATCAAACAGGTACTCCTTGACGCCTTCGTCTCGACTCAAGCGCTCGGCACCTTTCGCTCCTCCCGGGACGATCACGGCATCAAAGTCTGCCTTGTGTTCAGGTTTGAGAGTTTCGAACTGCGTGTCGGCCAAGATCTTGGCTCCACGCGAAAGCGTGATGTGCTAGAGACACAGGCGACATGGCGTCAGCACGAACTCACTATGAGCATCATCCTCATTAGACTCACTGGCAAAGAGTGTGACGGCGAGAATTCGGGAGAGACGGAAACGAGGACCGGAGAGAGGGAAGCTCGAACGAAAATGTCCAACGCGGTCCTGAACGCACAGGTTGAAAGGGTCAATTACCTCGTCAAACAGGTGGACCATCATCTCGGAAAGCTCACATGACTTCGATCTCCTCGGTACCGTCTGCAACGAGGACCATGATCCGCTTCTCTCCCTCGGCTTTCGGTGCCGGTTCGAACGATTTCGACACGGCCTTCTTGAACGAGCTCGCAGCGCGTTTGACCGAGGTCCTCCGACTGAGAGGCGTGTCGGACAGCGATACACCCTTCCTGTCTCCCTTGTCGACCGTGCGCCCTCCGATCGTGACAGTTTCCTGTCCAACTTCGGGCACGGGCGGCGCGGCGTCATGTCCGTTTGATCGTCCGCGCGTGAGTTGACCTCGGGTGGAGCTGCTCGGTTGACGTCTTACGCGCTGAGACGGAGTACGTCGAGGTGCGGGTTGCCACGATTCGAGCTCGGAATCGGGTCGAACCGCGGTTTCTCCGTTCGCACGAGGCGCGAACGAGACTCCAGGTGCGGCTTTGCCGACATCGTCTTCGCCGACATCGAATGCCCTGTTGGAGCGAAGGGAGATTCCGCAGGTCAGTTTGCGCAGTCAGGGGTGCGCAGGCTTGAGGCCTCGACAGGGGGAGGAGGCTCACCTCGCACCGACGGAATCGGGATGACGTTCGATGCCAGCTGCTTCGGCGTCAGACAAGACATGTGCTGGAGGAGCGGGAAAGTAAGAGTCTGGACGAAACAAACAAACAGCGAGAGCAGGAGGTCAGTGCCAAATCAGGGGGGAGTGGGCGCGCGCCAGAAACAACAAGCTCGAGGGGGACGCAGCAGCACGTTCCGATGACTTCGGATGCAAGCCTGGACAGGCTACGCGCTCGCACGAATGGATCGACGCGTCGCGAATGCCCTGGGATGGCCAGCGAGGGGAGCGAGATGCGATCGGGAGAGATCGACGCCGACCGGCGCGACTGCACTGACCTGGTGCAGGGCTTGTACTGAATGCGGTACCGAGGCCAGGGCTGTTCTCCTTGTTCGCTGCACCCGGGATGCCTACCGCAGCCGCGCGAGTGGCAGTGCTGGACGCCCCGAGGCGGTCGGCGGATTTCTGGCGAGGGCCGGTCGAAGGACGTTCCCCTCGTGGTGACGAGCGCGAGAGCGACCTGACGAGCTTCTTGAATGGGTTCTCGTTGCGTGGACTTGTCATGATTGCGATCGAGCGGGTTGGTAATGGGTGCACGTGCGGGATGAAACCCAAAACAAGTCAGGTGCACGAAAGTGCTCGGCGGCGCCGGCCCCCCACTTCCACTGCGCTTGACTGCGCCACTCTGCGCGATTTTACTCTGAACAACAACCGCTCAGGGTTTCGTGTACTTGTGACAACATGCATTGGCATTACTACTGCGCAAGTATAACAGCGATCGATTCAAACCTCCTTGGGCCTCGAGCTCGCATCTTTGCGCGTCGCGGGATGCATCAGGCTCGTCAAGAGCGTGTTGCCCGTAACCGTGTTGGTCGTGACAATTAACAAGTTGCGATCTGTATGCACCAAGATGAGCTGAGCGTGCCGCAAGCCAAAGTGCTTAAGAGCAAAAAGCACATACTTGGCAGCTGTCGATTCAAAAAGCGCAATGCAGCGATCTCTGCATACGTGACTCCTCCCACAAGACAAACGATCGTCGTCGGTGTCTCGGCATTCGATCCTGGTTGGAAACCCTGGTTAGTCGATTGTGTTCCTGATGGAGTAGATTCCTTTGTCGTTACCTCTTCTCCTCGCAACCTCGTCTTTCCCGAGCTGCCATTCGTCAAAGCTGTCTCCCTCGAACCCTTTCAGCAACTCTTCGAGACCTCTCCACCCGTTGAGCGTTTCCGGACCGCCTCCTGGAGCACCTGCGTCCATTCCCGCTGCCCCTCCGATCCCGACGCCTCCGCCCAGCGCACATTGCACCCACCGCACGCCGAGAGGTGCGTATCCCGAATACACGTAGCTGATATCGAGGGGTTCAGACTCGTCGACATCGTCGACGATCAATCGGAGAGGCTTGCGAGCGAGCGTGAACGGAGGTTTCTTGGACGAACTCGAAGACGAGGTCGTCGCGAGGGGTCGAGTGAGGAGACCCAACTGAGAGAGTGAAAGTAGTAGCGGCAAATGTACATGTCCGTACGTCTGTCCCACAACAATCCAGAACGCCCCACACATGAGGAAAATCTCAAGGAGCGGTCGGCAAAAGCAGAATTTCCCGCACCTGAAGAACGTCGCGTTTGAATTCTTCCAACACCTTGGGTTTGAGCCCCCCTGAAGTGATACTCAAGAGACACAACAGTCTCAGGACCGTCAGGAGAGGCGCCTCCTGATTGATCAATCCCTTGATCGAAGCCTCCTGTGCGGCGAGATCGAGCCCGGCGACGAGATCTGTAGCCATGCTTCGGATGAGATAGTGGTTCTGAAGGAACAACGTTCAGAGAGCAGTGACGACTCACTCTGCTGGATTTCGAGCGCAGTGTTGAACTCGTCCGTGCTGGTCACTTTCATGATTTCTTCCGTCAAGCTCGTATCTGCGATTACCGTTCCTCCCGAGTCAGTTCACCAAGAAGTTCGATCAGCTTGTCGACAGAGAGACACGCACGTAGTCGCAGCGCTTGATGCTCGTTCTGCAAGCCTCCCAGCTGACCGACAAACGCTCTCAGTTCCTGCGGCGTCTTTGCGAGATGACGCTTCTCGTAGTCCTCGTTCAACCTCCTAGCCGTGCGATTCAGGATTCCACCGACTGTGGCAAAATTGACGTCTCGCAATTGTGCAAACAGGGCGTCCGAACTTGGGGACAAGAGATGTTTGCGCCGTTTCGCGGGAGGAGGTTGGGTCCCCCCTGCACCGTGTCGAAACCCGGGTGTCGCAGGTGACGACGAGGTCGAAGCAGCTGGAGGAGGATTGAGCAAGTTGGGATCAACTTCGACGTGGGCTAGGTTACGTGCGAGAACCGGGAGAGATTTAGCGTTGCGGGTCACGTGGAACGTCCAAGTACGGGAGGGACTCGGGGTGCTCACCATTCTTGATCCCGACCATCTCGTCGACGAGACCCTGATACGTCAACTGGGTGCACAGCGCCGATACCATGTCAATCTGTCGATCGAGCACGATCATGGAATCCACCGAGCCGTTCGCGAGCGGGACTGCCGTCGTGGCAGTCGCTCCAGGGCCAGACTGTTCTCGCTGCAGTCGCTTGAGTAGATCGACGAGCCGCTGCGAAGGGCGACCAAGGGGGTTCACAAACGAGTCAGGGTCTCGCGCAGTAACTCGACATCCCGAAAAGGTTGGAACGCACTCTTGCGGCTGAACCTTTACCGATGATACGCGGGATCGTTCCAAATGCTCTCTGAAGGGTCATAAAGGCCTTTGCGAGGTCATGTATCGGTTCAGGGTCGCGATCCTAGGTCGGGATGAGAGAGCATGAGCACGAGGTCGCGCGGTCTTGCGAAATTACAAGGGACGCACGAGTTGTATGCGCTTGTACACGTCTTCGTACTCCAAGCTGAGGAGATCGCGATCGAGCGGGATGAACCCGAGCTGAAAGTCCTGCACCTCGAGCGAGCCGAGTACGCCCGCATCGGCGAGGACGGTCGTACACAGCGCCGTCATGCGCGGCACGACGAGCAGGTGGTAGATGTGCTTGTTCGACGCCGGAGTGGACTGGATCTGATCTGCAAGAGGCGGATGGCCGGGTAAGTCGCAGGTCAAGTGGGGGGAGAAGGTCGAGTGAGCGCTGACCGGCGATGATCCGCATCGATTTGACCTCGGGTCGACAGAGGTAGACGACGTTGCGTTCGGCCTGGCTCAGTGGGCCCGGTTCGAGCCAGAACATCTTGGTGACGGCATGGTTGTTCTGCGCGGGCAAGTACGCACGTCAGCCTCGATGCTCGCCTCTTCGCTGCCTCGCCTGCACGCGCACCTTGAGCAAGCCAACTTCAGTCACGAGACCGAGGGGTCCAGCGAGCGAGGGCGTGAGGATCAGAGTCTTGGGTCCGACGATGCGGTCGAGCAGGCCTTGGAGCGCCGACGACGCGACGAGCTGGAACAGCTGAGTGTCGACCGTCATTCAGTAGCGCGTGGTGTTCGAATTTCGAGGACTCGAGCGAGCACAGTTGATGCAGTGAGCACCTTGAATGAATTCCGAATTTGATTTCGGAGATGGATAGCAGAACCGCGATCTTCACTCGTCTCACACCCGACCTAGCCCTTGAACCGCGTCCATCGATACGACTCGATTCTTTGCCAGTGATTGACGACTCGCGCCAGGTACAAACGCCAGTCATTCGCGTAGACCGCGCCATTGCAACTTTCACGCCTTTGACTCGAGTCCACGCCGGCACTGCTTCGCATGGCGTGCTAGATCCGAATCACACTACACCAGGATCGCGAGCCCGACCTCACTCGACCCTCGATAGCGCGCAGATTGACGACTCGGTCGAGCGCGAGAGCACCGCAACGCCTTCTCGCTTCCTTCTCGGTCGCGTCTGAGCCGAGTAGGACGGAGCCAGACTGCACCGCATGCGGTCGTTCGTCGTGCACTTGGACGTGAGTCGCTTGTTCGTTGCCTTTGCCCTTTCCCCGAGGACAATTCGCGAGGCGGGCGCAATCTTGGAAAGTTTTCGCGCCCGCGGCGCTTCCTCGCCTCATCGGAACCTTCGCCCCCACCCACACCGGCCTCGATGCCCGCGACGGTCACAAGCTGATCCCACCCTCGTCTCTCTGCCGACCGGCTCGCTGTACGCTGCCCTCGCCCCTCTGCAGCCGTCCTCGATCGATCTCGAATCCGCGCAGGCGACTTCCCCGCAACACCTCGAACGGCTCTGGCACGCGTGGACCGGCAAAGCCCACAGACTGCTCGGACAGGTGAGCTCATCCGGCCTCTCCCACTTGCCCCTGCCTCGGCGGGCTACGCCAACGCCACTAACGGCCGTCATTGTGCCCCACACGCAACGTCTTCAGGAAACTCGGATCGACAACCTGTTCTGGCGGACGTGGCACCTCGAACGCAAGCAGCGACAGGCGGACATGAATCGGCCCTACCAGTATGTCCACCCGCCGCCGCCACCGACCCCACTCGCGACGCATTACCCGACCACGCCATATCCGTCCGTTGCGCCCGCTGCTGCGCCTTCGCACTTTGACCGCATCAATGAAGCGGGACGGCAAGCATCTCGCGATCTCGAAGCCTTCTTGAGCAACAGTCTCGAGGCAGTCCAGGTGCGTCACTGGAGTCATGCCCCGTCGCTGGTCCGCTGCTGACCTTTTTCCTTCGCGACAGGCTCCGCTCGCTCCCAACCCACCTACATTCCCACCGCCTGTGCCTCCTTCGCCGTACTCGCAGCTCCGTCACAACCTCACGAACGCTTCCCCTTCGCCCTCCGTGCCGCATTCGCATCTCATTGCCCCTCAACCCTTTCGTCCGACTCCGCCCCTGCTCCTGCCGCATCAATACCAACCTTCGCCCGAATGGGGCTATAACGCTCTGCCTCCGACCTCGGTGCCGCCTCCTGGAGCGTCATCCGCCGGACACAACCGCATCATCGCGACCCCGTCGTGGACCGCTCTCATCTCGGATGCGAACCCGCCCCATCTGCCGCCCTCGAGTGTGCCGCCAATACCGGCCGCGATACCACAATACTTTGCGCCTGCGCCTGCGAACCCGGTTGCGGGTCCGAGTTCAGCCAGCGAGCCAGCGCAACCGCAACAACCGCCACAGTTTAGTCCCTCGGCACCTCTGCATCCAAATCCTTACGCATATCTTGCACAGCCTCTCCCGATATCACAGCCGCCCCATGCAGCTCATGTACATACTCAGCCGCTTGCATCCCAACCTCCATCCCTGCCCCAGCAGTACTACCCCTCCGCGCCGCTACCAACGCCCAGCTTCACCCTCCCGCCGTCAGCGACCTTGTTCACTGACCTGCCTTCAGCCCTCTCATCGACTCCAGCATTGCAATCCGCGCCTCTCAGCTTCTACTCGAGTTACGGAAGCTACCAGCCGATCATCACGCCGTATCCTCGGTTCCTGACCCCGTCGCCCGAGCCTTCGATCCTTGGCGAGCTCGAGCTTGATCTCGACCTTGGAGACGCGACGGGCACGACTTTTGACTACGAATCGGTCATCGGCGCGACTGGCGCGACCGCTGAAGGCTCGCTCGAAGGGGACCCGAACGGGGGTGCCGACGACGGCGAAGAAGGACTGCAGTCGGTGTGGAGAGAGTTCAGTCGAAATGGTTCGATCGGCGCCGAAGACTCGCCAGCATCTGGATCTGTCGCTTCGACCTCGTTCGATGCACCCCCGCCACCGAGACTCGAATCGTCGCGCGCTTCGACTTCGGCTCCGACTCCGAACGCGAACGGGGTCAGGAAAGATCCGTTCGAAGGCATGAGTCTCGCGCAGATTCGCAGTCGGGCAAACAGCCTCGAAGCGGTCGACCAGGACGCAGCGCGGTACGAGGCTTTCGGCGCCGGGTCCGGATTGGAACCGAGTGATCGAGCTGCGTTCGAAGTGAGTCGACATGCCAGCCGGGACAAAGGGAAAGGCACAGACAAGGACAAGAACAAAATCAAGCGCAAGAATTCTCGAGGGGGAGAAGGCGGGGGTGCGGGCAAGAAGAACAAGAACCAGGAAGTCGCTTCCCCAACTCCAGACACGATCGACAGCACCTCGCCAAACCCGGGAGTATCCGAAGACGCGTCTCCGAACGGCGATCCGAGTTCGAGTTCGACCAAGACCGCTTCAACTTCAGCTGCAGTCGTCAGCAAGAAGAACCGGAACCCTCACGCGACCCAACTGCCGGGCAACAATCAACGCAAACAACCGAAAGAGGAAGCCGGAGAAGGACATCAAGGTCCGATATGCAGTCATTGCGGCAGCATCACGACCCCGCTCTGGAGGCGTGGACCGGACGACGAACTGCTGTGTAACGCGTGAGTCGTTACTGCTCCAATTCTTCAAACCGTGCTTAGATACTCATCTCTACTTCACTGGGACAGCTGCGGACTCTACCTCAAACTGCATTCCAAACCTCGACCGAAAACGTTTGGCAAAGGCTCAGCAGGAACGAAACGCGCAATGAACGGCGCAGCTGCAAAGGCGGCCGCGAGTGGCGTGCCACCCGTCTGCAGCAATTGCGCGTGTACCTCGACCCCGATGTGGCGAGTGCTCGAAGGCAAGCTCTCGTGCAACGCTTGCTCTCTGTACTGTGAGTATCGAGTTCTCGGTTTCGTTCGCCCCCTCAAACACGACTTGCTGAGCTTGCCCAACCTTGCGCACAACACAGACAAGTTGCACAAAGTACCACGACCAGCATCACTCGCACAGAAGCGTGCTGCCGCTGCCGCCGCGAAAGTGAACCTCGCCTCGGACAATCCACCCTCGACCGCTTCTTCCCCTGGCGATCGGCCTGCCGCATTACCTTCTGTGCCAACGGGCTCGAGCGCACTACACGCACCATCACAGGGCACAGAAACAGGCAGCTCGACAACACATACCGAAGAAGAAGTCAAGATGATCGTGTCACCGGCAACTAGTGTCGCTCCTCTTCAACCTGCGGTCATGCCGCCACCTCACCCGGGCTTACAGCACGCTCCTCACGTGCCTCAAAGCTTGTACGCTCCGGTGACATGGAGTACAGCTGCGACATCGACCTCGCCGTTCCAGCCTGCTCTCCCACTGCCCGGTTCCGATCCGAACCCGTTCGCTCAGACTTCGTGGGGCGCTCTTGCCTATCAACTCGTTTCGGCCGCGGCTGAAGAAGAAGCCGGGCAAGGATCCGGAGGAGGTCCGACTTGAGATTCTCGTCCATCCACGAATTCGCGACACGCCATTTCGTTCCTCTCCTCTCGCTTGCCCCTCTTGTCTCTTCACTCGGGGACCGTAACGCAGACACTGTTCCTTTCTGCCCTGTCATCCACTACCCACGCCACCGTTGCGCCCTTCCACCGTCAATGCCCCTTCTGTTGTAGTTTGCAATCAGGCCCTCGAAGGGTCTCTCTTTCATCTTTCGCTCATTGAGGATCTCGGATTTGTCTAATCACGGGACCGGCTCACGGCCTTTCCCGCTTCTTCCGTCTCCATATCTTCTGTTGTACGATCACCTTGGCATGCACCTGCATCTTACTGTAAAAACACTGTTCTCCATGCGAGCTAGCCTCTTCTTCAGGGAATCATTGGTTGCGCCCTTGTTTGAGGAATCATCAACAGCAATACAAAGGGGTTTCCGCACGCATGTAACGGTAACCGACGAAGATGCGTGAGGCCTGCCCAAACGAGCAGGTCTCGCGTGAGAAGGCCAACTGGCCAAGGTACGGCAATTCAAGAATGTCTGAGCTGAGCTTCTTCTCCGTGTCTGACTTTCTCTCGAGGGATGTCATTCGGATGTCCGAAATCATGAAAGAAACAAAAAAAAAGGCGTTGCGGCTCGTCCGGAGCGAACGTTCGGAAAGCAGTTCCGGTCCCTTTCTTCTCGTCCGGGGCTTGCCTACCTACCTACCTTGCTGCACCTTTCTGTCGCTTTCAGCCCACATCAAGAGATGCCGACTGGCCGTGCAGCGTCGCCGCCTCCAACTCCCGAGAACTGGGCACGTGCATCGCCTCCTAACGGATGGATTTCGCCGGGCGAAACATCAGCGCCTTTCTCGCCATTCGTCCCTTTCGACAGTCCAGCATCCCCACAACGGGAACAAGAGGCTACCCGATCAACGCGCTACGTGGAGGGGGAGGCTGACGAACAGACACCCAATTCTTCGATATCGACCCTCGAACCTGCCTCGTCTGAAGGTCCCGTCGGGCTGCTTCTGTTCACCCGCCGCTCTTCGACAAGCTTGAGTCCCTACAACGAAGACTCCTCCCATCTGCCGACTCATCCACTCGACCTGACCTCAGCCGCATTCGGCACGGTCCCGTTTCGACGTTCCAGTGACTCATCCTCCTTGAGCGGGACGTCTGGCGCCTCTCGAAACACTCTCAGTCGACGAGTCAGTTGGTCGAACGCCGATGCCGCTGCTGACCCAATCTCGACACCTGATCGGCCGCCGTCTTCGATCTCTGCTCGATCTTTGTTACCGCCGCCGTCCTCCTCTTCGGTTGCTTTTGCGGCCCCATCCCTAGGAGCGACCCAGTACAGCGCTAATCGTCCGCTGTTCACCATCGAAGCTTCGCCCCTTATACCAACGTCAGTTGAGACGACCCCTGGCACTTCCCCGGAATCCTCGGTCGAATTCCCGTCTCCGTCAAGCTTTCCGCCGGCGCTTTGCGCGAGAGGTTCACTAGTTCTCGGACCCCTGGAGAGTAGGCTGCAAGACACCTCCTTGCGTCGACCATCTTACTCGATCATCGCGCTCGATGAACAGCCTCATAATACGCCTTGGTCCGCCCAAGTCAACCCTTTGTACAACTCTCCATTGCGCAAGTCGTCGAGTCGGTTCGTGCGACGATTCCTGCGACGGATCCTTATTGTCTCGGCCATCCTTGCGGTTCTGCTTGTGCTCGTTCGACATTACAACTTGCTACCGCATGGGCGTTCTCTCTCGTCGCCCTATCGTTTGGGATCCTACAAAGGTCAGCATGCCGAAGGTGCTCGGTCTGTGCTCAAACCTCGCAACAAGACGCACCTTGATATCAACATCGAAGAGAACGAGAAGTTGGCTCGCGTTGAAGGTTCGACAACCGTGCGGGACGAAGTGAGAACGTTCAGGGAAGAACAACTCTGGGCGGAACCGGAACAAGACCTACGAACCCTCGTCGCGGGACCGCTGCAAGGGCACGACCACGAAGCGACCATCATCATGATTCATGTGAGTGACCTGTTCTCTGATGCACCAACGCCTGAATTGTATGGCTGATATCAAGGATTTGTTTGTTTCTGCAGGGCTTGAGCCAGACTGTCGAGCGAAACTCGTTCTTGCACTACGAGCTGGGAACGACATTCCCGTCCGTGCGCTGGGTCATGCCACAAGCGTTCGTTTGCCCTGTTTTCACTCCGCGACGAATTCGTGCTCTGAGCCATGTCTGACATTCCAAGCATCTCGTAGTCCCCAGCTACCCATATCGTATCACGGTGGGGAATCGCACCCAGCTTGGTTCGACATTGCGTCGTTCCCTTGGGACGGGATTCAAGATTCGGACGAGACGCACCTCCTTCCCTCAATCCGGTCGATCAACCACATCATTCGCGAGGAACAAACTCGGCTGGTTCAAGCCGAGAGGAGAAAGCAGCGCATCGACGACATTTCGACCCCAATTACGGGAGAAGACAGAGCATGGGCCAGCAAGAGGATTCTCCTCGGCGGGTTCTCACAGGGTGGTATCGTGACACTCTTGGCTGGACTGACGAACGAGCATCAACTCGGAGGTTTGTTCGTGTTTAGCGGAATGCTCACGATGCGAGACATCTTGCCCGAGGTTAGTTGGCTTTTCTGCTGCTCTTCTGTCCTCCTCGTATTCCAACACTCATGACCTTTCACGTTGTTCGACAGCTTGTGCGGGATTTGGATAGGAAGGATCTTCCGATCTGGTGGGGTCATGGAGGAATCGACCCATACCTCTTGTCAGTATTTTCGCTTCCCGGTCTTCAGCTCGTGAAGATGTCGCTGAAACTGAATCTTTTTGCCTCTTGAAACTTCATCTAGAGAGTCTGACGCTGCCTCGTCGGTCGAGAGTCTACGGCTTTCCGATCCAGGACTCGCCCTGACGAGGGTTACATACAAGACTTACCCAGCTCTCGCGCATGCATCGCATCGAGACGAAATCAACGATCTCGCCCAGTGGATGAATTCGTCGGTGGGCGGAGTGTTTGTTCCTAGTATCAGCAGCCATCAGCGTAGATCAAAACGTATGAGATGAGCCAAAAACGTATGAGCTTTCCAACTTGAAAAATTCGCTCGGATCCCGTTTGCGCTTGATATCGCCTACTTCCATTTGTCGAGCATCTCTACTCTGTGAACCACACTCGCTCGTAGCGTTCGTGAGACTTTGCATCTCTAAGATCATGGGATCTGCGCTTGCGCGCAAATAATTATTCCATGTACGACGGTTCACGTGAGACTCTCTCCGCATCGTGCACTTTCGAAGCGGCATTTCTTCGAGGGAAAACTTCCTTGACATATCCGAAGCATTCCAAGCAAATCAGCCTCTCTCGTTCGAGTCCGCATCGTCTTACGTCAGGGGCCAACACGCGGACGCGCCATTCCCTTAGGTTCCTCTTTTTTCCATTCACTCGCCGACTCCCGCAACTACGAGCTGGCAATGACCGGTACATCTTCGCTTTCGGGAGGGATCCAGTCTGTCAGCATTCCGAGCCATGCTACCGTGAGCAAGCCGGAACCCCACATCGTGTACAACCTCGCCGTATCGCTCCCTGCTCGATCCTACACGATTCAACAACGTTACTCAGCTTTCACCGCGTTGCAACAAACCTTGACTCATTCGTGCGGTGTCGCCCCTCCGGCTCCACTGCCCCCGAAACATGCCACCAGTTGGCTGAACCCGTTCCGATCAGGAGGCTCGCTCACCGACGACCAAATCGAGGAACGTCGTGCAGGACTCGAGAGGTGGTTGAGAGCGATACTCGCAGATCGCGATCCGAGATGGAGGAGTAGCAGGCCATTCAAAGAGTTCCTGATCGCACCTCCAGAACAAGACGAACCGTCATCGAAGGAAGCACATACAACGGCGACAACAAATGCAACAGGTATACAGAGGGATTGGAGCGCGACCGAATGGTTGCAAGAGTACAAAGCGTTGGAAGGCGCAGCGAGATCCTTGCGTACCTTGCTCGATCAACGCGATGCAGAACTCGTCGCCAACTCGTCTGCCGCTCATGGGTCAGCCAAATCGGCCAAACAGGCACTCGTCGATATTGTTCACCGACTTGGAGCTCTCACCCAAGGGTTGCACCGACTGGGAGAAAAGGGTATGACCGACGGCGAGATTTCGAGAAGGAGCGACATGGTGCAAAAGATGCAAGGTGACGTCGAAGACCTCGGCAGGAAAGTGGGTAATGCGCCTCGTATCGGGGCAGGTCGAAGATCCGGCGAGCGTGACGACGATGTCGAACCCCCATCTGTCAGTCGTCAAGCTTTACTCGGATCCAGCTCGGGCAAAGCGACAACGCGCGTGCTTGGCGCCCCTGGAGATGCGCAAGAAACAGCAGCGACTCGACCACTTGACAATCAGGGGATCATGCAGCTTCAACAGCAGTACATGGACGATCAGGATTCGAAACTCGAGAGTTTGACAGCGGCCCTGCGTCGGCAGCGACACCTCGGCGAAATGATCAATCAGGAGCTCGCCCTACAGGAGGACGTCATCGACCAACTCGAACGCGGTACTGACAAGGTCAGTGGCAAGATCAAGAGCGCATCGAAACAGATGAAGAGACTGTAAACTATTCATAGATCGTGCGTGTTCTACCCCTTTTTTCCCGTCACGTCCCTGATCTGATGCTGTCCTTCTTGGGTAGCTGTTGTTGTTTGTACCAAACTTTCTTCTCGATCCCCGTTACTTGCACAATATTCTTCGCATGTTCGCTCTAAATTTTGGATACGCAGCACCGGTCGCACGATTCCTCTCTGTTCGGTGCAGCGAAACATGCTAAGATATGCAAGATGTTCAGGGAGGTCTTTTGAACCACACGACTACGTCCTCCCGTCCGGGCGCTTTATTCTCCTCCTCCTCCGCCTCCTTCTCCTCCAGATCGCCCAAGGTGTCCCCTTCTCGACCTCGCAGCTTGTTCCTACGCTGAGTCGTGACACTGTCGGTGAAGCTACTACGCTTCGCACACATCTCGAACCCTTGATCTGACCACCCAGCAACGAACCGATCCGTTTGAACGAGGACGAGCTTGTCCAGGATTCCAGACAACCCTCGATCAAGTTTGAACAAATCGTGATCGAGCGGAGCGAGCGCTCGAGACACATTTGTGGGCAGGAAAGTGGGCGAGTTCTCAGAGAGAAGCGTTTCGAGGGTATGGACCTCAGCGATCCTACGAGTTGAGGAGGCCGGTTCAGGAGAGGAGAACCAGCGTTCAAAGAATGAAGGAGATCGAGGTTCGACGAGAAGGCGTACGAGGCGAGATGCTGCAGCCCGGTGAGAAGCAGTGAGATGAATGAACGTGTCGGAGAATGACGAGGCTGGCGAATTGTCGACAGGTGGTCGGGAAGAGACAACAGTCACGAATGGGAAATCACTCGCGATGTAGACGTGCTCGAACGGTCGAGATGCGGACGAGACAGTCTCGGCCAATGTGCGGGCGAGAGCAGTGGCGCAAGGGGAAAGATGCGAAATGGGCACGTTTTCCATACGCCAGTGCACGCCGATGGATGGCTGAATGGCTTGAGCAATGGAAGACGCGATGTCGAGCCAGAGTGCTTGGTAGGGCATAGGCTCAAATTTGAAAAAGTCGGTACTGGATCGTTCGGGCAACGAAGCGAGGGACCGCAGATGTGGGTACGGGTCGTAATGCGCAACAACGGGCGCTCTCACGTTGCTATCGAACGAGCTGTTGGCTGGGCCTTCCGCAGTCGAGTCTGACGTTGCGTTGAGGCTCGAAGGGCTTGCAGGCGTCAGATCGGTCGAGTTGGGCAAGAAGGACGGGAACACTCGGTGTCTCAGATTGTAGTCGACGAGGAGAACATCGGTACGAGAGCGATCAGGTGCGGGATCGAGTCGGGAAAGAGACGACACGAGTCCATTCGAGAAGCCGGCGAGTTCGAGATCGTCAAACTCGCGATAGTGTACAGGGGCGTACAAGGTGAGCCACGGCGGTTGCGGCTCGTCGAAAATTTCTGCCATACCAGCAAGGCAGAAGTCGGCCCAGTGAAACAGATCGGTTGCGGACGTCCGATCTGCGTCTCGTTTCTTGCCTTGAGTGAGTCGCAAGGCGTGCACGGGAACGTCACGCTGTCCCGCGACGATTCCGAACCAACTCTTCTGCTCGATGACAGACAGCTTGCCGTGAAAGTGCTGAGCCCATGTGTCAAGGTCGTAGTAGAAGGATGGTGAGAAAGGTTGGCACGCGTGCAATCGACTGCCTCCAACGTTCGGGACGACGAGCGTGCGATTGAGCGAGATGGCGAGGAGCGCGAGCTGATGCAGGTGCTGCTCAGCCTTGGACTCTTGTTCGGCGATCCGAACCGGGAAAAGGTATCCTCGTGCGGTGGCGGTCGTCTGCACGAAAGGCTCGTCGGCCTCTCGAGAGGGATCAGGCGCAAGCTCGCCCAGGATGCGGCTTGCAGTTTCCGTACGTAGGCGTTCTTGCTCTCGATCCTGGTTCAATCGAAGGATCCGGGCGCGCTGACGAGATACTCGGATCGAGCTCTGGGCGGAGTGCACGAGCGCGAGGACAATCAGGCCTGCGAGGACCGGGAGCAGCCAAGTCTTGTACCGGCCGCGTGAGTGCTCGTGGGTGCTCGACAGCCGGGTGCGATGGCGGCTGCGTGCGCGGTCCCGAGATGCGGGTGGAACATCGAGGTTCGTGCTGGTCGAGAGGAGCGGGACGAGGGGCGGCGCGGACGATTCTGACCCGGTCGAGGTGACTACAATCTCGATTAGGCTCTGGTCGACGGACAAGGATGCGGTCTGGGTTCTGCGGTGTCGCGTGCCCGCACCAGAGTTGGTCATGTCGACCGACGCGGCCGGGATGCGAGAGTCGCAACGGGCGGGATTCTTGAGCGCGAGAGCTGCATGCGACTTGTTGGAAGGCAGTCGACTCGGAGCTACACCCGAGTTGCCTTGAGCAGAGAGATGCGAGAGCAGACGTCAGAATGAGAAGTCCGCGCCCCGAAATCATCCCAAACCCTCGACGCTCTCTCCAGACCCCTCCGCGCGATTCTACTGTTCCAGGACGATCGACTGCGCGCTCACGATACTCTCACATCCATTGCGGGGTGCGCGTCTCGTCCCGGATCGACATTATTCAGCGTTCGACCGTCATCCGGTTCCCGCATTCGACGCACCGACTCGCGCTCTCGCTCTGCTACGAGTGCGGCCCTAGTCCACTAGTGTCTGCAGTACCATGAGCGAACCATCTCGTAAGCCATCTTTGCCTGTGTGCCTGCTCGCGTACCGCCCGTACCCCGTTTTGGGCTCGAAAGGGGGGACCGCCTCGTTCGCCCTCGACAGCGCTCGCCACGCCCAGGGCAGCCGCCTCCAGGCGCGAAGGAGTAGCTGCTGCACTACAAATGCCACGACTTGCCTCTCCAGTCGCCTATCCACGATGAGGGTCCCTCTTTCTCGCAGTCGGCCAACAGCGGGGTAATTCCGCTGCATACATCCTGCTCCGCCTCATCCACTTAGCAGCATTGGAAGCCGTAGGAATGCTCGCTGACCCCTGGACGAACTCTCTCTCGACGCAGCACCAATCCGCGCTTCGACGGCAGCGCCACCGCCACCGACTCGGCAGGAGATCGAGCGCAAGCTCGGCTCACCGACCGCTGTGTCCGCACCGCCGCCTCCCTCGATCGAGTCGGTCGACCTCGACAGACGCATGAGCACTCAGAGTCGCAACGCAAGTCTCCCCTGTCTGTCCTGCGCTCCCCAAGGTCTGACCTCGAACGCCTCGCTGTCTGTTTCAGGGTTCCGCGTCGCAATCTCACGCGCAGTCGGGCGGCGAAGAGGAAGAGTCGTCGTGGCCGTCGCCTCCGCGTCACACGATCCCGCTCGCAGCCATCTCGGAGACGGACGACGCGCTCGCGTCCGGCAGCGAATCGGACGCTTCGTCCGATGGCGAGCGTCGACCCCCGCGCCAGACGTTCTCACACGACGACTATGCCCCGTCGAGGGCGAGTCGAGACAGCGGCGGTTTGAGCGAAAACATCGCACTCAAGAGCGCCTACTTGATGAAGAAGGGCGAGCGGCGCAAGGCCTGGAAGAAGCGCTGGTTCGTGCTGCGCGGAGGTCAACTTGCCATGTACAAGAGCGACAAGGAGTATCGCCTGTTGCGTTTGATCCCGATCACCGAGATCCACATGGCCGCTCCGATTGAGATGAAGAAGCACGCGCACACGTTTGGCATTGTCACTCCGAGGCGGACATACTACATCAAGGCCGAATCGAGTGGCGAGGTCAACCAGTGGTGTTACCTGATTGAGCGCGCGCGTTCAGACGCGAGGGCTCGCCAGACCGTCATGAGTACCGACCTCCCGATCGAGGACAACCTGCCGACGCCGATGGGCCATTCGCCCGCCGAGACGCCGACAGGGCACGCCTCTCCGACTCCAACATCGGCCATTCCAATCCCCAACATGACTCAGGGCGTTACGGAATCTCGGTCGTTCCTCCCTCAGAGCTACGCGACCACCGCTTCGACGTCCCTCACTTCGCCTTCTGCCCTCGCTTCGTCGTCCTACGCGTCGACTTCGACGTCGAGCGGGCTGCCCGGGTTCGCGCCGCAAATGTCGAGCTCGCCGCAATCGCATCTGGGTCTGCAGCAGCCGTCTCTTATCGATGAGACGGACCTCCAGCTCCTCTCGTCGGGGGTGCAACGCCTGCGGCTGCCGTCGCAAGATGCATCGAGTCGTTCTATGAGCAGCGGCAGCGAATCTCTCGCACCCCCGGTAGGGCTTCAGGCCACTGCGTCGTCGTCGGGAGGGTACGACTCGACGAGCTCGTACGACATGTCGCGCGCGAGTCAGCCGAGCCCTTCGCCCGGCATCGTTTCGAGCTCGGAAGACGAGGACGGGTTTGACGCATACGCGGGACCGTCGTGGAGCACACCGGGCGTCGTGGACAAGACGAGGCGGCAGGTGCAGAGCAATTCGTACTTTGCGCAAGCCGTGCAGGCCCAACCGCCGCCGCCGCCGCTCACCGCGCCGTCAATGCTGCAACCAGTCTCTGGAACGAGTCTCGAGCCCGAGCCAGACAAGGGCGTCAATAGGGTGCAATCGGGCTTTGCCGATCCGAACAAGGTCATCCTCGCAGGGTACCTCATGAAGCAGGGCAAACGCAAGTCGTGGCGCAAGCGCTGGTTCGTGCTCATGAGTGGCATGCTCATGTACAGTCGCAGTCACATGGTCAGTTTCTGTCCTTCCGCAACCCGTTTCCGGCTCAGGCTGATCAAGTGGCATGCTTCGCGACACAGGACACGAAAATGAACCGTCAGATCCCACTCTCGGCGATCCTGGATGCGATCGAGTACGAGGGACCGTCCGTTCCGACTCGTCAGCGCAGTCTGCCCTTGTCGACTCCTTCGGAAGAGTACCCGCGCTCGCTCGGGGATGGCAAGAAGAATTACGAGCACTGTTTCAAGATCATCACGCCAAAGCGGACGTACCTCGTGTGTGCGCCAAGCGAGGAGGACGAGATCAAATGGCTCGCGGCTCTGCAGTGCCTCGTCGCGAGGAAATCGAGTCAAGGCACTCCGGGTTCACTCCTGTCCCCTCCGACTTCGGCTTCGATCGCTCAGACCCTTTCGTCGCCTCTCCCTGCACCGCTACCGACGACTGCGCAACAACTCTCGCAGCGACAACGGTCACAAGACGAGACGAGCTCGACCCTGGCGCCACCCCCTTCTAATCCGGCGCCAGTGTCTCGACCGATCCATGGTAGGCATAGGAGTTTGACCGAGGCGGCCCAGAGTGCAGTGCGCGATGTCGAGAAGCGGTTCCATTTCCAGACTGCTGGAGCAGGGGGAGTCAAAGCGGCCTAAGACGGTTTCTGACTGCTTCCTCTCGCGATTGCCTTGGATTGATTGTCTGTGTAACCGAATATTGAGACCTTGTCTTTGTCCCTTTACACCTTGCGAACTACAATGCAGCGAAACTACTTGCGTGACACCTCATCCTGTCGGTTTAGATATCTCATTTGCATTTGAGAAGGAAATTCAGGTGAGATGGGCGCGCGCGTCGACGTCTCCAAGGTTTGTGTTTCATCAGACAATGCGGTATCGACCCCGGCTCGCGCATCTCCTGATTGGCTTGAGCTTCGTGCTGGCAGCTCTGGCATCGCATGCTTCGACGAATGACGAGACGTATACGGAACAGCTCGTGCTGACACCGTTCCCAGATGGCAAGCTCCACTCGGACTTTCGGTTCGACCTCAAGGGACCCTGGACCGAAGAGGCGACCCAACTCGGCTCGAACACAGTCAGTGAGTACACTCAGGCTGCGACCATGGGAGCAAGCCCGAGCCGCTCACCGCGACGATTCGACTCGAGTAGCACAGCATCATTCTCTCCTGCCTCGACTCTTGACACAACTCTCGCGGCAGTTCAGGGTCACGACCTTTGAACTGACCTTGTCTTCTGGCCGATGGCATTCGCACTGGCCGTTGAAACTCCCGGCACAGCTTCCCGCGAGCGGGATCGAGCTCGTCGCATGGTTGGAACTGCTCGAGGGAGAGACGAAGGAAGAGGAACTCGCGCGGTGGCAGAGCTTCGTTGGTGCCGTCGGAGGCTTATTCTGTGCCGGAATCGAGGGAGAAACTGCAAAGACGGAATCCACGAGTCCCCACTGGGCATTCGCGTTCGAAGGCGACCGAGACGAAGACGAGTCAGGTCAGCTCGCCCGTTTCCCCTCCATCCCAATTCGTTCGACTCTGAGAGATGGCTCAATGTGACATGTTGCGACACAGGGCATCGACTGTATCGACTCGTGTTGCCGCGCCTTGCTGCAGCTTGTACCGAATCGCTTACACCCTTCCTCTCGTTGCTGCCATGCGCTTCCCATGCCGGTCTCAGCTCGCTGCTGAATCCACACAGACTATTTGACGGCGAATGGACGCTGATCGATATCGCGCTCAAACGCATGGCTGATGAGATCGAGGTCAAGCTCGGTATCGGAAGCGTCGTCGACCCAGTCAGACACGACCGGCTCAGTGGTCAGCTCGGAAGAAGAGGTATGTGGTTTCCTGACGTGAAGTCAGCAACTGCCACGAAGCCGACTAAATTTGCCTGTTGGCAGGTTTCTCGTTCTCGTCGCTGTACGATCGCGCCCTCGAAGCTGCATGTCCCGTCGCGACTGCCTCGGAGGTGCACCTCGTCGTGCCAACTGATTCAGTCAATCCCTTCATAATCGAACCGAATTCCGGAAAAGAGCTCAGGCACCTCGACGGGAGAGACGTCGTCGTGTGGCAGACCAACGAAAGTACGGATCCCGATTCCTACAAGCTCCATTGCAAACTCCGCTGACTCACGCTTGATTGGACCCAGCTCTAAATAATGCTAGTCTCGATGTCAGGATGACTTGGCCTGATGAGAACCCCTTTCGATACCGTAGGTACTCGAAGAAGATGTCGCTCGCTCGCCATTAATTGAACTAAGCACCCATTTCTTGAGCAGCTCCGACGACTCACCTCCCAACCTTGCCAATAAGTGCGCGGAGAGTGCTGCAGGGCCACGGACAAGAGCGCGGCAGGATCGGAGTCGAGATCACCAATCACCTCGACCGCGAAATGGAAGTGCTCTGGGTCGAAACCTGGCCGTGGTGGGTGCGCGGTTTCGTGAGCTCGCTCGATAGCGTGGCCGATGGTCAATCACTCTCAAGTGAGTGCTCCTGCCTCCTTCGTGAACCGGATCGTGACCTTGAGGTCGGTCCAAGGCTGATGGACTTTTATGGCTCATCAGCGGTCGCTCGCGAGATCGACTATGTACCTCCGATCGCACGATTGCGCCCAACGACACTACAAGTCACACTCCGACTGCCGCCGCGTTCCAGGTCGCAACATACTCTCGCCTACGAGTCGTCAACGCTGTGGTACACCGAGTACCCCTCGGACGCGAATCGAGGCTTCTCCGTGCCGGGAGCCATCGTAACGCTGATGGAACCTCGTGATACGGACAAAAACCAGCGGTCGATACTGCGTCTCCAAACCCCGGCAACGCTCGTGTCGCTTCCACTGCCGGATTTCTCTATGCCGTACAACGTGATCATCCTCACATCGACAACGATCGCTCTCTTCTTCGGCAGCATCGTCAATGGGATGCTGCGGAGATGGTTCTGTGTCGATGTAACAGACAACGACAAGGTGAAACGTCTCTAGGTTGACTTTTGGGGTTGTCAGCAGTGTAACGTATTACGCCGAGCCGAATTTCAGTAAATACTGTTGTTTAGAGCCTGCATTTCGGCTCGAACAGGCTCACTGAACGAGCTTGCACGCTGCCTGTTCACTCCAGCGCAAGCAGAGGGAAGCTGCGATGCGCGTGTAATTAGTTAAAAGGATTCACGCAGGATGCATGCGCTGACGGCCGCGGCCGCCGAGTGCTCCGAGCACTTTTGTTTCTCGGACGAAAGACACTGTTTTCTGTTCTTCTCACGAACCATCGGCGGCCATTGCACGCCTGCAGGCGCTGGACCCGAGCAAAATCGGCGGAGCGAAAGCCGCACACGTTCCGATCAGCGGCGATCATCGTGCCGACAGCTGCAGTAATTGTATTCTCAATTTTTAATTACGCCTAGACAATCCCTCACGCCTCGGAAGAATTTCATCGCCCCTCCATCTCATCTGGCGCCTGCGAATCGACGACGTAGACAGCGAGGGCAGAGCGTCAGTTTCCACCGATCTCTAAGCAGAACGAGCTCGTGGATCCTGTAGCGCTCGCGCATCCGGGGCCTCCACTCCAAACTCTCCAGGGTCCTTCGCGTCATCTCGCCCGCCGCCCTCTGCGCCACGATACTCGACTTGGGACGCACGAGACGAGCTTCTGACACCCTGCCGAATGGGAGTGCCCCTCGCGAGCCAGTCCGGTCTCAATCCGACACCTCTCGATTCGCCCTTCTCGCTTGACCAGACTCGCTCATCACCGGCTTCGGCCCATCAGTCGGACGCGCCACAAGCGCCAGTGACAGACAGCGACTCGGCTCCGGCCGTCCGATCCTTCCCCATCAGCCGCACACTCAGTATGGGACCGACTTCGCCCCGCGCGTCTCGCCCTGCGCCTACGGCTCGACCCTCGTTCATCGCGCTACCGCCGCCAACGACCACGTCGAATGGATTCCCGAACTCCTTCCACGCCCCCGAGGTGCTCTCGCCGACGGGCGCACGATCCGTGTCTTCGGCCGAATCGACCACTAGCCGCGTTGCTCCCGATCTCGGCGGCAGCGCAGCTCGATACTTTCCCATGCGGACGGTCATGTACCCTTCCACGAGCACCGATCGTGTCACTTCGCCGTCTGCGACGAGCAGCAAACGCAGTAAAGGCCCCGAGTCGATCTCATCGAGTGTCAGGACGAGCGGAGGGTCGAATCGCCGTGCGGGCAACATTGATCGGGTCAGCGAGCAAGGCAGTGAAGGACCGGGGTCAGTTGATCGGCCATCGCCTCCGCGGCGGAACTCGAGCGGCCAGACGCCGACAGGGGCCATCGATACCACTGGCGACAAGGATTCCACCTCGTCTCGCAATGCGTCAGACCATCCTTCTTCTCTCGCTTCTCTCGATCCGTACTTGCCCGAGCCGACCACACATGCCAAGCTGGGAGATCCTGATTCGGAAGCCGAAGACGCCCCCGACGACACCGAGATCTGCGATCAGAAGCGAGCGACTCGGTTAGAGCAGTCTTCGGACGTTCAAGAGCGTGACTTCGCCGACAAAGCGGCTTTTGGCGCCGAGATGCGACCAGTCGGAACCAAAGTCAACTTGCCAAGGGAGGCAGCAAGTACAGACACTGGTTCGCGCAGCAGCGCGACTTCGAATCGACCTCTCATTCTCACTTCTCGCTTCGAACATCAAATCACGGAAGATGGCAAAGTTGTCGTGCTGACAGGACGCGAAGGGCAGCTGCTCACCTGCGAGGACGAGGTGAGGAGCCTGCAGAAGTTTCGAACTGTGAGCCTGGTGGCTGATTTAGAGATCTTTGACAGCCGATTCATGCACCCGGCGCAGTGCAAGCGTTTGGCGTGCTTGTGGCGTTTGAACAAGAGGACGACGACCGGCTAGTTGTGCGGCAGGTTTCCGAGGTCCGTCCGCACTTGCTCTTCGAATCGATTTGCGCTCTCGCTCACGGAATCATTTGCGCACCAGAACTCGGGATTCATTCTCGGCCTCCCACCCAAGACCCTGTTCCAGGCCAATTGTCTGACAGATCTTCTGACCGAAGACGAGGCTGATGCCCTCTTTGATGCCCTCGATGCCGTGGATGATCGCGACAATGATCCGTCCAACGAGGAGACGGGCCCTTACAATTTCACCCTCTCCGGTGTTGGGCTACCAGGAACCGGTACTCGCGATGCGCAAAGTCCCGAACGCCTCGAATGGACCTGCCATGCTGCGATCCACCGACCTGCACGAGAGACTCGGCCAAAATTGATCGTGCTCGAACTCGAGCTCGTAGACGATCAGCTCAATCCGCTCAGCACGATTTCTGCCGAACCAATCACAGCGGACGAGCGCGTCGGGTTCGCCGAGCCAGAACTTTACGGAGAGAAGGGTTTGATCAACCCGTCAGAAGCCGAACTACACGAATCGACGGTATCACTCGCCAAGCCGCTCCGGGTACTCGCGCGAGCGAAAGCCACTCAGGCTCGGCGCCGAAATCGCAATACTTCGAGGGCCATGGGCGAACTGGATGTTCTCGGCCTGCTGGGCCAGATCAACGAACAGCTCGGCAAGGCAGAAGACCTCGGCTCATTCCTGAAGGTCCGTTCTCTCGATGCTCTACACGCTGTGCTGCTCGCGCTTATCTCGTCGTGCGCAAAAGATCGTTGCTGGAGTGTTCCGCGAACTCACAGAATTCGATCGCGTGATGGTCTACCAAGTGAGAACCGCTTCCGCTTTCCGCGCCATGAGACGTGTCTGACAAGGATATCTCTCCTTTTCGCAGTTTGACGAGCAGTGGAACGGTCGCGTCGTCGCGGAACAGGTGGACTGGTCGCGCACAAAAGACTTGTTCCGAGGGCTCAACTTCCCCGCGTCAGATATTCCGGCACAGGCCCGAGATCTGTATCGCATCAACAAAGTCCGAGTTCTCTATGACCGCGACCAACCGACCGCGCGCCTGTGCTGTCGAGACATGAGCGAGGTCGAAACTCCGCTCGACATGACACATTGTCACCTGCGCGCCATGAGTCCAATCCACATCAAGTACGCCTACTTCTGCTCAATCCTCTCACAAACAGATAACTGACTTCTATCTCGTCGCTGCAGGTACCTCGGTAACATGGGGGTGCGCTCGTCGATGTCGGTTTCGATCACAGCCTTCGGCGACCTCTGGGGCCTTCTTGCGCTACACACGTATGGACGTTTCGGTCATCGCGTTTCGTTCCCCGTCCGCCAACTATGCAAACTGCTCGGCGAATCCATTTCGCGTAATATCGAAAGAATCTCCTATGCTCGGAGATTGCAAGCTCGCAAGCTAATCAACACGGAGGCTTCCGATGCAAACCCGAGCGGATACATTGTCGCCAAAGCCGAAGACCTTCTCGACCTGTTCAAGGCCGATTTCGGAATCCTGAGTATCGGCGATGAAGCCAAGGTAGATCTCAGCACATTCACTGGATATTCACCGCTACCTCTTCGCATACTGACTTGACGTGACCGCAGATTCTTGGACCGGTCAAGAACTCGCAGGAACTGCTGGCTGTCCTAGAGTATCTACGGGTCAAGTGTTACAAGTCCGTTTCACGCTTCGTCCATCCCGTTTAGTCCGTCGCTGATCGTCGATTGCAACGTTCGAAAGGAGCATGCAGCACACTGCGGACATCAAGCAAGACTACCCCGACATCGAATATCCACCCGGATTTGGACTCGTATCTGGCATGCTCATCGTGCCACTGTCAAGCGAGGGCAAAGACTTCATCGTCTTCTTCCGCAAAGGAGTCGTGTCAGAGGTGCAATGGGCCGGCAACCCCTACGCGAACAAGACTCAGGGTTCGGATTATCGTCCGCTCGAGCCTCGGAGATCCTTCAAATTATGGACAGAGAAGGTCACCGGCAAGAGTCGTGCTTGGACGGACGAGGAGAAGGAAACAGCCGGTGTCCTGTGCTTGGTCTACGGTACGGTCTTTTCGAAATCTGCTCACATCCGGCGCGCTCCGACTCACCCTTCTTACGAAACCCCTTGCATCGCGCACAGGCAAATTCATTGCTGTCTGGCGAGAAAAGGAAAACGCTCTTGCCAGAAGTCAACTCACGAATCTCCTTCTTGCGAACGCAAGCCATGAAGTCCGCACGCCGCTCAACGCAATCATCAAGTGAGTTTAGCCGCTCTTTTTTCAAGCGCTCATCGACCGCTGATGTATTTAACGAAATCTTGTAGCTATCTCGAACTCGCGCTGGATGGGCCGATACAAGGCGAAGTCCGCGACAACCTCGAACGGAGTCATGCCGCATCGAAATCCCTAATTCACGTTATCAATGACCTCTTGGTTCGTCTGATTACTCATCAGCCCTAGACAAGACTACCGTACCTAACCATTGCGCCGTACCTTTCAGGATCTGACGCGCACCGAGAAAGGCAACGAACTCTTCCTAACGGATCCGTTTAATATTGGCAAGACTCTCGATGAAGCCGTCCTTGTGCACCGTGACGAATGCGAGCGCCGGGGCATTACGCTCGACATCGTCGAGAATCCCTCGGGAACGCCGTTAACAGTCCTCGGCGATCGCGCCAAAGTGCGACAGATCGTCACGAATGTCGTAGGAAACGCCCGTGAGTGCCCTTGTGCGACCTTGTCAATTATTCACGACTGTCTGACCTGGCCCGTCCCTCGCTCCATGCAGTCAAACACACGAAAGAGGGTGGTATCCTCGTCGAGTGGGGGGAGCTGGTAGATAACGACCTCGAGGACGCTCTCGAGCAGAAGAAAGATTCCATCCGGATCGGTATCACCATGTTAGTGCCTTCTCGACACACCTGAGCCCGCTCAAACTCACTCAAGCTTTGTATCGAATTAGCACGGACACTGGATCCGGGATTCCAGAGCGCAAACTTGAAGCCATCTTCCGTCAGTTCGAGCAAGTCTCGACTGTGGGTGACCAGGAGCGATCGGAAGAGACGGAAACGTCGGTAGGCTTGGGTTTGGCAGTTGTCGCTCGAATTGTCCGGTGAGTTTGAATTAGAACTTTCAATCGCGATGAACCTTCCACAGGGTTGATCGCCGACGCTTTTGTACTCTTCTCGCGCAGCAATCTCGACGGTCAGCTACAAGTCGAGTCCAAAGTGGGCGAGGGATCCAAGTTCACGTTCGTGCTCCCTTTCCGCCTGGCTCCTCTGGAGTCGTCGCCAACCGGACAACAGTCCGCAAGCGAGCTCGCCCTCAATCACGATGACGGACAACAGCGAGAGGTTGTGCCCGGCAGTTCTGAACAACCTCTCGTCAGGCGCAAGAGCAAGACTTCGAATGGATCGCGGACGTCTGCCGACTCTTCGACTTCCGATATCGACTCGCTCATTCAAGCCATGTCATCGTCGCATATGGACTCGCCTTCTGCAGCGGCGAAATCGGTCTCGGCTAACTCGACCTCTTCCAGTCGCTCATCGCGTTCAGCCCTGTCTTTCCGCACAGCACATTCGGGACAGTCGCGCATGTCGGGACCCGCTGCCATGTCGTCGCTGCTCGATCCCCATCGTCGTCCAGCCAGGGACCGACGCGGGCAGATCCATATCAAGGATGCTGAGACTCCTCTTCGGGCGTCTCGACTGTCCTCGGATAACTTCGCCGAACCCGACACATCGCGACAGGCACAGGCGGCACCCGCCAGAAGCGATTCCAGCCGTCACCAGCAGCACGTCCGCTCGCCGCTCGTATCGAATGTTTCGCTCCCGGCGGTATCTGCAACTGCGGACCCTGATCCACGGGCAACATCGCAAGTTGGTAACAGGCGGGTCTCTGTTTCTGCCATGGAGAACGTCGTCGAAGACCGAACACCACGACCATCAACGCCCGAGTCTCCTCAGAAAGCGCATGGCGGTCATTCTTCATCGCAAAGCGCCGCCTCGTCCTCCCTCGCTGGGCCGCCATCGAGTGCGAGCTCCAGTTCGAGTCTGAGGCACGTGAGCGAGTACCGGAAGGGATCTTTGCCGAACGCAACGACTGAAGGCATTCCAAAAATGCGGGTCTTGGTTGTCGAGGATGAGGTACGTTTTATTCTGCCAATCGTTTGGCGGGCGTTCATTTCAACGGCACGTGACTGATCTCTTTGATGTACGACATGCAGCTGGTCAATCGCATGATCATTCAACAGCGACTGAAGAAGGACGGGCACGATGTCGTTGTCGTCGAGCACGGTGGTGCAGCTGTACGCAAATTTGAGGAGGATCGCGAATTCGATATCATACTAATGGACTTGCAAATGCCAATTATGGGTGGACTCGTAAGTCCTTGCTTGATCGCTTTGATCTCCCTGCGCTGATCTCGCTGACCGACGACCGCATTGTGCAATTTTAGGAAGCAACCGAAAATATTCGCCGTATTGAACAAGAATCTCCGATACCGGAAGCGAAGCGGAGGGCGACGACCATCAGCAATAACCGCGTTCCGATCCTCGCCGTCTCCGCATCGCTCCCCGAGCGGGAGCGTCACACGATTGCTACAGCCGGCTTGGACGGCTGGGCGCTCAAGCCCCTCGCCTTTGATCGTTTGAGAGTGCTCATGCTGGCAGCCTGTGACCCGGAAGTGCGGAATAAAAGCGTTTACAGGTCCGTTCATTTTCGATTCGGCTAGCGTCAGCTCACTTGACTCACCATCTACACGCTCTCGATCGCATTAGGCCAGGTGCCTGGGAACGAGGTGGCTGGCTGAAAAAGGCGCCATCGCCATCGTCATCGCCTTCGCCGCCGCACGGATCCACCGACATAAAACGCTCTATGACTTCGCAATCCAACGGAAGTCACGCCTCGGTCAACAACAACCGGGTGTTCTGACTGTACGAATTGTACCATTTCGCTACCCCCGCAAGGTTTCATGGGATTTATACACGCATTTTCTCAGTTTCCTAATTTGTTGGCTTCTCTTATACACCTTTACGCCTTCCCTGAGCCGTCGTACTCTTTCAGGCCCTGATTCTCACTGTGCGTTTGTCGCGTCTCGTCTATCGTCTCTCGTCATTTGGGATTTTCTTTTCTTCTCCTTTCTCGCGTCTACTCGCTTTACTTTTTTCCCCCGGCACTCATATCGACACAACGCTGTACGCTATTCCCCTTGTATAGTCTCTCTCTATTGCATACTGGGTTAGGATCTCTTGTCATGATCAACAAAGTTTCTTCTTGCGTTTGCGGGTCCACGAGTATCGCGACTTCACATGTCGAGCGTTAGCGTGTCGCTCTGGCTCGGTTTCAGAAAGCGAGTCGCATCCCATCGTGATGGCAGCCTCATGTTGCTGCTCGTCGAGGACGGCAATAAAAAGTAGCTCTTGCTGGCAGAGGGGTTCGAACCCTCGCCTCTTGCGAGAGCAGGAAACATATTCCTCTTGCCTTCCGTGAGGAAAGCAGAGGTAAAGCTTAAATCTGCCGTCTTAGACCACTCGACCATACCAGCATTTTGTCTCGGAGCCGCGGCTCTCTGTGCAACAATGAGCGTCTCTCTTCAACACGTGCCTCGCTGCAAATAGTTGTGCTGGTATCGAGAGCGAGCATGCGTTCGCACGATACCATGCATTCAATCCCATTCCAACGCGTTGAGGAGCATTTCTTCGAACCTGGTTCCACCACTGATTTCGCCCTCTAGCCCGTTCCTCCCAAACATGAGATCTTCGTCCGTGGTCGTACGCCCTTCGAGAAGTTGCGAGATTCCGCGGGTCGCGGCGCGTCGATGAGCGACAAAGACGTATAGCTCGTCGAGGTCCGAGTCGTTAACGTGGTCGACCGTGCAAGATTGGCGTTTGGCCGCCCCAAAACGACTCCAGACAATCCGCTGCCGCGCTTCCGAGGCAGATCCTTGCACTTCTCGGTCTCCTTCTTGCTCCCGGTCTTTTCCTCCTTCGTTGTCACCGCGCTCTTCTAATTGACCGATTTGCACTGCCTCGAACTCGAACCATCTGCCGAACGCTTCCCAGAACGGCTGTTCCCTCACGAGGCTTCGAATCTTGTAGCTGAACAGTAAGGTTGGCGAACCGTGCTCGGTCAGTCCGAGTAGAGTGCGTAACAGTGGAGGGTACAGGAACGGGAAGTAGACGAGGTCGGAAGCGAGGACGACGTCCGGTAGGAGATCTTGCTGCCGGATGTGCTCAAGAAAAGACGATTCGCCCCACGGCAACGGACGCACGAGGCAGATAGGCAGAGCGCGGTCAGGACGATCCTTGATCCATCGCCGGCGCGCATCGCCAAGGTTCTTGTCGAGCAGCGGGCATACGTTTTCAAGGTCGGTAAGCACGAGCGTGTCGGTTGCAGCGAGGTGGGGTGCGATCGAAAGGGAGAGATATCCAGTCCCGCTGCCTATCTCGAGAACGACGCGACGACGAGGCTCTGCCGGTGACGAGTCTGGGTCCGAGCCGAGGGGATTTGGAGGGTCAAAAGTTGGACGAGCTCGGGAAGGAATCGGCGGCGGAGGCGCGAGATACTGCTGGAGAAGGTACGCCGCCTCCCAGGTCCTTCCAGCTATACCGTACTGTGCGATGTCTTGTGCGGCGTCGTCGCGGCCTGCATCCGCGGTGACATCGCTCGTACCGAGGTGCGAGCGCCTCGAGGAAGGCGCGATGGATAGGTTAGGAGGAAAGTTGGGGTCCGCGTTAGCTGGAGACGTCAAGGCAGACATATCTGGTCGACCGACTGTCAATATCGCTGTTCAGTCATCGTGCGCGATGATGAGTTCCGCGGGACACACCTCTCGAGTTTGATGAAACGCGACGCTACGCGCATCCGGCGGATGATACGATATCCGCAGAGCACGGGAATGCGAGATCCCGTCAGAGATGGGCTTGTACCCGCACGTGATCCGCTAAGATGCCGCAAGCGATGAACGCACTCAACGCCAGCTGCGCCGGTTCGATTTTTCGCTAATTTCGAGTAGCTGCGCTGGCGAGATCTTAACTCCTGTGAAGATCTCACGATGCACTCGAAGCCCTTTTGCTGTCCTCGACGAGCTGCGACGCAAGCCAGTGTTGGCAGAAAAAAGTACAGTCATCGTTAACAAGAAGCTGCGGGTGCGGGTTGCGCCCTCTCTGCTCGACCCGGAGCTCGCTCGGTTACACCTATTTCGCGCCCATACTACGCAGCACACGTCAGGAAGGACTTGCGCCGCGAAAACAGTGCCGTCCGTCGACCAAGCGACTCGCTCACGCCGCCCAATCTTCCGGAACGCCTCCACCGAGGTGCTCCCGCCGCGCTCTCGACTACCTCACCGACTGCCCTTTCGGTCCTTCTAGGCTTCTGTCTAGATCTACCTTCCTACATCGCAGGTGAGCAGTGTACCAGTCTCTCGCCGTGCAACGGTGACCCCGAAGCGCTGGGAACCTGGGGAAAATTCCGCTCTTTGCGGAGACGGCGTCACCGATCGTGCGATCTCCCGAGGTCGAGCAGTACTCGCAGGCGATCTTGCACCCCGTAAGCCCACAGGCTGACCTTACCGAGGTGTGCGACCTTCGCTCGCGGCTGCTGTCTACAGGCTACCAGCGCTCGTCGCTCTCGCTCGCCCTCGGTTAGTATGCGACGCAGAAGCAGCATAGCCCTCTTGTCGGGCAGGCGCAGCTCTAGCTCGAGCACTGCATCGAGGGAGGACCTCATCAAGGACATCTTCCAGTAAAGCTACTCTCAGTCTCGACCATGTCGCTCTCGCTCGTACGTATGCATCGGATCTGACCCTGCGGTTCTTTCGCGCTTACAGTGTCGGTCTCGTCAACCTGGGCAATTCGTGAGTATTCTGTCTCATCGAGACTGGTGAGCCTCACGCGTGCTGACTCGGCCGAGCTTTCCGCCAGATGTTTCTACAACACGATTGTCCAGTCGTTATCGGCCACCGAACCCCTCACTGAAATCATCTCGGAAGCGCCTGCCTCGTCTCCGGCGCTAGAAGCGCTGTCACCCGCTTCGCCGTCTTACAATCCGGACCTCGAACAGCTGCCGAGCCCGATCCCTATGACCGCTGCACTACTCGTCCTTCTCGGCAAGCTCGACCCGGTCTCAGACAAGAACGCGGATGGCACGCTCGGCAAAAAAGTGTTCAACCCGAAAGGCCTGTTGCGGCAGTTGAGCCTCAAATATGAGGAGTACGCCGAAGCGACTCAACAGGATTCGCATGAGCTCCTGCGACACTTGATCGACGGCATCATGATGGAAGAACAAGACGTATGCTTTCATTTGATTTCGATACACACGCTCGCATTCAACTGATGATCGCAATCCTCTTGCCCTTTCGACAGTTGATCAAGAAGATCCAAGCCGCCGAGAGAGCATCGCAACGGAGACCGACCATGCAAGGTCGGACTGAAACTGTCCGGCCAGGCTCCACGCCGGCCGACGAAGCCCATACCGAAGTGTCCGCACAGAACGGATACACGACCGACGTTGACGGACACGAGAGCGACGCAACGAGCTCAGGCTCGTCTTCGAGCGACTCTTCCTCTTCAGACACCGATTCGGAGCAGGAACAGGTTGCACGAGACTCAACCGTAGTGAAAAGGCGACCGTTCGTTGGCAGCGTTTTCGAAGGCAAATTGGCGAGCTTCATCATTTGCGACGAGTGCAAGAACGGTATGTACCCGGTTCAGTCTTGCTCTTATCATCGCCAGCTGACACCTTGTGCCCGTACAGTCTCGCTGACAAAAGAAGACTTCATGGACTTGTCTCTTTCGCTCAAGGACGAGTCCGGCACTCGCATGCGCAAAGTAGGCTGCTTTCTGGACTGCTACCATCCAAATAATGATCAACAACGGACTGACGCTCGCTATTTCTCCTCAGCGCGATCGTGTACGTCGAGCTCTTCAATCGAGTTTCTCGCGCAAAAAGCAGGGTTCGGACTCTGCTAGCTCCGATACGAACAAGGAAGAGCTGTCGCGCCGAATCTCCTTGAGCGAGAACGAGGCGAGCGCATCGCCTTCGGAGGCAGACGAAACCGACGAAGAAAAGATCCGACCGCTTTCTGGAGGCAAACCCCGGTCCCGCCACAATTCGCTTGACCCGACACGACTCTCGCGCTCTTCGCTTAAACCGCCAAATTCATCAGCGAGAAGCTCGCGGGACCCATCTCCTCTCGGTCGCGCCCTGTCGCATCTCAGCCAAGGGTCCAATGGTGGCCGATCTCACTTTCACCGACATGGGAAAGGCAAGATCCCTCGACCAACGCCAGAACAGATCTCGTATATCCGCAGGGTTCTCGTCGACGTTCCCGGGCCAATTCCAGCACTGCCGCCGGGACTACGCGTTGCTCGTCCTCCCGGCACTTCCGCTTCGACTGACTCACTATCATCTATCGCCTCGACGGGGACGTCCTCGTCTGCGCAACGAGCGCGAGACGTCGACTGGCAGAATACGGATCTATTCGAATGCTTCCGCCAATTCACATCTGTCGAAGTGCTCGAAGGGGAGAATTCGTTTGCGTGCCGGAACTGCTGGAAATGCTTGAACCCCGAACTCGAGATCAAGCACAAGGAGGAAAAGATGCAACGGAAAATGCAGCGGCGTACGGCTAGAGCGCTCAAGCGCGGGGAGAAGGTCAAAGGTTCCGACTTCGAGGGCGACGCCGATGTGACGGCCAAGAACTCGCCCGTCATGCGGCCGACCGAGCTCCCTCAGATCGCTACGGAAGACGTCGATGGCGCTCCATTGGATGGTCTTGTCTCCCCGCCAAACACCCTTGTCCCGCCGATGCCGCAGCAGCATGCCGCTCGACGCAATTTCTCAGCTTCTACGGCGAGTCAAACTTCGCTCGTGTACTCCGACAGCGGCGATGTCTCAGAGAACGCCCTCGACACAACCGAAGACGAAGACGACGAATTCTCAGCGTCGGATCTCAACGGAGACGCAGACAGTCTCACCGGCGGACCGGCGATTGAAGCGTCAAAATTGCCTCTGACGGCTGAGAATATCAGAGTTGTCGAATCCAATATGGGCAACCTTTCACTCGCTGGCACCGCAGCTGGCGGCACAACGGCTCATCCCGTGCAGCCTCCCTCGATCGTGTCTGCCTCGACACACAAGTCTGCAATTCCGGCTGCGAGCTCGCCCGCGCCTACGCCGCCGGCTCCGCTCGGCAAAGCACCTCCGAAAGCTCAACGCCAAATCCTTCGTCGCGCGCACAAACGATACCTGATCAGTCCAGCCGAACTCCCTCCGGTCCTTGTGATCCACTTGAAACGGTTCATGCAGACTTCCAAGTCGTCCTTGTTCGGCTCGGCGTTTGTGAACCTCAAGAAACGGGACGACCCTGTCTCGTTTCCGAAGGAGATGGATCTCACGCCGTTCCTCGCGCCACGCGGCAAACCGCCGAAAAACCCTTACGTCGAGGAGATTGACCAGGCGCACAGGGCTCATTGGAAACACTGGGGCCCGTCTGGCAAGAAGAAGCCCGCAGCGGAAGAAGTCAAGGCTGGCGGTGACCAGTCTGCTCTGCTTTCGAATCCTGGCGAGACCTCTGAGACAATTGAAATCGAAAAGGAGAGTCAGGGGGCGAAATATCGACTCTATGCTGTGGTCGTGCACTTTGGAACGATCGATACGGGTCCGTCTTTGGTCCTCTTGGCCGCTGTCGACCCTGTATGGCTAAAGACAAACATCATTGTACAGGTCATTACGCTGCCTATGTCCTGTCGAACCGATACGGAAAAGGTCAGAACATGGGCAAAGGCGAGCGCAAGTGGTTCTTCACGTCCGACGAGGATGTGCACCATGTGACCGAGGCCGAGGTGCTCAAAAGCAAAGCATACATGCTGTACGCCCTAGACTCTCTCTACCGTCGTTCTTACGCCCAAATCCCGGATGTGCTGAACCCGGCCTGGAACGTGCTTGATCAGGTTTTACGAAAGGATTCCGGTGACGGTCGCGCGATCCGAGCCCAACTCGCAGAAGCCGCAAGACATGGACATCCCGGCGACTCTGCATGAAGAGCCGGCTACGTCGTCTCCTTCGAACGTCCCTGCGACGCCGTCTCCCGAACAGATTGCCGATGAAGCCAAACTGGCCAAAATGTAACGAAAGTTTCCGGCGCACGCCCGATAGGGAGCCCGTACTGTATACACACTGTACTGATCGCTCAAGAGAATCTGGCTCGGTGACCCGCGATCCGCTGTGCCCGTGCTGCTCTTGCAGTCTTGCCAGGGGAGAGGGTCTGAATATTCTCCCCCAGTCGAGCCCTTTTTCTTCGAGCAAAGCGTGCACTGTGTATCATAGTGTGCAAGGCTCTGTCAGGAATAAGCTCGAAGCTCGACCACGTCTGTTCGACAAGGTGATCGCAGATCGTACCGATCAGGGCGCCCCGGTTCCCTTCGGCGCGCGCGCGTGGACCTCCCAGCCAATCAGCGGACCTCCCCGCAACGGGCGCCTCGGCGCTCGATCACTTTCTCCACCTCTGTGTTCGATCACCGCACACACCCACACAAAGACGCTCGACTTCTGTCCTCCATTCCCGCACACAGCACTCGGCGCGTCTCGACACCGGTTGCTCGTCCTCTCGACCGCACGCGCTTGTCGCTCGCGATCCAGCCGCGCTAAGGGGGTCGCTCTCGATACGGTGCGATCCCAGCTACCGAGACGGCCAACGGCGCACGTCACGCAAGTAGCACTGGTAAGCTGCGTGTCTTGAACCCCGGCAGTCCCGTCCGTGGCAGCAGAGCCTGCGAGGCGGGGAAGACGGAATCAACAGGGAACGGCCAGACTAGACCCGACAGAGGCGCTGCACAGACGAGATCTCGTCATCAATCACTGCCCGTAATACTCTTGCCTGTACAGACAAGCTGGTCGACTATATAGCACCGGAAAAAGCGGGCACCCGAGCAAGTCGCGAGGTTGACTCGCGCGCGAATCAGCTGCTCCACCGCCTGCAGGGCGCATGCTGACATACATACATTGTCGACACCTGACAGGTCTTCTCGAGGCGAGGCGCGACAAGCAATGATGTCAAATCCGACCCCGCATCCTTACGCCTTTCCTGCAATGTCGGCTTCGTCGTTCCCGCAGCCGTCTCCTAGCTCGACTCTGCAATCACCCGCGATCGATGCGGTTCACGCACACTCGTCTGCGCCGCATGTCGACTCGACTCCGTATTCGGCGACCGCGACACCCTCGTCGAGCTACTACTCCCAGACGTTCAACTCGCCCGCTCAGGCTAACCCAGACGAGCTTCCAAAGCTCGGCAGTATCCGCTGTTACTGGACGATCCTATCGCCCGCACTCGACTACGTGTACCTTGATCCATTGCTGGAAGAGCACCTGGGCGACTTCGCAAGCAGTTTCCTCGGATCAAATTTGCTCGACTTTGTCCACCCCGACGAACGCGAACAGCTCGCGGAGGATCTCTTGCCGAGGCCAGATCGGATAGCGGGAGTCGAGACGGCGGGCGTGTTTGGCAGCGTGACGAGGTGAGTCAGATGGACACGACAACCGAAGCAAGCGCGGAACTAATTCAAGTTATGTGCCAGGCTGCGCTACTCCCGATTGGTAGGCATCCTGCGCAAGCTCGGCTGCCTCGACGTACCGACCCTGCCTGATGCCGACAAGTACGCGCTGGATGAAGATTACCTCAACCTCGACTTGACGACGAGCTGGATCGCCGGCAATGGGATCATTCGCGGGCACACCTCGGCTGATGGGTCGAGCAATATGGGGAACGGCGCGGTTCTCGCATTCTTTCATGTAGTGGGCGACAAGGATCAGGTCAAAAACAACGATTTGCTCGATCGGGGCGACTGGACAAACTGGTGCGGCATCAAGGTCGACGAGCACCGCTACTTCACTCCAGCCCGCGCAGCAGCGCTTATCGATGTGCTCGAAAACATCACTGCATACTCGTCGCGCCCGTCGACGAGCGGCGGCTCGTTCGAAGAAGACAGCAAATCTGCCCTGCTGGCATCGCTGCATGGCCTGTCTTCGGAGACGACCGACGGTCCGCCTCCACACGTTTTCCAGATCCTCGATAGGAGTGGCAAGGCCCTCGTTTCGTTTCCTACTTGTCAAGACAACGATGGCCGAAAGCGGTATGAAACAGAATCGTACGCTGCGCTCGCACGGGAAGTCGTCGCTAGACCCCGGGGCGCGGCGAATGCGAAAACGAGTTGCACGAAGCGTTACCGCTCAAAGCATCCTGTCATGAAGGATAGCATCCTGACAACGATCGAATCCGTGGTAATCATGTACGGCTCGATCACGTTTGCCTGCTTCCAAACTGGTGGCATCTACCTCACCTCGGCGAGGAAAGCCGCGCTCGGGTTGAGCAAGACTGCCATTGGTCCGACTCCAGGTTCGACCGCGAACGACTTCAACCTTGAAGATGTGCCAGCGACAGCCACAGAGTTCCTGCCGTCAATCAAGAAAGAGCCAGGCTTATCGCGCGACAGCGTCCCCCGCTTCGATTGCCCTTCGCCTAAACGGATCAAGTTGGAGCAAACCGCACGTTCAACATTTCTTCCCCTTCGCCCAAAAATCGAAACGTCTTCTGCGACCGCTTTATCCATTTCGACAGCACAACCCCGAGGAATGTACAGACCCTCGATAGAGTCTGAATACGGCGCGAACGGAGGTATTTCACCAACTGTAGCCTCCGCGTCAGCTATCCTCGGCTCGATTTCGTCTGGATTCGGAGATCCCGCGTCAAACCGACGTACGCACCAGACCGAGCCTATAACTGCTTCCGCCTACTCCGCTACGCCGCCTGGTTCGACTTCGACATCGATGCCGCCCTTTCGTCCGAGCGGAACCACCCCTTCTTCCATCTATCCTCCCTCGTACTCTATCCAGTCGACGAGCCCGTACGCGGCTCCTCACACTCACGCGCACGCTCATGGCTACTTCCCTCCACATCCTACAGCGCCTGCACGCCCAGACTACCCTTCTACATCGAGATCGACGTCCTTCGACCAAACAGAGTACCCGAAATCGGAAGCCGCAGATTACCCATCACATGCTGAGCGACCTCCGCCCGCGGAGCGCACGGCGAGCTCGACCACTGTATTGTCGTTGAACGCTATTTCGGAGCAGCAATCGGCTTCGACAGACGCATCCGAAACGAAAGAAGGGAAGAAGAGCCGCTTACGACCAGAAGGCCCTGTCTTCAAACCTGGTATCAAAGCTTGCGAAAGCTGTGGTATTGTCGAGAGTCCGGAATGGAGAAAGGGCCCTAGCGGAGCAAAGAGTCTCTGCAATGCCTGCGGTAAGCCATTAAATGTTCTACACTCTTTTATGGGGCGTCCAAGTCGCTGAAATCGGTGATGACCAGGTTTGCGATACGCGCGATCGGTCAATCGACAGAAGAAACTCGCCGAGCGAACAGCAGGCGTGAGCGGCCCCGTCACGACGAAGAAGAAGAAAGGGAAAGCGATGCCCACCCAAGCTCCCAACCATGAGAGCAATAGCTCCGCAATGCCCTATGACGCCACTACAGCAGCGACTTCGATGGCTCCATTGCCCGTTACATCTTCGGCACCAGCAGTACATGAATCGGGTTTCTCGCAAGCCGAAGCTCCAGCGGTCCATCATGCCTACACGCCGTACTACTCGACTGGACCAACCCTCAGCAGCTCTTACGCGCTCGTGGCTGCTAATGCTCCTGCCTCTTCGGGGCCGCCAGTATCGTCCGTTTCGGCTTACCCTGCTTCTTCGAGCGGGTATTACCCAGCAACAACTGCGTACCCTCACTCGACGTATGCGCCAACAATGACTCATATTCCGATTCATCATACTTTGGCTGCAACCCTGGCACCGGTTACTGCACCGGTCTCAATCCATACCCATGGATACCCGCACAGTGAACCGATGCCAACCTCGATGCCCCATTCTCCGGCAACGTCGAGCTACCCAGCGACGAGCCTCTCGCATGCATTCAGTCACTCTGCTGCGAGCACTGGTGTGTACACGCACGCAACAAGCGCACGAGTCGACCACATCGCGTCAACTTCCGGAGAGCATTGGCGACCTACCTACACCTCATCAGAGATCCATTCGTCTACCTCAGTGGCACCTCCTTCCCTCAATCATGCGCGATTGGCTCCGATTGGCACTTCTCCATCGGGTCCCTCAAGTGCCTACCTGGCGCCGTCATCGTACCAGCCGTATCAACCTTGGCATGCCGATCACAACTCGAACCCGCATCACCCTGGCAGCGCAGGCGAGACGACCGCATACGAATCGCAGCACAACTAAAGGAGCCGAGCAAATCATCGGTTATGCGCTCGTCGTTGTAGAAAGCTGGCGAGTCGTCTTAGACACTCGCATGTCTAAATTAGAAGTGCCTTCATAAGGTACGAGGTCATTGTAAACGCTTGAAAGCCGGATGTGAGTATTGGGTTGGTATCCGTCGTGCTGTTTGTCTTCCTGTCATTGTACCAGATGAAATCGCAACCATTGCTGTGTCGTACCAATATACTGGACTGTACTCCTTCAAGCTTGTCAGAGGAGTCTAGCGTCGGCTTGCCGCTGATCGCCCTCGAGCGGAGCAGAAATGAGGAGCGCTCGCTAGAAATCCTCGGGACCAGGATGAGCTCGCGCAGCATCTGTGGCCCTCTCTCTCTGTCTGATCCGCTGTCATCTGCCACTCCTCCGACAGTGCTCGGCAAGTCCATCGCTCAGCGCAGTCAACCAAAGCTCGGAAATTTCGGTATCGGGGGTTCCGCGGAATCCCTCAGCACACATAAGAAGCAAATCCCTCTCGATTGCCTGCACGCGCCACACCACGAGACCGCCGAAATTCAAGATGTTCATCCGCCGAATTTTAGCAGAGTCAGTATCGTGATCATGGCTGTAAATTGTAACGCATTCGCGAATGCTTTCGAAAGTTTCACCGCAACGCCGTCTTTGCAGGATGTCTCGTGTACGGACACGTACCTGCCTATAAGTTTCAGGCCCGACAGGAACCAGGAGACGCCCTGCTGTTGAGTCCAGTTTAGATGGCGGATTGCATCGGAAAGCCCCGTCGCCGCCTCAGCGGGCCAATTCGGTCGACGCCGACGTCTCATACTGTACTTGCTGAAGAATGCAAAGTGCTGCTGTCAGTCAGATCGTTCATTGTCTGTCCGCTGCCGATCCCCGTCGATCTTTGGCACATCTCGAAATGCAGCCGCCTTCTCAAAGAAGAAAAGAAACTCATGAGCACCATTTTGAGCACAAAAAATCTGTTACAACGGCAGGGAGATTCTCGTCCCGATACTACAGTCAGAGTCTAGTACGTCCTGCAGTCACCTGATCACAAAAACCCCACAAAACAAAAGCCCCGATTGCTGCGCAGAGGCCGAGCAACTTCCCGTCCATCCTCGAGACAGGCATGACCCTATACCTGTACACCCTGGAGAACTACCAGACACATGCAATTTGCGACGCATATTCGCGGGTTGTACAAGGTTGATAAGAGACAGTGCGACCTTTTTTAACTTCCCAAGTTTCTTATTGCTGTCCATCGAAATAATGGCGTGTTGGATCCGATCGTAGCTGGTTCGGTATCGACGACGAGTACGTGATACCTGGCGATGGCAGGTAGAATGAAGTAGCGCACTGCGGATTGACGCCGTGGGCATACTGAGCGGGTGGTGCAAGAGGGAGTGGATAGTTTGAGGGATAGGCCAGAACACTCTGATGTCCCGACGCTTGCTCTGTCGCTCCCGCTGCAAAGTTGGACAGTGTGGAAGGGAATGATGCGTCGCCAGGCTGCAGCGTTGAACCAGCGAGCGATCCCACGAATGCGGCGCCGGTCGGAGAGAAGGACGGCGGCTCCACCATACGAGCAGGCGGAGGCTGATTTGAAGAGGAAAAGTCATACGAAGAGGTTGGAGTGATGTTCATCCGTGCGAGTGTGGATGGGGTCAGAGCGGAAAAAGGAGCGAGATCGAGCGCAAAAGTCGTGTTCGGCAATGGACCATCGAAGTAGTACTGGGGTACAGACCGCTGGAGGCAGTAATCATCGAATGGCTGATACTGCTCGGCTTGTCCCCACGTGGACGGCGGCAGGAGTGGCGCGCTCGCTTGTTGTCGGAACTCGTCGACATATGGAGACGCTCCAGGGTAAGGTGAGCCGCTGAATGGACTTGTGCTGGCGGACAAGCTGAGCTGTCTATGCGGAGCATTCGCGCGCCGATTGAGAAGCGTTTGCCTCGCTTTCGGATCTGTGGCTCTCGGCGTTGGAAGCTCCGGTGACGAAGGTAGAAGGTCGGTTGTGCTACCGGCAAGATTCTGGGACGAGAGCGGTACCGCTGTTGGGACGATGAGCGGGGGCAGCGAAGCAGGATGCTGAAAGGTCGGTGGCGATGGCAATTCCGCCGGGAATGCGAGTCCTGTCAAACGAGGGGACGTCTTGTGGACGGATGGCGCTATAGACGATGCATCGGTCGAGTACGAGTCCGTCCTTGCGCTCGACGCGGTACTGACCGAGGAGCGAATCGAGGTGTTTGAGGAATTGCCACCGCGGACGCTTGGGCGTTGCCGCCGAGCTGTAATGAAGCCCGCCAATAGTGCTTGTCGTCAGTATGGCGCAGGAACCGCAGTAAGGCGTCGCAACTTACTCGGACCCGTCGACGCAGCGCCCGTCAATACTTGGCCCGACATGGTCGGTCCTCCTTCCTCGCTGCACAATCCCTCGCGCTCGAATGCACATCGTACTTGAGACGGATCATGTCCTCGATGGCGGGCTGTGCGAGGGCGAAAGCGGTCAACTTTTGGCCAAAACGCGAAGTTCGGCCGCGAGACGCAGCGAGGCTTCGAGGGCCCGACGGCAAGGCCGACCGGTAGCTCACCAGTTCTCAAGCACGACGAGCATCCGTACAGGCCTGTCGACGCGTCAGGCTGGCCACTACAGCGCACCTTGCGCGTGAAGCAGCGGTGACATGCCCTGTGCCATGGGGAGAACGCGAGAGGAAGAAGGTTAGCGAGGCCGACGCGGGTCGCAGCGGCCGCAGCGGGCATGGGCAGAGAGGGATTGGGACTCACGAACCACGGGGCAGAGGCGGACGTTCGAGCTCCTCAGCGGTGCGTTTGATGGGCATGCGCGTGGACCGTACAGGACCAAGGGCAAACGTCCAGGTTGAGCCAAAAGTCAAGTGGAGGAGCGCGCATGCATCAAGGAACCGGAACCGCCTTTGGCACTCTGCGCTGTCGATCAACTCGCCAATCCGCGCTAATTTTGACCAGGGCTTTTAGATCGACAACTCAATGTCTCGCATCTCTTTTGCTGCCGAGAAGCACACCTCGGAGCTTCTTCTCGACGAGTCCGTCCGAACCGATCATACAGAGTGTACATATGAATGCTGACGTTGGCTCAGCTACTGTTCGGGCCATCGGCGGGCCTAAGGTTACGCCACTCGCGCCACCAAATTGATGAATGTACAGATGAACTCATCTATGTAAGTAGGTGCAGCGGCAGCGATCCCTAATATCAGGATTTTCGGAGTACTCGAGATCGCCCAAACTACTGTAGAGTCTGCTGTGTCCCCAATGCACGACTATGGATGTAGCCGTCGCTTGTCGACGCGAGTCAAGTGTAATACAGGATGGTGGCGAGGCGCAATAGGCTGAGGCAGCTGCATGAGACATTATTGTCATTGAAACGACGATTACAATGCTCGAGAGCAGTCAGCCCTACAAATGATAGCTGACAGCGATACAGCCCAGTGAAGCCGATATACACGCCATTCAGCCACATATGTACGTACATAGTGCCGAAGGCGGACGGACGCGATAGGCTTGGCACCCAAGTGAGGTAACCTTAACCGAGCTCACGTGCTAGGCTATAGACAACCTACAATTTCGACGTCCGATGTCGGAGCAGCGCACTTGCGCACTTGCGCGATGTAAAGTCTCGACCCTACATACCCAGTTAGTTGTTCTCGGCCTTACACACTCTACATGACAAAGGCCTTTCGAATTATTTATTTTTGTCGCCACCCTGTTCTCTGTCCTCCCCATCTTGTCCTCCCCATCTTGTCCCTCTCGCTTGCAACCCTTGATGCTCACTGATCCCTAGCAGCGCTTTCGGGACATATCTAGAGATGTCTGTGAAACCTCCTCTTTTTTAGAAAAAAGCTCGCTGTCTCTGTTCTCCGTTCTTTACCTCATTTCTTTGCCTCGCCATTGAAACCACGATCTAGTTCGACATTGATCGTTCCGTTCCTACTTTCGATTACTGTAATAGCCATAACCTTGTCTTCTTCCGACTACAAGGGTTAAGGAAGTCTCGGACGAAGTGTACTGTAATGTCTGATCGACGCGCCCTTCACCTTTCCGACAATCTCCTGCTTTCCACTCCCAGGACTCCTTGACCATCTACTGATGCGCCTGAGCAGGGCTTGCTCAGCCGTCTCCCTCCCTGCTTGTCGACCTTCTCAAATCGGAACACCTCTTGACGCACCTCTTCCGCCTCTACCTATCGTAGCAAGCCCCTCGAAGTTAAGCTTCTTCTCCCGATACCATCGTATGTGAGCAGAACCCGCAGCCTGCTCGGACGCATTCTCGAGATCCAATTGACCCGTGGTTTTTCGCTTCCCCTCCGCGCGGTCCTTCGCCGTTCATAGTCGGGCACGAATCAATCGAGCTCCTGCTATAGCCCCTTGGCCCTTTCTTGCGCAAAACACTGCATGCGCTGGTGCATTGGAACCATAGTACACTTCTCCTGACTTTTGAGCCTACAGTACTCTACTGGACCATGCAAGTTTGAAGCAACTGTGCGAGAGTTGACAGTGAGCCCCACCAGGTACTGTACCCTGGATACGCGCGTGGCAGCTGCGTTGCTCTGTGGCCGAACCTTCGATATTCTGCGCGGTGCATACATAACACAGTCACAAATCTGCCCTGGAGTCTGCTATGCTACAGCAGTACATGTGGGTTTGCCCCCCAGCACCCTCTGGCTGACTAGGAGAGTCAATCACGAGTCTATTTGCGCGCCGTCAAAGCGCAATCTCATGCTGCGGAACCTTTTTTGTTTTCTTCTTTTTCTGATTTTGCATTGCACTGCACTCTCGGACTCTCTCCTGGCCCGTGGGTCCTGGCACCTGTCGTAGATACGTCTCAGAGTCGCATGTCAGGGCACTCTTAGCTGTGTGCGCGCAATCAGATCACGCGACACCCGCTCGCAATCGCGTGAGTGGCATGAAGTAAACCGGAACTCTGGTGCTTACGCAACGGTCGGCGGGACCTCATGGTCGAGCTCTGATTCGTATGAGGTGTATTTTCGAGACGGTCCTCCATCCTGTCGGGAAAGGGGAGTAATTTACATATGCTGCCAGACTTCCCCCGAGTCCCTCTTTTCGGAGAATGTCGTCCGATTCCGCTCATCCGACTGCCCGCTTCGTAGCCTATGGCACCTATTGATACCGTGACGAAGTAGAACCTGGATTTTGTGGACGGTGACGGCTATGACCGCGGTCTTGAGGGGACCGCATCGGCCTTGACTAGCGATTATCACCAGTCCCTACTACTCTGGTTCTTCTGGAACGAGTGTATTCGACGCACTGTGATTCGTCGACTCACGTACCTTCTTCTTCCATTGCTCCTGCCGCGCACCGTTCGCTCCTCTTTTGTTTTCCCAGAAAACTCCTGAACAATGTCGACAAGCACTCTCTCTAGCTCGCCTAAGCTCACCACGACGCCTCCGCCCGAGACATGTCGTCTTCCAATCACAGCCAAGAGCGATGGGCGACTTCCGGTCACAATTCTGAGCGGATTCCTCGGAAGCGGCAAGACGACACTGCTGGAGTACATCCTCAAGGACAAAACTCACGGATTGAAAATTGCGGTCATTGTGAACGATATGGGCAGTGTCAACGTGCGTCTCCTCTTCCTCCTCTGATGTCCTCGTAATCAGGTGTACTGACGAGCGTGCACAAATCGTAAAGATCGACGCATCGCTGATCTCGTCGGTCGTGCAAAAGAAGGAATCGATTGTACAGATGGAGAACGGATGCATCTGCTGTACCTTGCGCGGAGACCTCCTCGAGGAGGTTGCCAGGCTCGCCGATCAAAAGCTCTTCGACTACTTGGTCATTGAATCGAGTGAGTCTCCGACGTTCGCCCGCACGGTCCCTTCCTAATCGGAGCTGAACCTTATTTGCCACGATAGCCGGAGTTTCTGAGCCGCAGCAAGTCGCTGAGACTGTGAGTACAATCAAAAATAGAAGGTCACGAATTGATCAGGGGCTGAGCTCGATCTGTATATTTGAACAGTTTGCGCCGGAATTCGCTGATATGCACCTCCAAGCTGCGGAGGATTTGCGAGCGGATGTGGAACAGCGAGCCAAACAGGGCAACCAAGAAACCTCGACGGTCGATACCGAGTCGCAGCTTAAGCTGGCGGCGATTCTCGCTGACGGAGGACTGCCAAAAATCGCCCGACTCGATGTAAGCTGCCCTCAAATTACGCAGACTTCGATTCCAGTTTCGCCGAGCTGACATGTGTAATTGAGTCTACAGACGATGGTCACGGTCGTCGATGCTCTGAACATCTTTGACAATTTTGCCACCGCCGATTTCCTATCGGACCGACAAGCTTCCGGTACGGTTGAAGACGAGGACGAGCGCAACATCAGCGATCTCATGGTCGATCAACTCGAGTTCGCCGACGCGATCATCATCAACAAGTGCGACCTCGTGTCGAAGAAGGTCCTGGACAAGATCAAGGCTCTCGTGCGCACGCTCAACCCGGAATGCGCTCTCCTCACCTCGGTCCAGTCCAAGATCGACTTGACCAAGATTCTCAACACGCACCGTTTCTCGTTCGAGAAGTCCATGATGAGTGCCGGGTGGCTCAAGTCGCTCCGCGAGGAGATCAAACCCGAAACGGAGGAATACGGCATTGGCAGTTTCGTGTACCGCGCAAGGAGGCCCTTCCACCCATTGCGATTGTGGAATGTGATCAAAGACCGGCTCGTCGTTATTCAGGATTCGTATGTGCACGGACCTCTTCCTCCCACTACCTCTCCTTGGCAGTGTTTGTTTACTTGACTGGCGGACTGACAGGTACGAGCCAAATGAAGAAGGTATGGATGTTGATGGCGACGATGACGACGCTTCCAGTCAAGCGTCGTGGGAGTCTGAACCGGATCTCGAAGCGTACGTCCCGCCTGGTCGTTGACCGAGGTTTTCGAGGCCGTTAACTCATGAGCGCTTTCGTTGTGGAATGCTACCAGACAACCTCAACTCGATCCGATTGCACGCCTTGCAGCCAAGAAAGCATCTCCCAGCTTCGGACCTTTGCTGCGTTCGAAAGGGTTCTTCTGGCTCGCTTCGAGACCGCTCATGTCGGGCGAATGGTCTCAAGCGGGAGTTATGCTCACCCTCTCGGGTGGATCGAGATGGCTCTGCGAAACTGACGAGAACCAATGGCCTGAACACCCCGAGTGCGTCGCTGCTGCGCTTCCTTCTGGGGTCGCTGGGTCCGTGTAGCTGACTTGGCAAATGATCGCATCAACAGGGTCAGGAAGAAGATGAAGGCCGACTTCAAGGGTAGATGGGGAGATCGACGACAGGAGCTGTAAGTCTTCTCTCGCTGCTTCGTAGATTCCCGGCGTGAGCTGACTTTGAGACTGCGAGGGTTTTACAGCGTGTTCATTGGTGAATCGATCTCGACCATCACGCCGTTACTGACGGCCGAACTCGACGACGCGTTGCTCAACGATTCCGAGTGGCAAGAATGGCAGAAGATCATGAAGAGCACGAAGAAGAGTATGATGAAGAAGCAGGAGAAGCTCGAGCAGCTGTTCGAGGATGGGTTCGAAGACTGGCTCGACGAGGAAGATCCCGCAAACCACGAAGGACACAACCACTAAGTCCTCGTTTCTCGATTGTGTAGAGAATACCTCTTCTCGATTCTATGTGCAATTGTTCCATATCATTCCCACGTCTATGGATGAATTCTATGAATGCAGTGGAATCTACAGACCCTCCCTTTCGATCTTGTCGAGCCTGAGAGTGACACTGGCTTTGTGAGCGCCAAGCAGCTCGACATCGGCCAACCGTTCGACGTAGGGACCGAGTCGCTTCAGTCCGGCAGAAGACAGTTCTTGCGAGGTAAAGTGCTTGAGGAACGAAGAGGTCGAAACTCCCGAATATTGCTTGGCATATCTGTTCGAAGGAAGATTGAGGAGATCAGCGCGCTACTTTGACAATGAATTTCGACAGAGGTGATGTACCCGACAGTAGCTACAGCGGGTCACAAGGAAGTCCAAATCAGCATCGCGAAATCCATATGCGGGGAGCAAGTGTGACTTACGCAAGGTGTGGTTGGTACCGGAAGCGTAGTCTCCGCAGCTGAACATCGCGGCAAAAGCGGTGTTAGTGCAAGTTGAGCAAGAAGATATCGGAACAAGAGGAACGGGGACCCACGCAACCGGAGACCACGGGCCGACAAAGACGGAGCCAGCATTCTCTACCTTCTCGATCGTCTGCGCCGCGTTCTCGAGGTACAACAGCAAGTGCTCCGGAGCGTAATCGTTCGAGAACCCGAACGCTTCGTCGATCGTATCGACCTTGAGAATGAACGATTGGGAGAGCGACTTGCGGAGGATCTCGGCGCGCGGCAGGATCTTGGCTTGCTCCTCGACCGCTTTCGAGATGGCCTCGACGTACTCGTCGTCCACATCGATAGCGACGAGGACCGACTGCGAGTCGAGGCCGTGTTCTTGTTGACCAAGAAGGTCAGACGCGATCAAAGCTGGGTCGGCAGTCTTGTCGCAGATGATCTGCATCGTCATGATACAAGGTCAGAAAGAATCAGAGTTTTGCAGAGCACGACGCGTGGGCCAGAACTGACGAGGACTTCGGAAGGTCCTGCTGGCACATCGATCGCCACCTTGGCGCCCGAGTCCATAGCGACCGACTGAAACGCAATGCGAGACGATCAACAAGAGTTCGCATGAGAGCTGTATCAAAATCGACGAACCATCTTGGCAGCCGTGACGAACTGGTTACCGGGACCGTAGATTTTGTCCGCCTTTGGCACCGAATCGGTTCCGTACGCCATCGACGCGATGGCCTGGGCGCCTCCAGCTTTGACGATGGTCGACACGCCCGTGAGCTGGGCAATGTAGACGATCTCGGGTGAGATGGAACCGTCAGGTCGAGGGGGAGTGGCGAGAGTGATGGTCTTGCAGCCTGCCACTTGAGCAGGCACTCCAAGCATGAGAGCTGTACTCGGCAGCACGGCCGTCCCGCCAGGCCTGTTGCAGATGGAGAAAGACGTCAGGTGCAACTCGACATTTCCCTCAAGATTGAGACTCACACGTAGAGTCCGACGCTGCCTATCGGTCGTGCGAATCTCGAGCAGATGACGCCCGGCATGGTCTCGACACGAATGGGTTCTGCTTCTCGCTCCATTTGCGCCGAGTGGAAAGTCTGCCAAGGGGAATTTGAGAGGCGGTCAAGTTTTGACTTGGCTGGGATACGGGTGCAACGCGTCTCACTTTGATGTTGTGGTAAGCGACATCGATCGCTTCCTTGACTGCAGGGTCGATCTGGGCGAGGCTGTCATCGAACGGAGCCTGGAGCGTCAACGGGAATGCATCGTCGGTCGCCGGGACGCATCGGTCAAACTTGACGACGAGTGATCGCAAGCCGGCGTCGCCTCCCTCGCGCACGGTCTGGAGGATGGGCGACACGAGCGAGAGGATGTCGGTCGAAGACTTGACCGGCCGTTCGAGCAGCGCCGTTCGCTGTGCAGGATCGAGTGCGGACGCGGTGTAGACCGGTGATCGGTAGTCTGCGACGGCTTCCATGGTACGAGTCGAGTGCGAGATTCAAGTCGAGATGGCAAAAGGTTTCGGAAGTCGGGATTCGGTGACTCTCGCCTTATCACATTGGTTCCTGGTTTGACTCGGTTTACCACCCACAGCCTGCTCCACCGCACTCAATATACGACAACCCCTGAAGCTGCGATCTCAGACTTGCTGCTCGGACATAGCCGGTCTCAGCCGCGCACGCCTCGAGACCGAACAAATTTCACCGCCTCGTTGCGCGCGGCCCCTTGTCCTGGCTCGGTCCTCCTGCTCCCTGCTGGACTTGTGTTCTCAGGCTCATGTCTTCAGGCCAGTCGACAAAGCGCCGACTTTAGCTACAGCGGCCTCTTGACTTCCTTCTCCCTGTTGACGGCTGCGGCTTCCTGTGCTTCTTGAGCGCCTACCCCCTATTCCGCTGACCTATCTCAGACACCTACCTATTCTTGAACTCAAGGAGCACGACCACGCAGCCCCGCCATGAAGTCCGTGCAAATGACGGCTGCGCCATGGTCAGTCTCTCGGTGCGAGGCCTGCTTCCGCAGTTTTTCGGCTCGCTCATGCTCGTAGATATGAGCGACATACCGCAGGCGAGAGCCCGAGTCGCAGCGAGCTCATCGGGAGCGCGAGAGGATGGTTCGCTACCGATCCCGTGCTCGATTCAACAGTTGTGGTTGGAGCTGACCCGATCTCGTCTCTGATGGTCCATTACGAAGGCGAAAACACGCGAAGATTGTGGGCGACAGCAAGCGCGAGCTCAGAAGAGAGCCGCCGTGAGCCCCACCGTTCACAAGCATGTCTCGAGGCGAGTAGGCGAAATTGATCTGATGCGCAACGACCGCAAACAGGCTCAAGAGAGAATGCTCGAGCGCGCACAAAGGACGGCAGTCGGCAAGGCCATCCTAGAGGAGCAAGAGGATCTCCAGTGCAGTCTCATGCAATACCTCGTCTTACCCTAAGCGCATCGTCACTCACCGTCATTCTCACATGGGTCTAGGTTGGCGACCCTCAAGGCAGACGTAGCAAGACTGGCAAGGAAGGAGCGTGGGGCACCATCAATTCAGGCGGACACTAGCGCATGGCGCACCGAGCGAATTCGGCGCTTCACGCTCGTATGCAAGTCCTTTCGTTGGCTTGCCTCGATGCCGGTGGCTGAGCTTGTTTCTCGGAATTGACAGCTTCTGGCGAAGCCCGTACGTGTATGCGACCCTTTTCTCGCCCTCGTGGTTTACTGATGCGCCAAGGACAGTGCACCGTGGACACGTTCGGGCCCTTCAAGATCAAGCTATCGAGGTCGAGATGCGTCTGTCCTTGCCTCGAAATTCCTACAGACTATCCGGTCGAGCACGTGAGCAACTCGAGCTCCACGTCGGAGCGCAAGAGCGTGAGCTCGAACGAGCTTTGATCGAGAGCGCAATCGACGTAGGCGCGAACGCTCTGATCGAATTTCAGCTGCATGGACCTTTTCCCATCGAGCGAAACGGAAGGCTGGCTACGCAGACTGTGGTCCATGTTTCCCTCGCGTCACTTCGCTCGCTCTTGCTGATACCATACTGTCGTTTCAGCATTGCTTGATCGCCTCTGGGATTCCTGCAATTCTCTCACATGCTCCATCGAATCATCCCTCAGTGTTGCCTCACGAGTCCCATCGACCGATGCGTCTCGGAGGCGTGGACGAGCGATCCTCTACTCGATTGAACGCACAGCGGAATGCATTTCTCGAACAGAGCGCATGGAAGCTGGGCGAAAGCATGAGCCAGTCCTGAGCAGATTCAGTGGAGATTCGGCACTGAGCAGTCAACCCGACGGATGTGCGCTCTTCTCCAGCTCTCGACGCTTACCTAGATGTACCCGATCGCGAGACCGGACTGCCTCGGCCGTCGGGATGGCCATTCAAGGAGGCTCACTTCTATGCAGCGTCCCTGCGGCACCATCAGGAGCAAAAGATGCTCGAGGCCGAAAGCCGGCGAGGTGAGTATTCACAATAGATAGTACGACCTAGCGATAGTCTCACTCAGATTTTTCGAACCAACAACCCAGATCACCTATTTCTCGACTATGATGCGGTTCGCGATACACCTGATCCACTCGTCAGGAAGGAACCCGGTCAACAGAGGAGCGAACGCCCGTGGTCTTCTGGACTCCTGCCGTGGCGATCGATTCTCCCCCAGGCTTCAAGCGAAACCACAACGACTTTGCACTCGTAGTAGAAAGGTTATGACAGGACGAATCGGCAGGTGTAAGCGATCAAAGAAAGGAACGTTCAAGAACGACGAGCGAGAGGCGAGAAAGGGTCATTTAGGGGAGAATGCGCTCTGTGAGACATCGAGAGACTGTCGACAGCGGGAACACCTTGCTGGAACAAGACAAGAATGTTAACGTGAAACGACTGAGCGGGAAAAAAGTAAACGAGGTGAACCCACACGACTTGGCTCCACCTCAAAGATGTCGTACAGTGCTACCTGCAACCTCTCGAAAGCGATGACGATGTGGCATCGATCTCCTTCGCCTACGTGACCTCGACACCACCAGTCTGTGGCTGCGATGGACCATTCGACGAGCTCGGCATGTCGTTCACCGAGGAAACGCCGGTTCTGATGGAACCCAAAGGTACCAAACGTCTCGCTACCCTGGTGATCTGCAACCTGCCTGACGTGGGCCCATTGATTCTTCGTGAAGGCGAGGATCGAGCCTCCAGCTGTACTGTTCTGCGTAGCTAGATGGTAGAGCAGCATCGAGCACAATTCGAAGTAGATCCCAACGGTGATCCTTTTGTGCCTATCTGAGCCAGGTCTCTCGTCCGTGACCTCGCGAGCGAGCTGGTGGAGCCGCTCGAGAGAGCTCGCGAAGAAAACGGCAGAACAGGGGATGTGGAAGGTCTGGTCACGTAGACCCGCTTGGCAGAAGAAGGCCGCGAAAGGTTCGAGAGGGAAGCTCCGCAGTTCGTGGAACGGCAGGCTATAGTAGGCCCCTTGGTCGACCGATGACGAGAGACGCGGAACGCGGAGGACGAGCTCAGCCCGGGGCGAGCTCCCCTGTCACTTGACTGAAGTTGTCAGGAGTACTCCGCATCTTCAGCTAAGACTATAATGCGCTCACCTGGCTCCGACAAAGCACAGACCAATACTGCGCGATGCGAGCGTGAAATATCGTGGCATCCTCCGCGTCCGAGCTCGAGCGACTGAGCCGAACCGCGAACGAGGCGATGGCCTACATCTCGACCCAACTGTCAGCAACAGTCGTCTACGACCGAGATGGCCTGAATGCACTCGCGCTGAGGCTCGTGTCGATCTCTTTCGAGAGGAGCACGTGAATGGCCGGGTTCTCGTGAGCCTCTTGAGCGGTCGTCGCTCTTATCGACGCGATCGCAAGTACTGCACAAGCGATGCCGTCTGGGATGACGGCGAAGTTCGCAGTATGCACCGTTTCGTTCAACAAGTGAGGAAGGCGTTCGGCAATAGACTGCATCAAGCTTCCGACCGTCGCCATACGGACGCGAAACGGGGCGGGGACAGATACCAGGTGAGGGCTCATAGCTTCGGAAGAGGTGCGGGTCTCGTGAAGGAAGCGAGGAAGGGTGGCACAGAAGCGAAAAACAAGGCAGAGTCAGGGTTCAGAGCCTCACGCTGAGCAGTACCGAAAGAAGTACAGATTGATGGCCCGCAGCGCCGTAGAGGGAATCAGCTGATACCCTGACACCTTGCAAAGCGGGTCGAGCACATTTCGATCATTTCGCTTGCGTGTGTCTCTCGTCCGTAAACTCCGAGCCCCTTCGATAATCCGTGCGCGGTGTTCATCTGCATGAAGGGACTTGCCCCACGAGACACCTGCAGTGGCTAGACGAGCTCGAGCATAGAATGAGAAGAGGTTCGAGCGGCGGGACCCGCGAGGGATCGGCCGATTCGTCTCATGTTGGCAGGACCGTGTGACTAAACCTCGAGTTTGAAGTCATGATTTACGGCACATCGCTACAAGAAATCACCTGGACAGCCACCGGGTTGTGATTATACCGGCACGTGCACCGCATAGCCTCCTCTCCATTGATCGATTATCGTCGCCCTCATCTCCGTGACTTCGACAGCCAATTGCGACCACGTTACCGCCGCAGTAACGCTGTCTGACACGACCACACGAGCCGCTTAGCGCAGTACAAGGTGCATCGAACCTCTTGTCCGCAAAGCGAAAGATGGCGGGTCGAATTCTTCTTGACCTTCTCGGCCCCGCTCGCCATCTATCTCCTTTCCTCTCTCGACCCGGCAATTGCAAGATGGCTGTAGGCGCTTCTGATGTCTACCACGACTGGCTTGCATCGCTTCTCTTCTCACCCAACCACACTAAATTCGCTCGCAACGCGACCGCCCGCCAGTCTCTCGCTCAATCGAAAAAGCAGCGCAACAGCCATGCTCAATCCAACCTCGCTCTTCCTGGCCTGTCTCCTGACCGTCGCGGCGAACCCTTCCTTCGTTTCGGCGATCCCCCTACCTCCTGCACCGCATCGTTCTCCGCTATCGTTCCTGCGTCATCGCTCTGTGCGACCAGCTCGCCGTCACCCTATTCTCCGAATTGTCGACGATGAAATCTCTCGCGAGCCGGTCTCGTGGACGTCGACGTTCAGCGATGAATCAATCCTTGCCGACTCCATCTTTGACGACGAGATTCAAGCTAGTCTTGATCTCGAGCTCGGAGCGATTCACCAGCCGCACAATATCCTCAAGCGGAGCCTTCCTGCGAACTCGGCACAGCCGGTAAAGAAGACCAAGAGGAGTGGTGACGCGCACGCTCGATCGCTCGACAAGCGTTACAGTTCACGCTGGCTACGAGGACAAGCAGAACGTAAACGGCGCAAGGCGCAGGAAGCTACTGCTTCTGCTTCCTCCACTGCGGTGTGGTCCAAGGTACCGACTGCCACTCCGACGACAACCTCTTCGACCTCTACCGAGACCGCAACTGCCACCTCTGAAGCTACATCTGCCGCTCCTCCGACACCTACCTCTTTGGACGGAACACACACTGGCGACGGGACTTGTATGTCCAGCTCTTTCGTGTAGCCTCAATGGTAAGGCCTTGGATCTGACCCGAATGTTCTGCTTTTTAGGGTTCGCGCCCGGACTCGGAGCCTGCGGAACGGTCGCCACGGACGACTCTCCCATCGTTGCGGTCTCTCACCTCCTGTACGACTCGTACCCAGGAGCGACTGTCAACCCAAACTTGAACCCAATCTGCGGCAAACGTATCCGAGCAACGTACGCAGGCAACACGGTCGAAGTGGTCGTGCAAGATCGGTGCGTCGGGTGCGCTTGGGGAGATCTCGATTTCAGTCCGGCCATGTTCTCGAAACTTGCAGATGTCAATATTGGTCGATTGCATGGAGTCGAGGTGAGAAATCACTCCAGTGTCTCTCGATACCCCGAGCTCGATCGCTGACGTTTCCCGTTCCTTCGCTTAAACAGTGGACGTTCATCTAGTTGCAGCTCTGATCTTCATCTGATCCAAGCTCTGGATCTTGTATCGTACTGTATAGACTATTATCTATTATATCCTATCCTGATATCATATTGCTCAAGGTTTTGTCATACGGAAATTTCTTCGAGTTGCGTGCATTTTGCACGTGCAGAAGCGAGAATAGTCTGATGTTTACACACACGCACATACAATTGTCTCGAGAAGGAAGGAGAGGGAAAGAGCGCGAGGAGAAAAAGAGAAAGCGAGATCAGAGCAGGGAGCGGAAACAGCACGTATGAGATCGACGAAAGGAAGAGGCAGAGAGGTATCCAACAACTGACATCGGGTGCGCTTCAGGTAACGAGGAATTCGCAGATTTCGACAGAAGAAGGGATATACATGCTTTTGCTTCGGGATGAGAATTGACATTAGGTCTACCTTGCGTCCATCAAGAATGGAGGCAGGTCTGGTTCACACGACGAAAGTTTGGAGCATTAGCGATTGTCTCGTCGAGACGATAAGAGGAAGAACCACTCACTGCCTTGTTGCTGTTGCTGTGGCAGGTGGCTTGGGGAAGGTCCTGGTCCTCCGATCCTCATGGCTCCATTGCCCGAGTTCAACAGAGCCATCAAGTCTGCACCGGCGTTTCCGCCCATGCTCACACCCGGAGGCATTCCCGACCTCGAGCCTTGAGGGTATTGTCCAGATGGCGGAGGCGGAGGCGAGAACATCATCTGAGGTTGTTGTTGCGGGTTGCGAGTTCCAGCTTGTGGAGACGGCAACATTCCGTGAGGAGGAGGGGGAGGGGGAGGGAAGCCCATTCCGTTCATTCCAGGAGGACCGGCAGCAAGTGGCGGCGATCGCATGCCTCCACCGACACCGGGAGGAGGTAGGTTGCGGAACATGTCGGGACTCATCATCGGGTGGTGAGGCGGCATTTGCCCGTGCGGAGGTTGTTGTGGGAACATGCCGAGATGGCTCATTCCTTGTGGCATGGGTGGAGGCATTCTCTGGCCGTTTGACGGGGTGTTGTTGTTGTTGGCAAAGAACTGAGGCGGTGGAGGCGCGAATGCGATTCCGCCATTGAGGTGATGTTGCTGCTGTGCAGGGTTGGGACCACGAGGTTGCGGGAGAGGCGAAGTAACGCCCGAGGGATGGTTGGAGGCAGTAGTCGAAGGGCGAGAGGGTCCCTCGCTCGTGGACGAGATCGTGCGAGCATGCTGCGAGTTCTGTGGCTGCATCGCGCGCGGCACAGGGAGAGGCGGAGAGCGAAGTCCGTCTGCAGGCAATTGTCCAGGCGTCGGGTGGTTGAGAGAAGCTTGGACTTGTTGCTGAGATGGGTATCCGGCGAAACCTGGCGGGGGTGGCGGAGGGGCCTGCTGGCTCGGAGTCGTGGGCGATTGCATTGCGCTCGGAGGTTGAGATGGTGGAACGGATCGAGTCGATACCGAGGGAGATGCACTTCGAGCAGCAGAGTTTGAGAACTTGAAGCGACTACTCGAGCGAGACTCCCCGGGCTTCGACTGAGATTCAGCGATATCGTGTTGTGGCGCAGACGGAGCGGGCACAGGTGGGAAAGCGATGGTTTGCGGTAGCATGGGCGGCTGAGGTGTCGCGGGTGAGCTCGTACGAGTCTGTTCGCAAGAAATTCGTCAATGGCGCGGCTTTTTGGGCCGACGAGGAGACGATAGAACGTACGCCTTGAGCCTGCAGCATACCCATGAGCCTGGTCATGCTCTCCGTATCTTCCTTGCTCGGGCCGTTGCCCCCGGCCTTCGTAGTCGCGGGATTGGCGCCCATTAGAGCCCCGAATACACTGGGCGGCGGTTGCGCTGCCTGGGCAACGGGAGACTGCGGTTTACCATCAAAGAATTTGGCGAACCTCGATGCCCTTCCAGCGGGTTCGCTACTGCGCTGCTGTGGTTGTCCAACGTCCAAGCCGGGGGGAGGTGCAGAGGCGGCAGCTGGAGCCGGAGAACGGACGATACCGAGATCCTCGAAGATGGATTTTGGAGCCGAGGCCGGTTCTGGCTTTGGTGAAGTGAGGTCCGAGAAGACGGATGCTTGCGGAGTAGGCGCGACTTCGATGCCAGCGTCTTGCAAGTCTCGCTCGCGCTCCTTGCGCTCCATCTCTTTCATCTGCAATTTCCACTGCTGGATGCTGTCGATGCCTCCCGCGCCCGATCCCGCAGTCCAGTCCGTGTCCTTGTTCTTCGTAGGCGTGACACTTTCGAGCTCTGCGTCGCCTCGAGTGCGGTCTTCTCGTGTCGCAGATGCATTTTCCTTGGACAAGGACGTGTTGCCGTTCGCTGGTCCGTCCATCCATGACGGAGACGACCCCGCGTCGTCGTCATTCATCCAGGCGGGTCCTCCTCTACCTCCTCCATTACCACGCGAATAGGGTTCGCGTTCGCGGTCGACTCTGTCGTTGTTTGTGTTGCCCTGACGATCACGGTCGAACCTCCTGGGCGAATCAGTCGCGCTGGTCGCTTGATTCCTCAACAGACGTTTCTCCCGTTCTAAGAGCATGTCACGGTCAGCGCTGGAGAGATTAAAAGGAAACGCCGAGTGTCGGGAAGGCGGAACGAACCTTCTCTCGTCGTGCCGACACTCCTCCATCCCCCTTCGTCGGCAGGCCCAAGCCCGCGCCTGTCTTTGCGCTCGATCGTGCTGACCTCTGTGCGATCTCCCCTCCTTCTCGTTTCGCTGTTTGCGCCAGTGAGGTTCCCGTTGCGGTTCAGAGTCGACCGGGTGTTGCGCTCTTCCTTGAAGAACGTGTCTCGTTTCGATGTCGTCGTGCCTTCTGCCCACGGCGGTAGTGCGCCGTCATCGCGTTCTCGATTGCCTTTCTTGCCTGTGGACTGGAGGTGCGGTGCGAGATCTTTCCCGTCGGGTGCAGCTTCGCCTCCTCCTGCTCCTGCTCCCGCAGCACTGATAGCGTTCCTGCCGCCTCTGCGCCTCGGCATCTCGAGAGGTTCGCCGATTAGGCCTCCGTCGACGCCGAACCTGCCAAAGTTGGCGAACGGGTTCGAGTCGGACACGAACGGGGTCAAGCGGCGTGAGTTTCCCGACGCGCTCGACTGCGGGACGGCATGGGACGAAGATTGTCTCGCAGGGAGTTGCGAGCGTTGTACGGGCGGCGAGGGCGGAGTCGTGTACTCTCTGTCAAGGCGAAGGGAGTTGAGCGATGCATTCCGGCACACGTTGGAGCAAGCGCGGCGATCAAGGTATGACTGACCCGTACCACTCGGAGAGCTCCTTCATGCCCTCGAGCTTGTTGGGCACGAGGGGCGAGGCGTACAGCGAGAGGAGCGCTGCTCGCGTGAACACTATCGGTTTGCCCGTTTGCCCATCTGAGTGCGCGAGTGAGGCGGTCGGCACTCGATCGGATGTGACTACAAAGCAGAGAACGGGACATGCCTGAGACTGCCATGTTGGCGGCGAGGCGGGACGGGCCAAGCGGAGGCGGCGGAGGAGGGGAATGTCGAGCACTGATTGCCCCAGACGCGCGTTCGCTCGATGTAATGCGAGCTTGTGAGTAGTACGAGCTCGGCAAGCACTGGCGCGAACTCAGTAGACGTGACTGGGAGTGATGAAGTTTGCGGCTCACATCGACATTGACACTCGCTTGTGAGACACTTCTCGACAATTCACAAACATTTTTCTCCTGTCTCGCTCCTTGACGACATGATTTGGCTAGTCTAACATTCAGACGGTAACGGCCTACAGTTAATTGCCGCAAAGTGGTGATGTCTTGGTCTCCGGCGAGTGCGAGTGCGAGCGCGTACGGCAGATCGATCACGCAACGCGCAACGCCTGTACTATCAAGTGTCGCCCGTCTTGCTTTCGACTACAGATCTATAAAGCGACCGCGATCGCGAACCTCATCCAGACTGCTCAGCTCGCCCCCTCGCTTCGACGTCAATTGCTGTGCAACTCTCTCGGCGCGCCTGCCCTCATCCTCCTCGCAGCGCTACCGGTGCGCGAGTAGTCGATGGTATCGCCTCTGCTCCTCTCGCGGCTTGGCGCGCTTCGACGGCCGCTGTCGCCCATGTCGCCTGCCGCCGTCGCGAATCGCTCAACTCGTCATCTCCACATCAGGTCCGTCTCGATCCTGTCCGGCCTCGGTAGGCTCGCAGGCAGGACCGCTGGCAGAGGAGTTCTCGGACTCGGCGTCGGAGCTGGAGCCCTCACGTGGGCAGAATGGAAAGTCGACGGCAAGTCCTTCGTGCCCTCCTGGCTCTCTCTGTCCCCTCGCGTCTCGCTTACGAACGATCATGCACAGGCTTCAAGCAAAGTGCAGTCACGGGCCTCTCGGACATCAACGACAAGTTGGGCTCCGCTTTTGAAACCGCCGCAGACAGTCTCAACTCGACGCTCGATGCCGTCTCGCTCACCGCGGGCCAAGTCTGGGCAGACACATCGACCGGGGTAGAGTCGAGACTCGCGGCATTCCGGCAGGCATGGAGGGAGAGGTTCTCGCGCGAGGACGAGCCCGACGAGAACGGCAACGGACCAGAACCCGATCGTCGTGAGCGACCGACTGGAGCCAAGGATGCGCTTGCCGGGGTCGCAACTGCCATGGCTGCAACGCTACCGACGATCGTCGATGCCGAGGCACTACCAGCCCAGGACGCCTCGGAAGACCTCATGATCTTGACGAGGAAACTGATCGAGATCAGGACCATCCTGTTGAGTATCGGCGAAGAATCGGGCTTGACCTTGCCGAGCATTGTCGTGATCGGCAGTCAGAGCAGCGGCAAGAGCAGTGTGCTCGAGGCGATCGTCGGCAGAGAGTTCTTGCCCAAGTGCGTACAGCTTCTCATCCCGCGTCTTCTGTTTGACTCGCCAGGCTGACCGATCTGCTTTGCTTCAGGGGGGACAACATGGTCACTCGACGACCAATCGAGCTCACGCTAGTTCACACTCCCTCGACCCCTTCAGACCCTCGACCCTCGACCTATGCCGAATTCCCTTCGCTCGGTCCTGGTCACATTACGGACTTTTCGATCGTCCAGAAAACTCTCGTGGACTTGAATCTCTCTGTACCCGCTGCCGACTGTGTCTCCGACTCGCCCATCCATCTCCGCATCCACTCCCCACACGTCCCCGACCTGTCCCTTGTCGATCTGCCTGGATACGTGCAGATCGCGAGTATGGACCAGCCGGAAGAGCTCAAAGAGAAAATCGCCAAGCTGTGCGACAAGTACATCAGGTCGCCCAACATTATCCTCGCCGTGTGTGCTGCAGACGTCGACCTCGCCAACTCGCCTGCCCTAAGAGCAGCCAAGCGTGTCGATCCTCTCGGCATGCGTACAATTGGAGTTGTCACTAAAATGGATCTCGTCGAACCGAGTCAAGGCGCTGCGATCCTCGCGAACAATCGCTACCCGCTCGCGCTCGGGTACGTTGGAGTCGTGTGCAAACCCTCGAAGCGGTACCTCGAGACCGCCTCAACTCCATCTCGGTCAATCCTCGGTCGCGCGATGACGTCGGCTTCGGACCAAGAGGAAACCGGCTCGCTCGTCGCTCCCATTCGAGCCCAGGAAGCCGACTTTTTCTACTCGCAAGACAACGCGCAACATTTCAACCAGGAGGGAATGCTCGTCAGCACGGATGTTCTCAAGAAACGACTCATGCACGTGCTCGAAGAATCAATGGCGAGCTCGTTGCACTCGATCTCGAACGCGGTCGCGCTCGAACTCGAAGAGGCGAGCTACCAATTCAAAGTGCAGTACAACGACCGCACAATCTCGGCTGAAAGTTACGTCGCCGAGACGATGGACGAGCTCAAGACGCGCATCGGACAACTGAGCAAGAGCTTCACGAAGAGCGACGTACGCAAGATGCTCAAGCACCTCCTGGACGAGCAGGTGTTGGACCTACTCGCGAGCCAGTACTGGCTCGATCCGAAGACGCCCGAACTCGGCAAGCTCGCGAACGACCGCTCGATCAGTCCCGAAGAGCTCGACGTGTACTGGCAGCGCAAACTCGATCACCTAACATCGAGCTTGACCAAGAGCGGGATCGGACGGGCCGCGACGCAACTCGTAGTCGACCAGATCCGGAATCGTCTCGGCACTCTCGCGAACGAAGAACCTCTCATCCACCATCCAGGCGCGGCTGAACGGATCAACGCCACTGCTGATTCGATCCTCAGGGAACGCTTCACGCTCACGAGTGATCAGGTTGAGAATTCAGTCAAGCCCTTCAAGTACGAAGTCGAAGTCGAACCCCTCGAGTGGAATGCCGGACGGGAACGTGCGGTAGATCTGGTGCAGAAGGAACTGAACATGTGCGAAGGAGCGTTGTCCAAGATTCGAGACACAGTCGGAGCGAGGAAGCTCAGAGGCGCGATGGAGTACGTTGGCGAAGTCGAAGAGTCGGAGCGACGGAGAAGAGAGAGGCGCAGGGAAGCACGAGCCCTTGGCGAAGAGCGCTCGGAGGAAGACGAAAGCATGTCGGATCCGACCCGACCCGCGTTCAACCCTGCACTGCTCGCGAAAGGTACGCCGACAGCCCCCTCGGCTAATCAGACGAGCTGAACCAAGCTGATGCGACTGTTCCTGTATAACCTTGACAGCTCGTGAAGCCATGTTCCTTTCCTCTCGATCCTCAATCTTGCGACTGCGACTGTTGGCACTCAAGTCTCGACGGTGTAAAGCTGGGCCCGAGCAAAAAGCGTTCTGTCCCGAAGCGTTCCTCAACATTGTCGCTGACAAATTGTCCAGCTCGGCTGTGCAATTCATCAACGTGTGTTGCGCCCCTCGCCATCGTGTGGAATATCATTCTCTCTTATTGACGCTCCGTGTGCTTGACAGATCGAGTTGCTAGTCGAGTTCTTCTATCAAGTGAGCTGTGTCCTCCTCGACCTGATCCACTGCCAGTTACTAACTACTGACCTTGCTTTCCGCTCCAGTTCCCTCGGGAAATCGACACTCGACTGTCTGGAGATCTTGACCGTTCCGAAATCATCAGTTTCGCTCGGGAGAACCCGATCGTGCACAAACACCTCGCCCTGCAGGAGAGAAAAGAGAAGCTCGAATTGGTAACACTCGCCCGCTCGAATATTCAGTTTAAAAGACCCTTTCGGCTGACGCTCGCTTTCGCTCAGGTGGCCGAGAAACTCGACAGCTTGGTCAAGCTGCAACGTGACAAGGCCAAGCAGAATCACGATCCGAGGCGAGCCCGAGATGGCAAGAGAGGACTTTTCGGGATGTTCTAAGTCTTGACCGCATCATCTCGTCCTCCTCGGCCTTAACGCAATTTGGATCCCACCATGACGGTCACTCGGACTTGTCCAGGGGTTCCCGAGTCGGATCTCAATCGGGACAAGCCGCGTCCTTGTGGTGCCGGAAACTTCTGAGACCCTTCCCGCTCGAGAAGGTTGCAGGGCGGCAAAGTCAGGTGGAGGTGTGTATTTGTGCGCGTTGTGTGCGAGTGTCAGTCCCCTGTATGTCTGTAGGCTGTGCACCATTCCCCTTGTATTCAAACTTGCAATCGCCACGGATACCCACCTATCTCTGCGAGCCCTGCACCTCCGCTTCTTGACCGTATTAAGCGACTATAGTCCGCCCCTTGCCTGATACAGTTCTACAGTAACAATAGGATTCCGTTACGCTCGGAAGCCGACGTCGCGAGCTCTGTCGGCGATTTGAAATCACTCGACTCGGCAACTTGACGACAAGGCGACTGCGCTCTCGGTTGCGAATTCGCTCGTGAGACGTTCTCCCCGAAAGGAAACTGTGTATTAAGTCGCAACACCCCCTGATGCCGTGAGTGGCTAGGTTGTAAAGCCTTGCAGAGGTACAGGACGCCGCCCCGAGCTTGTGGACCGTGCGGCAGAGCAGAGACTTGTCGTAGCTGCGGCGACTCTCGCTTGTCGGACCGCTTCAAAGCGGTGCAGAGTAGCGCGATCGACAGTGCCTCGCATGCATGCGAGTTCCTGCATTTAATTTACAACTTGGTTTTAGGTCCACTTTTTTGAGCCGATCGGCCCATGCGGAAAGTCGAGCTGATTGGGCAACTTGTTTGAGTTTCTCTGATGTCATCGAACTATCCCGTCATCGAGCGATCGTTCTAGCCGCTGCCTCAGGACGGCCGTTCGGGTACAGAGCTGTACGGCGTGGGGCGACACCACGAGTTCGACATCGAACGAGGTCCGCCTGCGAATTTCGGGGCACACTGCCCATTTGGCCTCTGCTTCATAAAACTCCTCGAACAGCCTGCTCTTGCTTCCTTACTCCTTCCTACACTCACCCTCCTCTAGCCAGCCTCCCAAAACACTTCCCCGCTCCGTTTCCCCACCATGCGCTCCACTCTTGCCCTTCTCGCCCTCGGCGCCGCCTCGGTTTCCGCTGTGGCTGTCCCGCCCAGCATCGACCAGATGAAGCGCAACATCATTGCCCGTCAATCCAAGAACAGCCTCGTCAAGCGCAACTCGGTTACCACCGGTGGTGAGTCTGCTCGCCACGCGGGATCCTAGCTCAGCTCGTCTCTAACATCTTGTCCCCACCTCGGACAGCTTCTGACGCTGTCATCCTCGAGTTCGCGCTCATTCTCGAGCACCTCGAGAACGTCTTCTACTCGGAAGGTTCGCCCGTTGTTCCTCGTCGTCGCTCAACTCTCGATCTCAACTGACTTTGTTTCTTGTCCCGCTCAGCGCTTCAAAAGTTCTCGGAGGCCGATTTCGAGGCCGCTGGCTACAAGGGCGTCTACCCCCTTCTCGAGCAAGTTGCTTACGATGAGGCGACCCACGTCGAGTTCCTCACTACCGCACTCAAGGCTGCCGGTGTCGAGAACCCGCCGCAACAATGCACTTACGGCTTCCCCTACTCGGACGTCAAGGGATTCCTCGGACTCTCGCAAGTCATTGAGAACGTTGGTGTTTCGGCCTACCTCGGCGCTGCTGGTGACATTTCCGACCCCGGCTACGTGACTGCTGCTGGCTCGATCCTCACCGTTGAGGGTAATTTTACTTTTTTCCCGTGTTCACACCTCCGACTATGGCTGACTCGTTCACTCTCACGTCTGTGTAGCCCGCCACAACGGATTCATCAGGCTCCTCAACTCCTACACTCCTTTCCCCGCTCCCTTCGACACTCCTCAATCTGCGGCGAACGTTGTCTCCATCGTTTCGCCCTTCTTCAAGTCGTGCCCTGAGGGATCCGCCCCTGCCATTAAGGGTCCTCCTGGATTGACCGTCTCGTCGGGACTCGCGGCCAAGATGGGTGACACCATCACGCTCGCTCCGACCAACTCTTCCGAGGTTGACCTCTCCAAGTACAAGGTCTACTGTGGATTTGCTTCGTGAGCTTCTTTTACTGTTTGACAGAGTCCGACCATGACACTGACAAGCTCGTCTATCCTCACTACAGCTCCCTCGATGCTGCCTTCACCGAATACGAGAACGGCTCGTGCAAGGTGCCGACTGAGAACATCACCACCGGTCAGACCTACGTCACCCTCACCCGCTGGACCACCCTTGAGGACAAGTTCGTTCTCGCCGGTCCCGGAATTATCGACACCACCCCCCAGAACTCGACTGTCACGATCCCGAGCCCTGCCGCGGCTTCGAACTCGTCGTCCGCCTCGTCGACCGCTATGGCCTCGTCGTCGGCTATGCCCACGGAGTCGGCAATGAGCTCGATGTCCGCTATGGGCTCGATGTCCTCCATGGCTTCGATGCCGGTCGCGTCGATCCGCTCCGTGGTCTCGTCGGTCGTTGCGTCGGTCAGGGCTCCCTCGGCTTCCGCCTCTGCCTAAGCTGTACTCGCAGTAAATATCTGTTTTTGTCTTTCTTTATGCCCTATAGTTCTTTCATAGTACTTTTTAACCTACCTCTGCCTTCGCAACGGAATGGAATTGTTTCTTACAACACATCGAGCTTTGTTTCTGCAAGCACAGCGAGCTGTTCTAGATTAAACTGTTGTTGTCACTGCAGTCGAAAATGACTTCTGCCTCATCAATTCTGCGGATGGGCCTACGGAGTTTCGGGAGAGTTTCACAGGCGGAGGGGTCCCTGCGCAGACGACCTTGTCCGACTCAGAAGGATAGGCGCATGAATCCGAGCACCAGGCAACCCACACTGTACTGTCCTCGAGTGGCCTGGTGAACGTTCCACAGCCACTCTGACTTCGCCAATATGCTACAAGTCATCGCAAGGTCTTCTGCCTATTTTATGTGTTCGTTTGTGGAACCAATCTTATCAGTAGCTTTCTTCTTTGGGTCTTGGCTCAATCCTTGCGAGTTGACAGGCGTGACGTTAGATGAGCGGTCAACGGAGGTGCAGATTAGCCTGGGGGATCTAACAGGTGGCTTGTGTCGCACTGCGGCCAGGCGCGCACATAGAAACCTAATGAGCCGTATGAGTACAGGCTGGCAGACTTTTGGCCGGGACTCCCATAAGCTAGCAAGGGAACTGTGATTGCTGTCTTGCATCCAATTAATGGCTCTACGGAACGATTTCCGGACTTCATTTGTAGTCTGCACTCCCTCCTGGTCAGGCCGTCAAGCCATCGATTCTTCTGCCGTGCCATCACTTCTACAGTACACCCCGAGTGCACTTGACCCTGTGCCAAGGCCTTTTACTAATAGGCCGCAATCTGCTTCTACCGTCGTAATTACTTCGCTCTTTAACGCATACAGTAGACTCAACTACAGTATGGTATGATGAGGCTAGTCGGCAAAGCTTGTACAACTACATATACCGGCAATGTTGGGTTCCAAGATAGCAAAACTGTGCTCGGACCCTCAACCGGCAGATTTCGGCAAACGCATCATTGCACATCGTGGCTCGAACCGCAAGGACTCAACGCCTGTTGCAACGACTAGATCCCTGTTCGGCTCGCGTGGAGCATCTCGTTCGAGCTTAAGCCAAACTGTGCTAACGACTCGCGGGCGACCTTCGCAAATATCTTCACCGATCTCCTGCTCGTTCGATACCGGGGATCTGGCCTGGATTTCGCTCGCTGTACTCTGTGTACGACGCGTCGCACGACCAGCACATTGGTCAGCTGCGGCATATGGAGGTGCGTTCCGGTCACCATATGCCTTGGCTTAAAGCGCGTTGCGGACCTCGAACGATGCTCGGCAGGATGTCGATCAGTCTTAAACCGAACTTTTCATAAGCGTCCCGGTTAGGGAGTTGATTAAATGTCGGGGAGCGACGCGTCCTAAACTTCGATAGAACGATGCGAAATGACAGTGGGCCCCTCGCAAACATCGCTCGAGCTCCAGCATTCGAATAACTGTCTTGACAGAATCCCCCCATTCCCTCTCTCTCTCTCTCTTCCTCACCAGCCTCTACCAGCTTACCCGTCTTCCAACACTCCCAACTACCCACCCTCGTTTTACTCAAGACACCATGCGCACCGCAATTGCCCTCCTCGCTCTCGGCGCCATCGCTGCCTCCGCCGCCTCTGTCCCCCAGGACATTCCGCAGATGAAGCGCGACATCATCGCTCGCCAGGCCAAGAAGGCCAATCTCATCAAGCGCAGCTCGGTCACCTCTGGCGGTAAGCAGTCTTACCCCACTCCGGACCGAGCGCATGCTGACCTCCCGCTTATGCCAACAGCCGACGATGGAACTATCCTTCAATTCGCACTCATTCTCGAACATCTCGAGGACACATTCTACTCGCAAGGTGAGCAGGCGACGTTGTTGAGTGTCTGCCGAGATGTGCTGAATCCGGGATATGTGCCCGACAGCGCTTCAAAAGTTCTCGCAAGCCGACTTCGAGGCTGCCGGCTACAAGGGGGTCTACCCTATCCTCGAGCAAGTCGCGTACGACGAGCACGCCCACGTCGAGTTCCTCACGACGGCCCTCAAGGCGGCTGGAGTTGAGAACCCCCCTCAAGCCTGCACCTACAACTTCCCTTACACCGACATCAAGTCGTTCTTGGCCCTGTCCCAAGTTGTTGAAGGTCTCGGAGTCTCGGCGTACCTCGGAGCTGCCGGCGACATGTGAGTTGCTTCTTCCGCTCAAGCTCGCTTTGCCTGGCTATGCTTTGCTGACGCCTTATACAACTCGGACAGCTCGACTCCCGGATACGTCACGGCTGCCGGCTCGATCTTGACGGTTGAGGCTCGCCACAACGCCTTCGTGCGCTTGTTGAACTCGTACCCTCCTGCTCAGCCCTTCGACACGCCTCTCTCTGCCTCGGCCGTGGTCGGCGCCGCCTCTGCGCTCTTCAAGGAGTGCCCCTCGGGATCTGCCCCGACAATCCAAGCCCCTCCCGCGCTCACGCTCAACTCGACCAGCTACGAGTTCGGCAGCCAGCTCAAGGTCGCGCCGACGAACGCCTCGGCCGTCAACACCGAGCAGACCCTCTACTGTGGTTTCGCATCGTGCGTCGCCCCTTTCTCTCTGTGGTCTTACTCGGAAAGATGTCAACTGACATGAGTGCGAGCTCCGCAGTGGTCTCGACTCGGCCTTCTCGGAATGGTCGAACAACGCCTGCACGATCCCGTCGCAGAACATCACTGGTGGCCAGACCTACCTCCTGTTGACGACTGGCCCCTCGTTGGACGACAAGTCCGTCGTGGCCGGACCCGTCATTCTCGAGCTCTCGCCTCAGAACGTGACTGTGCTCCAGAACGCTTCGAACTCGTCCTCGTCGAACGGATCGTCGGGTGCATCGACGGGCGCGCGCGCTTCCTCGACCAACGGCGCCGTCTCTGCCAAGGCTGGGGGATTCGCCGCAGCTGGCTTGATTGCAGGTGCCCTCTCCCTCATCTTCTAGGACGCTACCTGATCTGGTTCAGCCATACCTCTGTTTTTCAGCGCGTCCGGCGCTCCTATTGTACCCTTTTGACGTATCTGTTTGATCCCCCGACTCGTAATCCCATACCTGTCTCTGAGCAGCTCATCTCGTGCGAGACGCCGTGAAGAGATCGTCGCGAAAGCCCACAGACCGATGACATGAGTCTTATGGCTGAACCGCCGGACGGGCGCAAACAAATCTAGGCATAAGATTCGAGAGCCTCAGAGCTCGCGCGCTCAAACTGAAAATTGATTGAGAAGCGCTCAGCTCGTCGTCGACACTCACCCAACATTAGCAGCTTTCCGAAACCTGAAGACTTTTTTGCGGCGAGGACAAGCCCGCGGGGGCGAGCGTCCGCCCTGTCTCAAGGTACACTCAGACCCCCACTCGGATGGTCTCATCTCATTCACGCCGTACTGACTTTCGTACACCTCACGGCCCTTCGAGACAGCTTGAACCCTCAAGAACATGTCTTGTAGCTCTTCTGACCGTGCTGGCCGTGCTGAGTCCTCCTTCGAGGAGCAAATGCGCCAGCTTCAGGAACGCATTGGCCGGCACCCTGCCTACAAGGACCGCTTCGGGAGGGATCTCGCGGACGGCGATTCAGAGAACGAGCTATCGGACAACGCGATGGAGCGACTCACAGCTCACGACCAGCTCGAGCGGGACGAGACGATCCGACAGATCGCCCAACGACTCGACTCCGAGACTGGCTCGAGGTCAGACCGGCGCATACGCCCTAAACGTACTCGGTCTCGAACGAACGCACAGAACAGCAACGCAGGCAAGAGCGAGGCGGAGCGGCAGGCACCTGTCGCACAACCGCAAGCCAAGGGACGCAAGCGCCTCCGTTCTCCCAACGCCGGCAGCGACGCGGATAGGGAGCAACCAGATACTTCCATAGTAGTGGAACCTGCTCACCCTGCTGCCGGTGTTTCTTCGAAGCGCAGCACGAAACGCTCGCCTTCTCCGACGGCTCTCAAGAAACGCCAACCCTCGCAAGCTTCCGCTACTGGCGACACGATAACGCCCCTCGTGCTCTCCTCCGACTCTGGAGACGAATTGCGCCAGACCAAGAGGAAGACGCGACAGCCGGCTAAAGCGACGTCCCCGATCGCTCCTCCGGCCAATGCGATCACCGTCAGAAGCGGCAAAGGCAGTAAGGTGCGATCCAAGCCCCGTATGTCGATGGAGAAGGCGATCGAAGCGGCGCAAAAGATCAAGATCGACGAGCTCAAGACGCACTTTGTCGACATCTCCGCGTTCATCGATCATCTCGCAGCGTTCGAGCCCGACCGCCCGGGAACGCTGCTTGCGGGCTGTCGTATTGCATTCGTCAACGCCGACCACTGGAAGTCTAGAGGAGGAGCGGGATCGTCCCGCAATCGCTTTGATCAAGGCTTGCGACTCGAGATGGGCATCGTCGCGAAACAAGGCGGCGAACTGATCAAGCCTGACGCATTCATCGCGCCTCCGGCCGATTTGAGCCTCGCAAGTATGACGCAGCGGGACATAGATGATCGCGCCGAGAAGGAAGGCTGGACAACGCACATCATCGGGTTCCATCCCTCGAGTTACCGCCCTCCGACGTTCCGTGAGATCGTCAAATGCCTTGGAGGAGGGGATGGAATCTCGATCGATGAGCTGGGCTCGTATGTCAAGGTGGTCAAGTTCGCGTGGGTGAGTCAATGCGTCAAGGACAGGAAGAGGCAATCCGAATGGGAATTCGCGATCGACGGCGATCCTCGCGTGACTCCTCCGAGTCGAGTCAATTCGACAAAAAGCTCTCCAGTCAAGAAGACCCCGCAGTCCAGCCCGCGAAAGTCAAGGCAGACAAGGCAAGCGGGCCCGGCAGAAGGCTACACGACCGAAGAAAGCGACGGCGACAATTTCGAACATGAAGCCGTTTCGTAAGCTTGAGACACTCCTTGAGATTGGATCTCGCTAGTTCCTGACGTCGTCAATGACTGCAGACCATTCGGTAGTCAAGATTACCCAATCGGCGAGAATCCTGCCGATCGCGAGGACCAGATCGAACCACCAGGTCAAGCCTCAGAGCTCGTTCAGATTGAAAAGACATCCACTGTACCGAAGACGCTGCCTCTTCATGAAGGAATCGCTCTAGAAGGTCTCGAAGAGCAGTCCGAGCTCGTCAGGTCACTCGGTACCGAATTGGTTGACGACATCCTCGATCATGAACAAGGGTATTTCATCTACGAAGGAGTCGAGGACGACTGTGAAACCGAGAACGAGGTGGACGTTGAAGGTCGTGATAAGCACGGCGGCGCGGCGGCTAGAGTCGAGCAGAAGAAGCCGGCGGTAAGATGCTCAATTCGTTCCAGCGCCAAAAAGCCGCGCTCTCATCACGAACGGTTCCCTTTCCGACAGCGTCGCGGTCGATATGTTGTCGATCGTGAATTTGTTGCTCCGGGAACTCGAGTGGGACCAAACGATGCGACGGCGGATGTGGTGCGTGATCAAACGAACTTTCTTTCGGTCTTGCCGGATACCCATGCAGTCTCTAGCTCTAGCTCCTGAAACTGGCGGAACTTCACAAGGGAGACACGTTCCGTGAGAAAGGCTACAGGGTTGGTGCGTCCAGGAATCGCGAGACGGGATAGCCCGAGACTGACGGTACCTGTATTGTATGTTGAAGCTTCAAGCGCTCTCAGGAGACAGCGGGAGAGAGTATCAGACTACCAGAAGCTGCGCAAGATCAAAGGTATCGGGGAGTCAATAGCGCAGAAGATCATCGAGATCGACCGAACTGGTGAGCCCATGTCGCGCCATCCTGAGCACGGTATCTGGCTCAAGTCATCCTGCAATTTCGCCAGGCTCTCATCGCAAGTTGAGTCATCAGTTGCCAGAAGATAGAGCTGCTCAGCTATTTGCAGGCGTGTACGGTACGTTACGGTTTCCCCTAATAGTCGAACGCTGCCGGCTCGGCTGGGCTGACCTTGCACGGCCCGACAGGGATCGGACTCGTGCTCGGTCGTAGATTCGCCCAACAAGGTGCAAGAAGCATCGAGGATCTCAAACGAGAGGAATTCTTCACGACGCTTACGCTCGATCAACAAGTTGGACTCGAATACTACGACGATCTGCGAGAGCGGATTCCGCGAGCCGAAGTTACTGCGCTGTATGATACGGTTCTCCGAGCTGGTGAGCACAAGGCATCCTCCGGCTTGTCAAACGCCCAAAGATTCTTTGCTAAGTACAGATTGTTATCGTAGCTCGACAGGTCGACCCGGAGCTCCAGGTTGAATGTATGGGATCGTACAAGAGGGGACAAGCAGATTCGGGAGATATCGACATCCTCATCACGCGAGATCCGACCGAGGATCGCAAGACGCATAGCGGATCGATAGGCAAGATCTACAACATTCTCAAGTCTGAAGGGTTCTTCCAGCACATCTTGGCTGCGAGCGAGGATTGGTCCGATCTCGCGTGCAAAGTGAACGGTCTGTGCAGATTGCCCGGAGGCAAGATGCGCCGCATCGATATCCTCGGTGTACCGTGGTACGTGCTTCTTGCTCTCTTTGTACATCGAGGATCAGCTATCCATTGACAGCCTCGTACGCAGGGCGGACATGCCTGCTGCCTTGATCTACTTTACCGGGAACGATCATTTCAATCGATCACTGCGACTGAAAGCGCGACACATGGGATACTCGCTCAATCAGAAGTGTCTGTCCAAGCTGATTCTCCGCGACAAGAGTGGGAACAAGTTGACGGAAGGCACGAGGATTCACGTCACGAGCGAGCGAGAGATCTTCGACATTCTTCAAGGTGAGCCTTGCTGCTTTGTCTGGCTCGAGCTCGTGGAAATGTTCGGCAGCTGATCTTGCTTTCTCTCGCTCTTTGTTTGTATTGCACCACGCCTCTGGGAACGTCTCTCTCTCGCCGCTCGGTCTGTCACTAGTCCCGTGGAAGAAGCCTGAGGAACGGATCCCGAGTTGATTATTTCTCGCATTCTCGCCTATGCGGGACGAATGATTTATCTTCAGACTGTAATTCTTGTATGCTGCACATTCGTATGAGAGAATGCGAGGCGATTTGATCGAAATAATTGTATTCAGTCAACTTCGGCGAACGGAACCTCCGCCGCATCGCCTTCGGACTTTACTGCCTTTGCAGCTCACACCGCTTACTGCAGACAGCGCCGAGTAGCACAAGCAGCTCCGATTCCGCGTAGAACCCAAGGGAGACTTGACATCACCGGATCATCATCCGCCTGGGCCTCCAGCGGCGACTTGCGACCGATGCCTGCCTCGTAGGCCCTGCTTTCTCGAGTAGAGCTCTGTCGACTGCTGCTGACCTGCTCTGATGCCTATCCACAGCCGCCCGCAGGCGATCGACCTCGTTCCGCCTCAACCAGGCGACTCGCGCTCGCCTCTGCCGTCACCTGCTTCGCGACGCTCGCTCCTCGGGCACCTCAAGCGCATTCCTCGACCACCTCGACCTCGTGTGCCATTCAGAGGAAACGCACAGCAGCGCAGAACCGAATTGTTCAAGCCTCTGAACGAGTCCGACTCCCCACTCGGAACGCTCGTCATCCAAGTCCTCGCAGCTCGCGATCTCGTAGCAAAGGCGAGCAACATTTCTTCTGCAGATCCCACTTCTGTCAGAAACGAGAGAAGGTCTCCGAGCTGACGTTCCGACCTTTCCTTTCAGGATCGTAATGGACTGTCGGATCCGTACGTCGTGATCCGATACGGTAACCATCGGGTAAGTGATTGCAGGACTGCGCCGGAATGCAAGTCATTACGGTTCAGGCCGAATCGCATCAAAGATTTCATCCCTTTGCCAGCGCGAAACTCAAACAAATGTCATGTTTCACAGGTGACGAGTCCAACAGCGTACAAGACGCTTCACCCAACATGGTCTTCCCAGCACGAATTGAAACACGGTGAAGACGTTGCTGGAGAAGCCAAGTTGCAAATTCCCGCAGTTTACGAAAGCCTAGGGCTCGCACGGGAGCGTGTCGAGATTGTCTGCTGGGATCGAGACCGTGTCGGAAGCGAGTACATGGGAGAAGTCAGCTTAAGCGTCGAAGACTGGGGCGACATCTCCAATGTTGAAGATCTGTCGGTCGGATTCTCCGACGAGCGCAACAAGGTCAGTGTCAGCTCGCCTTGCCCTCTGCAGAGCGATGGATCACTTACACACATTCCTGTAAATACAGCCTCGCTGGCACGCCCTACGCTCCTCTCGTTCGCGAGCAACCGTTTCGGGCGAAATTCTCGTCAAAATTGGATTCGTTCCGCTCAATGGGAACCCGAATTCCCCTTTGCACGAAACTGACCGTCACCGGATCGTCTCTGCATTCAAGCGTATCGCTGAGCGTGCGGAGTCTGCTCGAAGAGGGTCTCGCGAAGATCGACTGCTACTGACCTCTCCGGTTAGTCTCCAATATAAACGAGCATCTCGTCGCAAAAGCCTCACCATGCTTTCATGATGTTAGGTAGAGGGATACGGTACGATCCGTGCTGACGAGCAGCAACCCCTCGGGGGGTCAAATCTTCCTTACGACCTTGAATCGGAATCCGACTCCGACGCGACGGACGCGACCATCGACGACGATGACGATACAGCCAGTGACATCGAGACGGACGATGAAGGCGTGCTTGCAAGCCAGTCTGCCCTCGCCGAAGCTTCCAGCGACGAGGACGAAGATGACGATAGCGGTGAGACGGAGGCGAAAGATTACTTCGACCTTGATCGGTCGAATCACCTTCCCGTCGCGGACTCGCCTCTACCTGCCATCGTAGTCGGTGGCGTAACCGAGGAAAAGGAGACTTCCAGTCCAGTTCCGATTGCGACATCCTCAGCTCATCAACCTGTCGAAGCGGGCGCACCAACCACGGCCCCTCCCCACCGTCGCGGTCTCTCTCTGCCTCAGTTCATTCGACGACGAACGAGCACCGCCTCTGTCCCGAGTATCTCCGCGGGGACGGCTGTCGACTCGCTCGCTGCTTCAGACGTCGAAACCCCGGTTTCTACCCCGGGCCGTCAGCGTCGACGCTTCTCACGCAAGTCGAGGTCATCGAAATCTACCCTCGACGGTGTAACGAGCGGCTTGACTCCAACGGATACGAGTCCCTCCGGCGATTCGCAGGTGCATAGTCAGGCCAAGGGCAAGAAGCGGGAGCGCGCCAAGCGAAAAACACGACGGAACAAACAGGGCCGAGAATATACTTTCGATGACGGAGACGACATTGCTGGGCTCGTCCAGATCGAGGTCAAGTCAGCAAAAGGCCTGCCGCGCTGGAAGAATGCTCTCCGCACTGGCTAGTGAGGACAATATTCTTTCTTCAGTACAGCCGAAGGTTCAAATTGCTGAGATCACGTTCGATTGCACAGCGACATGGACGGTTTTGTCGTGTGCAGCTTTGGTCGCAAAATCTTCAGGACTCGCGTCATTCGACACTCGTTGAATCCCGTCTGGGAAGAACGTCTCTTCTTCCACGTTCGCCCGGCCGAAACGCATTGGTACGCGAGCTCTCTCTCTCCGCCACGATCAGGTGGCAAATTGCTCATCGTGTGCTCCCTCCAGGAACATCAATTTTTCTGTACTCGATTGGGACAAGTTTACCGGGAACGATCACGTTGGAGATGTAACGGTTGAGCTCGACAAGCTGCTTGGCAAAACCGTGCAACCCGACGAGCGTGGAGTCTTTGCTGCCGGCGCCGATGGTCGCCTTGTCGGTGATGATTTCCATGAGCACGACCTCGAGCTCGTCACTCCTGACAACACCGAGTCTGCAAAGCCAATCTTGACGATTCGCGCCAAGTATACTCCCTTCTCAGCCCTCCGCCAGCAGTTCTGGAGGATCTACTCGTCCCAATACGATGTCAACGAGAGCGGAAGTTTTTCGCAGATCGAAATCTTCTCGCTGCTCGACTCGCTCGGATCGACGCTCGCGCCTGAAACTGTCGAATCATTCTTCACTCGCTACGACAAGCGCTGGGAGGAGGATGAGCTGACGACCGAGGAATTGGTCCTGTGCCTCGAAGAGGAATTGCGCAAGCACAACGCAAACAAGTCGGCGCACGAATCTCTTGAAACTGGAGCCAATACGCCAGGGTTTGCAGGAATTCCCGGCGCTCCAGGCACTCTTCAAGGTGGATCATCGGCAGGCTCCTTTGTCTCGAGCGAGAATGTCGAGGAACCTGGACAGTACGATCAGACCGACTTGTCCTCGGATATGAAGACAATCGCACCGTTCGTCCAACGTTCGCTCCGATATTTCTCACCCTTTCTTGCTGACATGCAACTCTGTTGCGAGTAGTGGAACGGAGGTTGTTACCGATGCAGAGAAAGGGACCACGGTCAAGGCTCCAGAACCGCACGGTTCGGTCAAACCGCCTGTCCGGCAAAGCTCGTTTGAGCCTTGGTCGGACGACGCTGTGTCAGGATCTGGTAACGTCGAACGAGGTAAGGCACAATGGTCTGCATGTCGAAAATTGTGGTGGGCTGACGGGTTTGTGTTCAGTCATTAATATCAAGAGCTGCCCCTTGTGCAACAAGCCTCGCATGAGCAAGAAAGGAGAGCTCGGTATGTTTTGCCATCGATTGAACATGATTCCCGCTTGCTGATCATTCGATTCTCGAAAGACATTATTACGCACCTCGGCATTTGCTCGTCCACGGATCCCGGCAGCGCGAACCGCTTCCTGGTCAGCGACTTCGTTACCGCGTCGCAGGCCCAGCGCAAGTTCTTCTCGAAGGTTGTCTCCAAGATCACAAAGGGATCGTATCGACTCGGAGCTGTTCGTTCTCATTCATTCTGCGCGACAGCATAGAGCAAGATCCTCACGTTTCACTCTTTCACCTGCAGGATTCCGCCAATATTGTATATCGTTTTCGTCAGGATACACTTGCTCTTGATACTGACGTCCCAGTGTCCTCTTAGATCGTTCAAGATCGCCATACCGGCGCCCTCTTGGAAGAAAAAATTGCCGTTTACGTATGCTTTCCTTCTTACATACATGATCTGCGCACAACTGATCTCGGTGTCAATCTAAGGTTCGTCTCGGTATCCGCCTGATGTACAGGGGCATGGGTACGAGTGCAACCGAGAGCGCTCGAGGTGAGTCAGTTCATTGTACCTCGGATAGTTCAAGGCAGCTGACGAGGTTGCCTCACAGTCCGACGCCTCCTCGACTCGCTTACAAAGAAGCAAGGCCTCAAATACGACTCGCCCGCGTCGAAGCGGGATATTGCCCCCTTCATCGCGTTTCACAACCTGAATCTCGACGAGATTCTCGATCCTCTGCCTTCTTATCGTAAGTAACCCTCAGCTTTTCGTGCGACCGGAACATGGTCCTCATGACGTTCATGCTGGGAATGTAGAGACATTCAATCAGTTCTTCTATCGCAAGCTGAAGCCAGAAGCGCGACCTCTGGATGACCCGGATGATCCTCGGACTCTCGTCTCTCCTGCCGATGTGAGTGACATCAAAGCCACGCTTCGGAGCAGTACGTTTTGCTGAGATCGAAATCCGCGCAGTGTCGTGCGATGTTCTTCGAGTCGATTGATGCCGCGACAAACATCTGGATCAAGGGCAGAGAATTCACCGTCGGGCGCATGCTCGGAGACTATTACGGCCAGCAAGCGAAAGATTACGAGGGAGGAAGTCTCGCGATTTTCCGTCTCGCGCCGCAGGATTACCATCGATACCACTCTGTACGTCCGGGTTACCCTCCGCTCTTTTCTCGTGCAACTAGTTCGCTGATGACAGCGCACAGCCTGTCGACGGAGTTATGGGACGAGAAGAGTACATCCCCGGCGCTTTCTTTACGGTCAATGCGATGGCGATCCGCTCGCCGCTTTCCGTATACACGGAAAATGTCCGACTCGTATCCGAGATCGTCAGCCCCGTCTTCGGCAAAGTGATGAACGTGTACGTGTTTGGTCTGGAATCGTCAGAGGAGCCCGCAGACATTATCTGACCCCATTCCGAACGCAGATGGGTTGGCGCAATGATGGTAGCGTCAATCAATCAGACAGTCCACGAGGGAGACAAAGTTCAGCGGGGCGACGAGGTGGGATACTTTGCTTTTGGCGGTTCGACCATTGTCGTCGTGTTCCCGCCCAACACGGTTGTGTTTGATCCGGATCTTGTCGAGAATTCCAAGCACGCGGTGAGCTCCGTGTCCGACCGCTAGATTATACTCTGGTCACTGATATTCTTGTCGCTTCGCTACAGATCGAGACCCTGATCCGGGTCAAGACGCGCATTGGAAGAGCCGTCGATGCTTCAGAGCAGTGACACTGTTTCGTTTTTCTCTCCAGAGTCTTGTCAATTACACCAGCATGAATCCAGACCGCGTGAGCATGTTTGCAGTGCGATGCTAGTGCTTTGCATTCGGCTCAGGGCCCAAGCGCAGCCGGCTCGGCAAGGGGAGAGAGCGAGCGAGGTGCCCCACTTCGCTCGGCATTCGGCTGCCCTTGCAACCGAAGCGAGGCCTGGCTCTCTCTCGAAGTTTTTTTGTTGTCTGTTCCTTCCTTCTCCACCTAGACTGCATCAATCATGGTGTCGATTCCCTCCACGTACTCTCGTATCGTACTTCGCGAGCGACCCAAGGCCGAGATCCTGCCGTCGCTCGATGGCAAGACGGGTACTTTTACCCTCGAACAGAACCTCCCGACTCCGACGCTGGCTCAGCTCAAGCCGGACGAAGTCCTCGTGGGCGTCGACTCGATTTCGGTTGACCCTGCCATGCGAGGCTGGCTCAACGATTCGAGGTCGTACATAAAACCTGTCGCGATTTCGGAGACTATGCGTGCTGGCGGTGTGGGTAAGGTTGTGCTTGCACCCAAAGGCAGTGAGTTCAAGGTAGGAGAATGGGTGTATGGAACTCTCGGCTGGACCGAATATGCGGTAGTACCCACCAAGGAACTCGAAAGAATCTCGTCAGTTCGCAACCTCCTTGCTAGCTCGTCTCCTCTTACTCACTGGTCTTGTATCTGACAGGGTAACGAAAGATATTCAGCCATCCTGGTACCTCGGCGCGCTCGGAATGCCGATGCAAACTGCGTACTGGGGTCTCAAGGATGTTGGTAAAATCAAAAAGGGAGACACTGTAGTTGTCAGTGGCGCGGCCGGTGCCGTCGGGTCGATCGTAAGTACTGCAGCAATTTGTTCGCTTTCGGTCCCCTGCCGCAAAGCGTAAGATTCATTGAATCGCCGTGCGGGCCGATGATTCTTCGCGAAAGCTCACCACATCCCGCTCTCACGTGTCGAAAGGCTTGTCAAATTGCGCTCATTCAAGGTTGCCGCGTCATCGCGATCGCGGGAGGAAAGGAAAAGTGCGACTGGCTGCGGAACGAGGTTGGAGTCGCAGAGACGGTCGATTACAAGGAGAAGAACTTTGCCGCAAACTACAAGAAGCTGCTCGGCAAGAACGGCGTCGATGTATACTTTGACAACGTCGGTGGCGAGATCCTCGATACGGTCTTGACCCGTCTCAACAAGAACGCTCGAGTCGCGCTCTGCGGTGCCATTTCGTAAGCTCGACTGAAACAACACGGCGACGGTATGTACATACTGACAGAAAGGGTAAATCGATAGAGCATACAATACGCCAAACCCGAGGGGCCTTACAAACTACCTCACCTTGATCAGTCAACGCGCAAAAATTGAAGGGTGCGCTCGGTTATTCCCCCTTTCCAGGCCAGGCTAGAACTCGGCTAAGAGCAGCATTGCTGACTATATTTGTCGAATTTGCCGGTCAAAGATTCATCGTGTTCGACTATGCCGACCGCTACCAGGAGGCGGCTGAACAAGTTGGCGCTTGGATCGCGCAAGGCAAAATTCAAGTGCGCGAAACGAAACGCTTCGGCTTGACTGAATGTGTCAATGGTACGTAGCTTGCACATGGCTCTATCACCTCCCAGACGGTTCCGGTCACCTGAAAGATCCTGACAGACTTTGCTCCGCGATGTAGCCCTTCGAGGTCTGTTCGAAGGCTCCAACACGGGAAAGATGGTTGTCAAATTTTCGGAAGAGGGTCCCAAGTTGTAGAGCTGTGTCACCGAGCTTTCCGAGCAGTAAGATACCCTTGCAATAGGTACGATTAAATTCAGTAAACATTAGCTCGCTTGTCTGATATATGCATGATTGCGAGAGGGGTATGAGCTGGATGTCCTATCGTTCGGGAACTGCAAGAGGAAACAGACAGAAAAGTAGCAAAAAAAGATTGATCAAAGACAGATCGCCGCCAGATCTTCCCAGACGGCGAGCGCGCGCGCGCATACGCAGCGCGCGGGGCCTGCATCGCCAACCATCAGTTCCGATCGCGCTCTCGGTCACACCTCCCTTCGCCTCGACGTTACAAACACACGACTGTAAAAACGCCACGACGAGTCTTGCCTGCTCAACTTGCGTCAACAACTACAAATTCAATTTGCGAATTGCGAGTTTCGGTCATCAGCTGCGATCAGCCTGCCGTAGCGTTCGACCGTTCGCTCCACGGCTCGCGCGCGTCCCTCGAGGCGTAAAGGCTCAGGATGGAGGAACCGCCCCGGCTACCGTCAGTCGACCCCTCGGCCGCGCTCGCTGACCTCGCGCTGCTGCCGTTCCTGTCCTTGTCGCCGTACCCGTCGCTCGTTCTCAGGGTCGGCCCGCTCATCGATGCGCTGCGCCACCGACAATCGTACCCTGTGCCGCCCTCGTCCCCACTGCGGTCCGCAACGACGACGTACAACCCGCGACCGGGACCGTCATCGGAAGGTCCGCTCGACGACCGACCTGGCCCCAAAGGCGAACCCAGTGTCGATGTCCTTCCGAGCCTCGAGCAGCTGTCGATGAAGACCCCGTCCGCGCGCGTGGGCCTCAGCGCAGCCGACGATTACTTCTCGCTCAGGAACGGCGACGGCGTCGATGCATCCGAGCGAGACATCGCGACGATGAGACTCTACGCGAATGGTCTGGCACCGGCATGGAAGAACACGGCGTGGCGAGATGGCTTGCAGGTCGTAGATGGAGGGAAAGGACAAGAGGGCAAACTGACGAGGAGCTCCTCCATCGCTCAGGGCGATTCGACGCTACCGAGCCCGACTTACGACAATTCCATCAATCTTGCAGCAGCGGCAAGTGCGGCAGCGAGGAACCTGAGGGAGACTTTCGCGCGGATGCACGAGGGCATGGACGATCGCGACGTTACGATGCGCGAACGACTCGGGACCGTGCACGAAGGCAGCGAGGAGGACGACGAGGACATGGACACCCCGAGCGCTGCCAACGTGTATCATGGGAACGACGACTACGAACCTGATGGCGGCGTCGAGACCTGGCGCGCAAGCTGGAACTTCCTGTCGAGTGTCGAGCAGGCGTCCCTCTTCTCTTGGCTTCTCGACTTTCTCGAGCAGCTCGAGTCGTCGCGGGCGGAAACTCTGGCGAACGGTCAGCGTCGCCCTTCGACCGCTGATTCCGCAGCCGAGCGAATCGATGCGAGCTCGACCAGTTCCATTCTGAACGAAGACGACGACGGAGCGCTCCCAGGCCCCGCTCTCAACTCGACGCTGCGACTACCTGGACTCCACTTTACCGCTGTACCGACCCCTGTTGATCCGATGAATGGCTCTCGTTCCCCCCAATTCATCGTGATCTCGACTCCTCCCCTCGTCGAAGCTTCGCGGCGACTGTCTGAACAGTTCCGCTCACAACGTCACCCGTCAACAAGCTCAAGTGTCTCCCTCTCCACTCCCGGCCCGTCTCTACTTCAGCGACAAAGGCAGGAAGGTTCAATCGCTTGCTTCAAAAGTTCTCCCGTCCCCCGGCGCTCGAGCGACGACGCGGATTTCGCGATGGCAGGCGATCCCTGGTTCGAGAGCTTGGGAAGCTCCGAGATGGCAGTCCGAATCAAGGAGCACGCTTGGAGCAAGAGTGAGTCCTGCGCGCAAAAATCTGCTTGCGCCAATTGCTTTGTACTAATTGGTTCTAACCGCGTCCATCGCAGCCGAACTCGGACCTCTGAGCGAATGGCCAGTCTCGCTTCGCACGACCATCTCTTCGATCATCGCCTCACCTTTCCGCGAATGCATCTTGTGGGGTCAAAACAAGCTCATCATCTACAACGATAGGGTAAGCGACTCGAGTCCTCGTTCAGGGCAATCTGACTCATATTGTGTTTGGCGCTTCCCCAGTACATTGAGACGGCGGGGCTGAAACATCCGGACCTGCTCGGCACTTCCGCACGTGAGTGCTGGGCCGAATTATGGGACGAGCTGGAACCGGTGGCGAATCGAGCGCTACAAGGCGAGACTGTCTCGTTCCATGACCACTTCTTAACCATGGAGCGGGACGGTTTCCTCGAGGAGACTTACCACTCTTTCACGTATGCCCCGCTGCGCGACGGAGGGTCCGGAGACGTAGTCGGCATCCTCAACCTGAGCAACGAGTAGGTCGTATCCGGCTATCCTTAGGAAATCATTGCGATCTGACGAGTTTCGTGGTGAAATCAGATCGACAGCAGCTGTTGTTGCGTCTCGTCGGTTGTCCACCGTCAGGGATCTCATTCACCACACCTCTCTGGCCCGAACTGTTGAAGGTGAGATTGTTCTCCTCTCCCGTCTCGTGTGCGCTAGAACTCACTCGCCTATCTTCCTTCGAGCAGAGTTTGCCACTTCTGCGATGAAAGCTATTGCGAAGAACCCTTACGATGTCCCATTTGCGATTCTGTACCACGTGGACGAGATTCAGTCCAAGCCGACTACCAAGGAAATTCGGGCCGGCAAGACGACAAGCGAGCGTAAACTGATCAAGCTGAGCTGCAAGGTAAGACCATTGTTCGTTGTTGGGGTATCATCGGCCCTTCGCTGATCGAGTCTGTGAGCAGGGCTCGGTCGGTGTCAGCCACGATCACCCGTTCCTGGTGCACGAGGCATTCTGCGATCTTACTCCCGCCCGATCACGAAATTCATCTTCTTCCTCCGCCTCGACCGCAACAACAAGCTCGAGCTCGGCTACGGCGATGGACATACGTGACCGGCTCATAGACTCGTCCTCATCTACCGCGTCCTCAACCCCTCCTGGCCGTACCAGCTCGCCCCAAGCGCGAGCCAAACCTGCCTGGACTTGGCCATTCGAGGAAGCTTGCTTGAAGCGAGAAACCGTTCAAGTCGATGACCTCGGCGACTTGGTCGATTCTCTAGATGAACGGGGATGGGACACCAGGCCAAAGTCAGCAATCGTGATCCCCATTCGCATCGACACGGAGGCGAGTGCACCCAGCGCCGTCATCGTCCTCGGAGTAAACCCGATGGCAAAAAGGCTCGCTGAGAATCCCTTGATGAAGACATTCTTTGACCTCATCTCGCGGCATATCGCCATCGGCCTGTTCGCAGTTCTCGTGAGTCACTCCGATTACTCCATGTCTTTCCATCCGCAGGCGAGCTCATGTCCCCGTCACAGGCTGCCGAACAAGACCGACGACGTGCGGAAGAGCTCCTCTCCCTCGATAGGGCCAAATCCAGCTTCTTCTCGAGCGTTTCCCACGACCTCCGGACTCCCCTCACGTTGATCCTTTCGCCCCTGGGTGACCTTCTCGAGCCGGCACAGCGGAGACTTCTCCATCCCAACCATGCCGAAAAACTAGTCCTCGTCCAGAAATCGGCAACACGGCTGCTAAACATGGTCAACAAGGTGCGTAGACCTCTCAGTGGCGTTCAGAGAGGCGTAGTTGACCTTCCGCATCGACTGGCAGCTGTTGGACTTCTCGTCAGTCGAGAACGGGAGAATGTCGTTCCGATTCACTCCCGTTAGAATCGTGAGCGCCAGCATCCGAAACAGCAGCCAGAGTTCGAACCAAGCTGAATCTCGATTGTGGAATAGGGCAACTTGACTCGAGAGCTCGCCAGTTTGTTTGTCGATGCGATGGAAAAAGCCGGTATCGACTACACGCTCGAATGCGACGAAGATCCCGCAGACGCCCAACCGATTTATCTCTCCCCAGATCTGTGGGAGAAAATCATGATGAACATTGTGAGCCGCATGCTCTTGCAGAATGTACACAGGTTCAGCGCTGACCACGTGAGGTTGGGACAGCTGGGCAATGCGCTCAAATACACTCAGCGTGGGTCGATTGCCGTCAAACTCAAGTCGACCCGAGGCGAAGCAGTCCTTAGCGTAAAAGACTCAGGTGTTGGCATCCCACGGGACGAGCTCGGCAATATCTTTGAGCGATTTCATCGAGTCCAATCATCGTCGCGAGCGACGGCTATGTCCACTGGTATCGGACTGGCGCTGACACTCGAGCTCGTGAAGTTGATCGGCGGTCAGCTCGAGGTCGAGAGCGAGCTAGGAGTGGGATCTATCTTCACGTGCGCTCACGAGCCCTTGCCGTTTGTAGACAAGACACTGACATCGGATCTATCTGTACAGGGTCCGATTATCTCGAGGATACAGTCACTTGCCCATCGAGCAGGTCGACCATCAATCATCGGAAAGCATTACTTATTCGGCTGGCCGGAACCTTTCTGTCGTAGAAGAAGCTGCCGGATGGCGCCTCGACACGCTTGCGGATTCCCCCTCAGCAACGCCCAGCGCAGCAACACCCAGCGCAGCGCTTAGCAGGCCACCTCCCTCAGCTTCCTCCCAGCACAGCGGAAGCGGCTCAGGGGAAGACTATCTGGGAAGCGAAGATGTACTGAGCTTGAAGAATCGAACGATTGTTCTCGTCGACGATTCTCGCGACCTGCGCAACGTTCGTTCAGCTTGTCCGATCGCCTAGACTTCGATCATCACACTGACTGCGCTGATCGTGGAAAATACAGTACATGTCCTCCCTGCTGTCGACCCAATTCACCGTTGTTCCATTCTCGTCGCCTATCGATGCTCTTGAATACATCAAGACTGCCCCACCGAGTCTCCTTGTGACCGATTCCATGATGCCAGGTTAGTCGTGCTTCATCCTTATTGCTATCAGCTTGGGGCGAGCTCACGAAGTTGCTATTCGTTGATAGGCATGAGTGGTATGGAACTGACGCGCGAGATCCGCTCGGATCCGCGAGTCTCTCTGCTACCGATCATCATGGTACGTACACACGATCAGATTGGCCTTTCGAATTCGACTGATGTATCCCTCGCGCTCTTCGAAAGGTCTCGGCGCAAGCTGGGTCCGAGGCAAAGGCTGAAGCGCTCGAGGGTGGTCTCGACGATTACCTTGTCAAACCGTTCCCTCCTCGAGAACTGGTCGCGAGGGCTCGCATCCATGTCCAACTAGGACTGATGCGTGTCGAGCTGGAAAAAAGGGTCGAAGAACGGACTAGAGCTCTAATCGAAAGCGAATCTCGAAACCGCGCTCTCGCTGAACGCTACTCGACTCTCAGTACCGTCAGCCCAGTCGGAATTGTGCAGATCTCGCAAGAGAGTAAGCATGCCAACCCTTCGGATCTTGGCACAGACATTTCACTGATCAATATTCTTTCTCAGGGGATCTTGTGTACGCAAATCCTGCTTGGTTCGACATCTCGGGTCACAACCCAGATGCTCCACTCAGTGCTTGGAAAGAAGACGTTGTTGCCGAACATCTGCCAAAACTTGATCGCCTCTGGAAATCTGTAGTCGAGGATGGACAGGCTGTGGACGTGCCCGATCGCCAATTCCTCTTCAAAAGCGGTAAATGGGCACAGCTCGAGGTACGTGTTTTCAGCAACTGCTAATCTTCCTGACACATCAAAATCGCTAACTCACGTTGCACAAACACAGATTCGTGCTTCAACCGAAGTCGGTCTGCCTGCAGGTTGGGTCGGCGCATTGACCGACATCACGCAGCAGAAGAAGATCGAGGAGCTACATATTCGGACTGTTGAAGAGAGGATGCGAGAGGTAGAGGAGAATCGTAGGCAGATGGAAGACTTCCTTGACTTCGTGAGTTTCGCCTTAGCTTAGCTTGTCTGAATTCGTCGAGCAACACTGACCTTGAATGTGTGAACAGAGCTCCCACGAAAATCGCAACCCGCTCAGTGGTGTCGTAAGTTCAACCCTTTCTTCTCGCTTCATCATCGGTTGCTCAAATTATGCGCCCCTATAAAGTGGCAAAATGCCGAGGTAGTCTCTGCTTCGCTCGAGAAATACGTCGAGCTTCTGGACGACCTCAGAGATGGCCATCTCCCGCCGTCGGAAGAGCTTGAAGCGCTGCACGATGAGATGGTGGAGAATACCGATGCCATGGAGTCGATTCTCTTGTGTACAGCCCATCAAGTGAGTCCTTTGCAGAGATATCTTGCTACATGTTCAACCTGACAATTGTTCGGTCTACTAGGGTCGGATCGCCGATGACATTCTGAACGTGAGCAAGCTCAACATGGGTTTGCTCACGATCAATCTTGTTCCCTTCGAGCTCGTACCACGGATGATCGAAGTCAAACGGATGTTCGAAGCGTAAGTGATCGCTTAGGCACATCTGCTTTTCGTGAGGTTCTAAACTGTTTATTCGGCCTATACAGCGAATGCTCGCAGAAACAGATCGATCTGCGGCTTCTCGCAGGCAAGTCCGTGAATGAGCTCGGATCGCAGTGGATCTCGGCAGATCCGGCTCGTCTACACCAGATCCTGCTCAATTTCCTGTCAAATTCGATCAGTACGTGTTCAATCAGCGTCTCTAGCGAATGTAAGCTGATCAGCTCGACCATGTAGAATACACCACCGACATTCCACACAGGAAAATCACTATTCGCATCGACGCGTATCCTTCCCAACCTGCCGAGCGTCCTGGCGTGATGCGCGTCTCCCATGCCCCGCCTATTGAATCCCCCAATGTCGTCTGGATCGTCGTCGGCGTCGAAGATAATGGCAAGGGCCTGAACGAGGAGGAGCTACTGAAACTGTTCGCGCGATTCTCTCAAGCGAATCCTCGGAGCGATCAGGTTCGCTATCCAACGTCCAGTGGACTTGGTCTCTACATCTCGAAGAAGCTCGTCGAGCTACACTCTGGTGAGTTCAACTTGATCGAGGCAGTCGACACAAATGCACCTTAACGAGCCTTTCCTCTTTCTGCTCACTCTAGGATTCATCGAAGTAGAGTCTCGCCAAGGGGTCGGCTCTGTCTTCTCGTTTGCGATCCCTGCTCAGAAAGCCCACCCTCAGATTGCCGCCGCCTCTCCGCCGCTCTCTTCGGTACCTATTGGAGCAGGAGCGAGAACGACAAAACGACCGCTCACATCGCCTGTTCCCTCAGAGATTTCGCGATCTTTCAAAAACACGAAGACAGGGCCAGGACCGTCAAGTCCGGCTCCGCCCGTTCTGCCGCCTCCGCCCATAAAGGTTCTAGTTGTGGAGGTGAGTATCCCGCCCTTTGACGCAATTCAAAAAGGGCCGTCTAACCTGATGGCCGCCCTTGCGTAGGACAATCTCGTCAACCAGAAGATTCTGTGTCGCCAACTCAAGAATGCCGTAGGTTCTTCTGCTACTGTCAAGCTGAACGAAACAACAGAGTCCTGACTGGTCTGGTTCCAACAGGGCTACGAGACTCAAGTCGCAAACAACGGTCTAGAAGCGCTTGAAGCATTCGAAAAGGATGCGTTGACCGATCGGCTCATCAAGATTTGTCTATGCGACATCCAAATGCCAGTGCTTGATGGTTTGTCGGCCGTCCGGATCCTACGCCGGAAAGAGCGAGAGGGCGAGATTCCTCGTCGTTACCCTTGTATCGCGGTAACGGGTAACGCACGTGCCGGTCAGCAGGAGGAATGCCTTCAGGTCAGTTTCGCTCTAGCTTACGAGGATTGAGCAACCCGCGCTGATGACCCCGAACACAGGCTGGATTCGATTTTGTGCTGTCGAAACCTTATACCTTTTCGAAAGTCGTCGAGCGCATAGAAGCCCTCAAGCTGGTGGACTGATTCTCATAAAGCTCCTGGTCTGTGTGATTATGCCATTGGATTGTTGCGAAGAATTTCCGTATTGTTGTATCGCATCTGTAGCACCTGCTTCTTCATAGCTTGCAATTTCTCGGCAGCGAATGTGTTATCCTCACTTGCGGGATAGGAACCTCGGTTTCGGAAGCTCCAGGAAAACGAAGAAAGAGATAGATATCATCGAGGGACCGTTTCCCCTTCTCGTTTTTTTTTGCAGACAGAATAGACAAGGTGGTATAGGTACAATCGAGAGAGAGGGATGTGAGTTCGGGAACTAAACAGCAGACAACCTTTTGCAGAAATTACTCGTCCTCCTCCATCTCCACGTCCGAGTCTTCATCCGAGTCTTCGGCTTCCTTGACCGTGATCGGTTCGAGACGGTGTTCCTGGTCGACGTGCGTGTACGAATCGCATACGAACAGCAGTTGAAGGTCGTACTTGCCTGCTTTCGGCAGGGTAAAGTCGAGCTTGACGGCAAGTTTTCGTTGCACTGTAACCTTCTTGACGGCCAGCAATCTGATTGCCGGAGGAATGTCAGCATCTGCAGATTAGAGGATGAAACTGAAGAGACGTACTGCTTCGATGCGGGATCACCCACCACGAGCCACCACGACTCCTGCTTCGAACCGGGGAAGAACGGTGCAGGCACGGTCGTGTCGACTTCTTCATCCTCGTCTACTTCACGATCGAGTTGAATGTTGAGCGTGATCGGATCTCCAGCGGCGGCATCTTCGGCATCTTCGATCTCGTACGCCAACTCGATCGAAGGGTACGAGTTGCAGAATTGCGCGACGGGTCGCATCTGTTTGCTGTCCATCTGCAAGATCTTGTCACGATCTTCGTCTTCGAGCTCCATAATGTCGTAGACAGTCTTGACATCGTTGGCACCGCAGCGCTTGATGACCTCGGAGCTGAAGCCAGGAATCTGCTTGAGGGGCGAGTCGGTGTCCCAGACGGCTTGGACACACATCTGCGACAACTCCATAGCTCCAATAGCGTTGAGATAGGCATTCGACGACATGACATCGACGCAAGCGGCAAGTAGGCTGTGACGGGACAAATCAAGCCTTTCGATCAGGTTTGCTCGGAACAAGATGAGCGAGACACTACTCACTTGAGAACCTTGGACAAGATGATGGCTTGATCGGCAGCGAGATCGGCCGGGAGGTGGAGACGAGCGAAATGAGCCTGAAGGAGCACGTTGGTCTTGAAGGCCGGAGATTCGTAATCGACAGTCGCAAGTTTGACCGGGACGCGATCGTAAACCTTGCGAAGGAGGACATCCTCGTGATGCCGGATGGGAATGTTCTCGAATTCGGCAGCCGAGGAAACGATTTCGAGCAGACCTTTGAGTTTCGTTCGCTCGTTGAGCGACATGCTGAAAATGTCGATCGTCACGTAGCTGACGTTGTAGTACGCAGCGATCATACCCAAGTTGAGAGCCGATACGTCCACTGCACAACAGGAGATACACGTCAGTCAACGCAACGACCAGGCCTGCCGAATGCAAACTCGGAACTTACTCTCGTCCTCGATCGTGATGGCCTTCGAATTCGTCAAGTCGTTCAAGGTCGACTCGACAAGCTCTGAGAGGTGGTCACTGAGATGCCTGTGCGTGTTGCCCTGCATATTGTAGTAGTTGGGGTTCGCGACCAAGCGTCGGTACATCCAGGTCCACGTAAGCCAATCGACGGCATCCCTGCGGCAGCGAAGAGAGACTGTGAATATGGATAGGGTTCGAAGTAGAGAAGGAGCAAGACGTACTGCTTGTTCTCAATCGTCTTTGTGACGATCTCGGCGTTGAAGTGGTCGTGAAGCGAGAGGTGGAGATGCGATTCGATCGGAAGTCCCTCATTAAGGAATTTCTTGAAGAACTCTTTGCGGACCTGCGATACTCAGACAGCTAGAGTCAGTCAAGAGCCCGAGGATACTGGATCAAGCTGAAGAAGATCGAGAACTCACTTGCTGACACATGAGCACGCAACGACTCGAGGTGTCGTGCGAAGGGCGGCATGCACGACCCATCATCTGGAGAATGTCGGTGAAAGGGTAATCGATGTAGCGATGCTCCTTGCCCTCGAATGTTTGCACGCCCATGATGACGACCATGTACGCGGTCAACGGCATACTCCAAGCCGTGTCTTTGCTCGCGACGATAACTTGGATCGCGCCGGACTCGTACAGGTGCTCGACGATGCGCTTGTCTTGCTTCGAAAGCGCTTCGTGGTAGAACCCGACTCCGTGTTCGAGGGTCTCGCGCAGTCCGGGATCTTGAACGTGCTCAAGATGCGGTGCGAGTTCCGAAGGCTCGATGTTGAGGAACCGGCTCTCCTCCTGATCGGCGAGGCAGTACGTGAGGATGTCGTCTGCGGTAGCGCGGCATTGTTTGCGCGAGGGAACGAAGCAGATCACTGGTCGGTCTTGCGCGTACTCGGAGATGGCGAGGTAGGCGGGTTTGGCCATCTGGATCATGAGCGAGGGGAAATGCGGCACGTTGAACGACTGCAGGTGAACCTCCATGGGCAGAGGACGAGCACCAGGTCCAAAGTTGAAAATGGTCTGCGAGCTTGCACCCATCCATTCGCCAAGGTCACGAGCGTTCGCGAGCGAGACACCGAACGCGACGATTCGAGTCGGGTTCTCCGTTTGTGCAGCGACGTAACGGGTGCGCGAAATGACAACCTCGTACGTCGGACCGAGTTCACCTCCGATCAGTTGCAGTTCGTCGGCGATCAAGAGGCCGATATTCTGCACGTTCTTGCGCTGCTTCCATCGTCGAGAGAGAAGATCCCACTGTCCTGGCGTGCACACGATCAAGTCTCCCTTCTCGAGCAATCGGATATCGTTGCTCGTTTCTCCCGTGAGCGCAACGATCTCCTTGCCTCCCTGGATCCCACCAAACTTGGCTTTCCATTCGGCAACTCGGGCATCGACGACCTCCTGGAACGGCTCGATGCACACGGCGCGGGTAGGCTCGCGCTGCGACCATAACCGCAGGAGGGCGAATTCGGCGCAAATCGTCTTGCCCGATCCGGTTGGAGCACCGACGTACACATTGTCGTTCATTGCGTACAGCGCCTGGAAGACCTGGGTTTGGATCTTGTTGAACGACGAAATCGAGTCCGAGTAGATCGCTTCGAACTCGCGGTTGTGCAAAGCGGAAACAGGCAGAGGTTGGAGGTCGAGAAGTGTGGTCGGGGCAGGGAACTTCTCCGGCAGGATCAAGTGCTTGAAGGAAAGAGGAAGACGAGTCTCGGCGTGGAGCCAGCGGTCCGACACGACCGAGATGAAGTAGTTTGGCGGCAGAGGATCCATCATCGGGACAGTGAAAGTGACGTAGTGATCTTGCTCGGCGTAACGTTGTCGGAGGATGAATTGATCGTGGAAGAGAATGATTTCTCCGTCGACATCCTCGACGAGGATCCAGAACGATTCGGCAGAACCGTGCACCTTCTCCTCCCATTGGAAATCGGGCGTGATCGTGAGCTCGACACGGAGCATAGAACGCGTGATAGGCTGAACGTGCGCGGAAAGCTCGACTGTATAGTGAGAGCTAAGTCAATGAAGGCAACGGCTAGGCCAAGACCAAGAGAAAACGCACGTTTGGGGAACTGGTGGACCAGACGGTGAACGAGACGGCCGGCTTTGGGTTCTCCGATAAGCTCTCCGAGCTCTGCAGACGATGGAATTCTGAGGGTTAGCGATTGCACCGGAACCATCCTGAAAGAGCGGTCAGGGCGTGCTTACCTGCAGGCTCGAGATCGAAGTAGCGGTACCAAGGGAACTCTTTCCTCTCGGCACGTCGTACAACGTCGAGAGGGACACCCTTGAACTGCCGCAACGGACTCATCGTGCTCCACATCCTCTTCTCGACCATTTGACACAGCGCGAGCGCTTTGTGCGTCAAACCCGCCCATCCACGTTTGAGACAGATCTCGAACATGGCGCGCAAGATACGGCCAGCCGATTGGGTCACGTACACCATGTCGGACACGAGCGCGAACCCGTCGAGCTTGAGCTGCGAAATGTACGCTTGGAGCAAGACATTGATCTTGGCCGAAGGGTCATCGACGCTCTCTTTGATCGGAATCGGCACGCGTTCCAGAAGTTTCGCAAGTTCGAGCCTGGAGGTCCGGCAACGTCGTCAGCAGGGACCTACTATTCGGGGGTAATTGTGTCTCGGTACTTACTTCTCTTCCGCACGGACCGGCACGTTCTTGAACTCTTCCGAGAGCGAGAAGATCCTGAACAATTCGATGAATCCGGTTGCCGACTTGAGCTGCTGGTTGTACGTGCCCATCGACGTGTGCGAGACGTAGAAACCACTCGCAATTCGACCGAGCTCGTTCGTCTGGAAGACTCCGGAACGACGGTCGTAGCGGATGAGACCCGACTTTTCGAGCAAGACTGCCGCGGTGTGCACGATATCGGAACGCTTCTGGATGAGTTGAGGATCGTCGGTTTGGCTGTCAACATTCAACCATATCCATCAGTGAGTCGGAACAAAGTTCTGAAATGTAACTCGAGCAGCAAGACGACGCACTAGTCGGGATCAACGCTGTACAGCGAAGGCGAGCCAAGCATTCGGACGTAGAGATAAGTGTAGCCAAGCCTGTTTAAACGCGTCGTACGGGTCAGTCACGACACGAGCTAGAGTAGGAGATGGAACGCAAGATCGACTTGCCATTGAACTGCCTCGTCACGGTTCCTGATAGTGCCGAGAACGATTTCGGCATTGAGGTTGTCGGCGAGCTTCGAAACGTATTGAGATTCGATCGGGAGTTGCTGGTTCATCATCGAGAGGTAGTACTGCAATTCAGAGTGATTCGTGATGATGATGCCTTCTCCGAATGTATCGTACTGCGGCCGACCTGCACGACCGAGCATCTGGAGGACATCCTGGGACGACAGTTCGACCCAGCGACCCTTTTCGGGATTGTAGATTTGGGTACCCTTGATGATGACGACGTGAGCGGGCAAGTTGACTCCCCATGCCAACGTGGCGGTCGAAACGAGAACCTGGATACGGCCATCTCCGAACAAGTCTTCGACGAGGGTACGGTCGACTCGGTTCATTCCAGCGTGGTGGCACGCGAATCCGAAAGGCAGGAGATCCTTGAGGTTCGCGTCGGTGACCGATTCGGCTTCTTCCGTGAGGATCTCGCGAGTGGCCGGGTCGGAACGAAGGAACTGAGTGATCGTGTCGTTCTCGACAGCGTGGTCTCGCAAAAACTTGGCCGTCTTGGCCGTCTCTTTGCGCGAGTGGACGAAAATGATGATCTGATCCTTGCCGGCATGCTCGAGCACCTTCTCGTAGCAAATCTCGTTCGTGATCTGCATACGCTTGATCGCCTTTTTCTCGGTGACTCCGATGAATTCTTGTTTGAGCGGACAGGGACGGTAAGACGAGTCAAAGTGGAAGAGACCCTTGTCGGGATTGACATGCAGGAACTTTGCGACGTCGCGGTAGTTGGGCAACGTTGCCGAAAGTCCGACCAGTCGCACGTAGTTGTGAGTCTGTTCCATCCTGCGGATCGTCCTCGCGACGATCGACTCGAGTACCGGTCCACGCTCGTCGTGGAGGAGATGAATCTCATCAATGATGATGAGCGACACGAGGTTCGTGTACGACGTGTCGGTCGATTTGCGCGTAATGACATCCCACTTTTCCGGAGTGGTCACAATGATTTGCGTGCCAGCGATTTGATCCTTGGTGAGCTGGCGATCTCCCGTCAACTCGTTGACAACCACGCCATAGGGAGCAAGTCGCTTTGTGAAGTTGCCGACCATCTCCTGCACGAGCGCCTTCATCGGCGCAACGTACACAATCTTGAATGCTGCAAAATCGAATTCGCCAGTCGATTCGTCGCGGTGTTTCGCCAACTCGTTGAGAATCGTGAGCATGGCGACGTTGGTCTGAGACGATAAACCAGGAAACGTTAGTAGATATTCGAGCCTGAAGCAACCTGAGAAACGATCTCACCTTTCCTGCACCGGTCGGGGCACAGAGGAGCAGCGGCTCGTCGGTTCCGAACGCAACCGGGTACAGTCGACTCTGCACTCGGTTGAGGTTCGGGTTGCCCTTGAACGCTTCGCGCGCCCATTCCGGTAGCGACGTGACGGGCACGAGCTCGCCGTCCTTGAGCGGAGCGGGTTTCGGAGCAGGGACGTGCACCTCCTCGTAACCCTTCTTGGATCGCTTGAACGAACCTTCGGGCAGCTTGCATTTCTTGTTCGACATGAGTCGACCTCCCTGCGCGAACGCCATCGAGTCGAGGTCGAGCACTTTGCGAGGTGGAGGTGCGGCGGAACCGGGGACGAGGGTACCTTTGAGGGTCGACTTGTCGACTTGATCCGAATCGAGGGTCATGCCATCTCGAGAAGGTTTGATGACATCGCCTCGAAGCTCTTTCAAGATCCATCCGACTCCCTTCTCGCGCATGGCGACTTCGACATCGATCTTTTCGTCTTCGTTGCTCCTCGCGAGTTTCGTGCACCAGACAATCTTGTCGCGGTTGTTGACGAGGGTCGACACGAGTTCGAACTTGTCGTACTCGGTGAGGTCCATGAGCGAGTTTTCCACGTCTCGCTTGTTCGCGTCGGACGAGAGGAGCGTCATGGCGGCCTGAGTCTTTTCTGCCGCTTCGAGCGGGTCCGTGTACGATTGCGCGACGAGACGTTGGAGCCAGAATCCGTCAATCTCGCGTGCGGGCACGCTACCCGAAGTCGATGTCGATTTGGATGTTGTTGTCGTCGCACCGTCGCCACCGATGACGAGGTTGTCGTTTCGTGCCTCGTCGTCGTCGAGGTCGACCCCAGTGACCATCTCGTCGTCTTCTGCTGCATTCGCTTGGTCGTCTTGGTCGTCGTCGTCGTCACTCTCTTCCCGCACCTCGAACCCGGCACCATCGTCGTCCTCGTCTTCGTCCTCTTCTTCAAACACGACGGCAACGCCGACATCGTCGTCAATCTTGCCATCGTCCATGTCGACATCGGCATCGCCCGTTTTGGCGGCATCGTCGTCGTCGCCATAGTCGGTGATCTTTTTGCCGAGGCTGACGAGTTGGGCAAACGTGTCGCTCGGGACTGAAGTCGACACGAGTTGATCAATCTCTCGCTTCTTGTCGAGGTCTTTGAGGTCGTCGTCTTTGAGGTACGACAGGATCATGTCGGCTGCAGACCTGACCATCGCGGGAGGAGTGTCTCCGAGAAGACCGTGTACGGACGCGAGCATGAGTTCGTACACGGCGCGAGTCTCGGCAGTTCGAGGACGGTAATCGAGTCCTTCGAGATCCTGAGTCGCTTCGAGGACGTCTCCATACCGAGTCTGACCCGGTTGAGTGGATCGTCGAGTGGGTTGACGTTCTTGTTGTTCTCGTTTGTCTCGCTTCTGACGTTCCTTGTCTGCCTTTTTGCGCTTCTGTTCGAGGTCGAGGTCTTCCTTGAACGCGCGGGAACCCATCTCTTTTGGATCGATGCGACCGATGATCGACTCTGCCTCACCGGTCGGCTCGTTGTCGCGGCGAGTCAAGAGTGAACGATCGGCCGTCGTGACGAGCGAGGCCTAAGAGATCGAGCGAGGGTGAGGTTCAGTTGGGTGTGGCTGTGGGAGAATGAGACTGACCATGGCATTGTACTGGTAACCCGAGTAGTCGGGTTTGGGCGGCATGGTGACTCTCCAGGGTACACTGCGCTATACCCGCGCAGGAAGGGGAGGGGGAGAAACGACTAAGGAAGGATGAAGTGGACAAGTCGATCGTCAACTCGAGACGCGAGGCAGACGCGGACAGAGGCGCGCTGCAGGGCTTGATAATCAAGCGGAACGACGAGTCGCGTGGGATGGGGGGATTGGCCCAAGTACCGGGGGGCGCGGGAGTGGAGGAAATCAACCCGTTCGCCGTCGCCGTCGAGAGAACACAACTACTCGCGCCCACTCGCATCAATCTCGTCTCTCTCTGCGATCGACGCCACTGATAGGAGGGGTTCATTCGGTCAGTCGCTGCTTGTCATGGTATGCGTGTATGTCGAGGCTGACTCGCGCGAACGCAGGTTGCTCGATGCCCTCTGCGCTCGACCTGCTCTCGGCCGCTGCCCTCCTCGAGGAAGAGGCCAACAGCAGTGCCACTCCGAGTGAGGCTCCGGTCGATGTCGCCGAGATTGCGCGCCAGGCACTCGGGTTCCCTGTGCCTCCTTCGCGTCCTCCTCCTCCTCCTCCACCGCTCGAGTATGTCCCGTATCGCTACCCTCCTCCACCACCACCTGCATCCGCTCCTACTTCCGGAACTTCGCTCCCGCCGTTGCCGACTCTGCCGCTTCCGCTGCCTGTACCCCGACCTCGTGCGCACCCACAGTCACAACCACAGTCGCAGCCACAGCCTCAGTTCTTTACGACCGCATCCGGCTCGGCGAAACTCGCGTTGCCGTCCCTCCCGCCGCTTCCGCTCCATCAACCGGCTTACCCACCCATCGCCTCGGATCCACCCGCTGCGCACCATCGAATCGTCGCTGCACCTCTTCCTAAATCGAGCGAACCGGTGGTGCCGACTCCTCGACGTGCAAGGTCCCCACCTGCGTGGACCCTTCCACCCGACCTCGGCTTGATCCGCTGCGTGTGTCCGTACACGTTTGACGACGGCTTCACCATCCAGTGTGATTTGTGCAACGCGTGGCAACACGCCGGGTGCGTTGGTATCGCGTCTGAAGAACAAGTCCCGGACGAGTACCAGTGTGAGCGCTGTGATCCCGAAGACGCCCGCCGAAGAGGGGTCAGTCGAGATGCTGCCGAACGTGGCATGAGGGAACGCGTGCGCGAGATGGCTCGCGTGCAACAGGCTGGAGGACTTCGAGTTGGACCCCCATCTGGTCCGAGTACGCTCATGCAGCTCGGCAAGGCCATCGTCCCGACCCCCGTGCTCAATCCGGAAGAATCCACGGGCAGGCGCAAGAGTATCGATATCACTCCAACAGGAGGTCCGACCGCGAGAACCGCGAGAGGTGCTGCAAAACCTCGCAAGAGTGCAAACCTCGACGATCCGACCTATGTACCCTCGTCCACGACCGTCGCATCTCTGCCGCCTCCACCACCGCCCCCGATGCCCTCGGCTTCTTCAACTGCACCGATAGCAGCAGCGCCGCTGGTGGAAACAGAATTGCCAACGTCGGCACCAGGGACCGCCACTGCGACCGCCCAGCCTCCAACATCCGCCTCGCTCGCAGCGCCTGGGCAACCTGCTGTCGAAGATTCGGCACAGGGTTCCGATTCACGAGAAGAATCAGCCACCCCGGGGCCTCCACCGGTGCAGACCAACCCAAACATGCGCACGACAGCAGTCGGTCGCAAACGCCGAGTTGCGAAACAACCTCGCAAAGGCAGCGCACAGCCTTCCACCACCACCGAATCGAACGAGGTCGAAATGGACGATGCGACTCACCAGTCTCCTCGAGCAACTTCGGAACCCGACGACGATAGCGCCACTCCTCGTCGTCCGGTCCAATCTCAACCTTTAGCGCAACCGCAGTCGAGAGAAGTTGCGAACCTTGCGCCAACCCCTCGTCTCTCCGCCCTTGGGCTCACTAGGGCCCAAGTCTCGGCTCCTACGCAACCCTCCTCTCGCCACGCTCCCTTGCGCGACGACACGACTTCGGAAGAGGACGAAGACGAAGGACGCGACACCCCCAGAGGAGGACCAGGCAGGAAAAAGGACAAGTACGAACCTTGGCAGTACGAGTTCACGTCCATCTCGTCCAACCTGTTTGCCGATCAAGCGGTTTCGGACAAGATCTCTGCCCTCTTGTCAAAACCTCCGACTTCGATCCTCGACGATATTGACGATGCTCCGTTGCGACCCCGCCAGAGTGCCCTACGTCGACGACAGTTGGCTGCACGATCCCGAACTGGACCTGCTTTAAAAAGTGCATTGCTCTCGCACCTGCTCGATCACCCTTCATACACTCCCGTACCAACGCTCCCTCCGTCTCTGCCGCTCCTCGTGAAACCTCTCCCTTCGTCGTCTTACCACCTGAACCCTCCCATCTCGACGACGTACCTCCCAACTTCGTACTCGTCGTCCCTACACGCTTCTTCCGCCGCTGCCCAATCTCTGTGCCCGTACCCTCGACCGACAACTCATGCGGTATACGCCACGAGTACGATCCCTGCCGGAACGTTCATCACTCCCGTTCGAGGCGAGATCAAATCGATTGAATCGTATCGAAGAGATCCGATCAATCAGTACGACTTGCTCGGGACGTTGAAAGCGGGAGTTCGCAGTCTCGCCGAACCTTGGAGTCTTGTCGTCGATGGGAGGAAATGGGGCAACGAAACTCGATTCATTCGCAGTGGATGTCATCCCAACGCGATCATCAAAGTGATCAAGGTGGATCCCGAACATGACGAACACAAAGAGTCTCTAGCGGCTCCAGCATCGACGGCGGTAGACCTTCCTTCGAGATCAAGTCGTTCGAGGTCTTCAACTCCTCTGCATTGGTCTGCACAGAAACAAAGACCACCTACCACCGAATCGAATTCGATCGACATTTCGTCTCGATTCGTTTTGGCCGTCTACTCGCTCGTCGATATCTCGAAACGTGAAGAAATCGTCCTTCCTTGGGACTGGGACGACCTTCACTTGATCCACTTGGTACCCTCGCTACTGTCCCTCCCTTCAGCACCTCCCTTACCGACTCCACTCGTCGAGAACGAACAAGGCGTGTTGGAAGTGTTTGCCAAGAAACTCGCACTCAGTCTCGATTCCATCTTGGCCAGTTCAGTTCCGGGAGGATGTGCGTGTGACAAGAAACGAGATTGTGCGGTTTGGTGGGCATGTCGAGGTGCAGCTACCACTGTCAAGAGTCTCACGGCTCGTAGTACGAACAGCTCTTCAACGGGTGGTGGTGGAGGAGGTAGGAACGGGATCGATTCGGGAGATCTCGTCGATCAAGCCGATCCGGGAACTTTCAAGGACAAGGATCGTGAACCTTTCAGAGCCATGTTTATGAACGCACTCAATCCAGGAGTTGTCACGAACGGGGGTGGACACGTATCTCAAGAAGGGGTAGATCCATCGAGTGCTTGGAGGAGTCGTAAAAAAGGGGGAGGTCATACTCGCAAATGGCCCGAATTGGGTCCACTCGTAGGATTCGAACGTGGATGGATCGTCAAGGAACTCGATCATCATCAAACCTTTGAATCGAACGAGACGCAACCAGACGAGGATGAGATTGAACCGCAGGACAAAATCGTGGTCGATACCCCTGCGACTCGAGAAGAGAATTTGATCGTCGACGTCGAATTCGATTCACCTCTGTCTGACTTAGCTGAACTCGAACCGGAACCCGTCGCTATGGACCTTGATGATGACGAGACCAAAGTCGAATTTGATGGGTTGAAAGTCGCAGGTAAGAACCCGCTTCCTTGGACACGTTCTTCCTCTTGACTGAAAACTGATCGTGCGGATTTTTTCACGGATTACAGAATCAAACTTGATGGGGATCTCGCCTTCTTCGGCACTCACTTCGTTACCTTCGGAGGGTTCTCAACTTGATCCATTCTCACCCGCAAAAACTACTCGACCACCTCTCGAACTCCCTATCGAATTGCAAGACAGTCACGATCACGATCTCGGAGGAGGAGGAGGAATCGATTCGGATGATGATTCAGATCTCACTGAACCTTTGTCAAACTTGTCAGACGAAGAAGACGATCATTTCGAATCAGTTCCTCCTCGAAGTGTACCTGTCAAACCTACGATGAAACGTAAACCGAACCCGTTCGCTTCCAGCTCTCCTCCACCCTCGAGTCCTGCTCGACTGAACCAGCGGAAAAAGAACAAGAAGGAGCAGAAAGAGAACAAGGAGCAGAAGAAGAAGAAGAAAAAGACAATCGCGACCGAATCGGAATCTTCGGATCTCTCTGAGCATGACGAGGACGAGGACGTGAGGGATTCCAAGGCGACTGTCAGTGACGACGAATTCACAAAGCCGAACAAGAAGAGAAAGGCGGACAAGACATCGATCAAGCCCTCTGAAGACAAAATCGACGATAGCGTACCCGTGTCGAAGAAGCAGAAAGTACCGACAGATCGAGCGAAAGGCAAGGAGAAGGACAACGAAACTGACCTCGCCAAGATCTTTGAGGATGAACCTGCGCCTGCGTCCGATCTGGCCAAAGTTACGATCGTGAAAAAGGTCGTCACGGTTGAACAGAAGGAACGCAAAAAGATTGTCGTGGGTAAAAAAGTGGTCAAATCTCAAACTGACAAGAAAGCGACCACTTCGACAAACTCGTTGGCCAACCTAAAGATTCACAAGCTGAAAGGAACGAAACGTGACAAGGACGACAAGGGTGAACTTGTCAAGGAAAAGAAATCCAAGCTAGGCAAGAAACCAAAGATCCGAGACTCTCCCTCTCCCTCTCCGCCTCCGTCACCCGGGCGTCGGGACTCTTCAAACACGGACGACTTGACCGCTTCTCGCGAATCTTCGATGCCAGAGACTACGCCAGATGCTTCGCGAAGGTCAAGTCAGACCGAACCCACCAAGATGCAGGAAGTCACAGGTTAGTCAAATCTGCAGTCAAATCTGCGATATTCTTCCAGCCGGGTATTCGCCATGCTGACTTTGCTCGTCTGACGTGGCAGAAGCGAGCGAAATGGTGCCTCCCACGGTTGAGCCTGCAAAGCCTGCATTGCCACCTGTCCGGCTGTCCTTTGCTGCTTATCGTCAACGTCTCGCGCCGCCCATGCCGCCGCCTCCCCCGCCTCCTCCCCCGCCGCCGCCACCGCCACCTCTGGTCTTGGACGCGACCGGACTGTCACACACCGCCACGGCGACACCGAGTTTGCCAGCATCAGCTTCGCTCGCACCTGGCGTGCCTCCTTCGCCTGCTCTGCAACCGATTCCGGGTAGTTCGCTCCCTGGAACTTCGCCAGTGTTTTCAACATACAGCATGGCTTCTGAAACGCCCCCGCTTCCGAGGCAGTCGATGCCTTCGGAAACGCCACCCCTGCGACCGGGACGTTCCTTGCCGCCTCTGCCTCCTCCACCTCCACCGCCGCCTCCGCCGCCCGCAAGTGCTCCTGCTCCTGTCACCAATGTCGAGCCCAGCGAAGAGGACGAGCCAGAGGCTGGTACACCTCCACTGCCACCGTCTCGACAACTCGCTGCTCCTCCGAATGGAGCCAAGCAGGGTTCATCGTACAATTCGGCGGAAGACATTCTCAAGAGTATCGGAGATTACTTTGACGGCAGTGCAAAAATGGCATCAGTCTCGCCAGCTCCATCGGTTCGCCCGCTCGACCCTCTGACCACGCCAGCATCCGCTGCTTCTGCATCTCTCGTTGTCTCTCCGCCACCGCGTACGTCGTCGATGCCTCGATCGAACGGGGTGCAAGCGTACCATCACGACAAGCCGCGACAGCATGCGGGCTCGCTTCCGGCTGCTTCTCTCTCAGGATCCGCCCTCGGTCTAGACACGGGCAAGCCCTCGCCCGTCCCAATGAGCTCGGTATCGCCTGCCCCGATCGGTTCGCCACCGAGGTCAGCATCACACTTCTCGTCGTCGTCGTCGTCGTTTGGACGGAACTACGCGGTCCCGCCGACAGGACCTTCTGGGCGAGCAGGCCGTACGCCGTCGGCGAGTCCTGCCATGTACCCCAGAGCTTCTCTACCTCCGCATCACCCTTCTCGAGCTTCGATGAGCGTCTCGCCTGCGATGACACCTTCCGCAGTTCCACCCCTGCCAATCTATGCAGGTTCGGCTTCGCGACCTTCACCACCGATGCGACCGGTCGAATTGGACCCTTCGGTACCGACTGGTCCAAAAGCGATGACTACAGCAGTTCCACCTCGTGCTCCCAGTGGTGCGAATGCAACGACTCCGTCCTCGTCGTCGAACGGTTCAGTGCGAGGATCCGGGTACCATGGAAGTGGCACACCTGGTGGAGGGTACCGTGGAGGTTCGAATGGACGTAGTGGAGGTACGCCTGGACGACCAGGATTTCATGGTATGTCTATTTTTCCGAGCTCGCAATCATTGCAAATAAACTTGAGTATTGACTTGAGTTTGATTTGTGCGCGCGCTCTTGTTCGCAGGTATTCCGGCAGGTCCAAGACACGTCGGTATGATGGGACCGGGGACTCCTGCACCTCGAGGTCGAGGAGGATGGGGATGGGGAATGCGAGGTGGTAGAGGGGGAGGTCGGGGTGGAGGAAGTAGTGGAGGAAGGGGAGGAAACGGTGGAAATTGATCTCAAAAGAGAGGTCAAATGGGCTTAAACGCGTGTACAAACCTTCGAGTCCGCCTCCTAGTGCAGTACATCTTTTTCTTGTTGTTGTTCAAACGAAAATAATCTAGGGTTTGAAGAGAGGTATGAAATTGGCTTTCTTCGAGCGGATCTTGTGAGCTTCGACTTTGCGCGCCCATGTCACGGTAGTGGTGCTGTCGATTATACGGAACGACAAGATCGGTTTATGTACGCGACCAGAAGATTGGCCAGCTCGTCAACCATTCGCTTCATTCAACCTTGTCGCTTCATCTCTCGCCCGATGGAGGCGCCGGTACGACCTACAACCCCGCGCAAGCGAAACCTAGTAGCTGTCATCGGTACCACTGGAGTCGGCAAATCTCAACTCGGCGTCGAACTGGCACAATCGCTCTCAAGAAACGCATCGGGTCCGAAATGCGGTGAAATCATCAACCACGATTCGATGCAGTGTTATCGAGGCCTCGATGTCATTACGAACAAAGCGACTGCAGACGAGATGCAAGGCGTGCCGCATCATCTGATGGATTTTCTTGCTCCCGGAGAGGAATGGCGGGTCGACGACTTTCAACGAGATGCTCTCAACAAGGTCCGTTCCAACCATGTTCGTATAGATCAAGCCGTCGTGTTGACGTCTGTTCAAGTCGCTACCAGATTGACGAACTCGAGAGACGACAAAGTCTGCCCATCTGCGTCGGCGGGACTTCGTACTACCTTCAGAACCTCATTTTCCCGAACCAGCTAGTCGCAGACGCCTCCCAATCCCGACCAGCATCTCCACTTCCATCCGAATCGACGCGTACACTCAAGGATATCGCTCACTTTCCGCCTTCACTTCGACAAGCGATCGAGAGTTTGCCGGAGGAGCTTGTCCAACTTTTCCTCGCCCTGCCTGCGTTACCAGCAACTTCGACTCCCGATGATTTCCCTGCTCATTTTCCCCTGTATCACTTGCCGCCGCGACTGCGCTCGCCAGATACGCTCACGCCTGCGCTCTATCGGCTATTACAGTGCGTTGATCCGACCAGCGCAGAGCGGTGGCATTGGAGAGACATTCGCAAAGTCAGGAGAGCGCTTGATATCGTCTGGTCGGGAAAAAGATGGGACGATGTCGTTAGTGAACAACGGGCAAAGGGCAATGAGGGTCCAAGGTGAGAGAGAGCATCTTGTAAACGAAAGAAGGGTTTTCCGATCGTGATGCTAAGCCTTTGCCCAAACCTGGAATAGGTTCCGGTCACTCATATTCTGGTTGTATGCCGAGAACGACGTATTACATCCTCGGCTAGACGGTCGCGTCGACAAAATGATCGAGGTGGGTTATAGGCTTGACTGAATGTTTCTTCAATCACTCATGCACGATATCGGTCGCAGCGCGGGCTTTTGAACGAGCTCGACGAGCTATGGCAAACTGCTCACGAGACGGACCCTTCAAAGTCGATCGACTATTCAAAGGGTATCTATCAAGCGATTGGTGCGCTTTCCCATCGCTCTGTCTAGCGCAAAAACCGTATCAATCCTCGCTCCTCTTGATGCAGGTTACAAGGAGTTTGAGCCTTACCTCTCTGCTCGGCATCGTTTTCCAAGTCGGACAATCGAAAGCGATGACGCCCTGAATCAGCTGTTCAATCAAGGTGTCGAGAGTATGAAAACGGCAACGCGACAGTACGCGAAACGTCAGGTCAAATGGATCAAATCAAAGTTGTTGCCTGCCGTGCATGCTCTTGAGGTACCGGGAGAGGTGACGGTCGTGCTGCTTGATGCATCAGGTAAGCGAGACAGTTCTTGTCGAAAATAAAGCTCGTCGAGCTGACGAAACTGCGTCTCCAAAGATCTATCGCAATGGCAAACAAATGTCAACACCCCTGCCGTTGTGTACTTGACTGGTAAAATACCTCTCACTGTTTGCCTAGGTACCCCTTGTTGACGATCGATCGCAATCTGCTAGCTTTCTTGAACGATGAACCTCTCAAAGACCCCCTCACTCTGTCACCTACAGCTGCCGTACACCTGGCAGCACGTCTATCGGAAGAGTGAGTCTCACGTTTGAAACTCTTCTGCAGATGCTTGAATTGACTTGTTCAAACTTTGTCATAATTTGATCTAGTTTGAAAGCGAAATCGAAACGAGCTTGCGGAACGTGTACACGAGATCCAGCACGACCTTTCATGGTCGAAGAACGACAATGGGCCGCTCACATCAAGACGAAAAGTCATCGTGTACAAACTCAAAAGAAGAACGGAAACTCTGATCTCGACCGACGGAAACGCGAAAGTTCGACAAATTGATGCTGCAATGCCAATGTCTTTGCATGTTTCCGGTTTCGTGCTGAGTCTAATGCCGACGAGGTATGCGAATGTACAATGTAGAAAGTGGGATTCACACTATCAAGTCATTTCCACGTCCTGGGCGAACTCTCGTGCTGTTTCGGGATGAGGATCCACCTCGATCAGTATTTATCGCAGTCAGGAAAACCAGAAAGAAGAAAGGCGAGAACCGAACCTTTTCGACGAGTCTGTACATAGTAAGGGATTGCGCCAGCACCGCAAAAGAGGAATCCACCCAGGGACTGTAGCGGCCTCGAGAAGGCGCTGAGGACGAGTAGGAACAGGGCAGTCGATGCGAACAAGATGGGTGTCACGAGATACGTCCGGTACGGTCGCTTGAGGTTGGGTTCTTTGACTCGCAAGACCAACAAGCCAACAACGACGAGGAAATTCCAGGTCCACGCACAGACCTACAAGATTGCAACCTTATCAGTTTGAGACCTCATCTGTAAGTCGCGAAGTAGAAAGATTGCTGACCCCGTAGAACACTGATAGCGAAGAGAAGTCGCCAATCAGGATGTAGATAGTCGAGAGTGAGCAGCTCAACAAGATTCCGTTGATCGGAGTTTGCCTCTGCTTGTTGAATTTGGACATTGCCTAGAGCGGTTTCGATCGCGCGCATCAGATCCGAACGAAAATCGAGAGCGAGAAGCGTCTTGGCGTACTTTGGGCAAGAACCCTTGCTCTCCAGCAGCAACGACGAGCCGTGCCGAAGTGTAGAGGGACGAGTTCAATGCCGAGATGCAAGAGACTCCGACGATGATGGCGAAAAGCAGTGCGCCGATGGGACCTGCAATTGCGCGACCGAAATCGAGCCCGATCGTTGCCGTAGCAGTTGCCTGTCGTTTACTGGTCAGTGCACTCTCTGGATCGACTTGAGCAAGAGAAGCTACATACTAGTTCAAAGGGCAGGACGATGAAGTACGCAATGTTGGCGAGCGAGAAGAGCACGACGATCGTACCAAGGGAAATATTGATCATCTTGGGCAGATCCCCAGGCTTACACGAACGCGCGACATAGTTTGCCTGATCGAATCCGTCGTACGCCTAAACGTTGACGCAGAAAGGGGTCAATTAGCGCATCGGACAACGTCAAGCGAGATGGGCTTACCCAAAGCGCGCTGAACAGGGCCAAGGCCCACCCGGTAGGATTTCCGGCTGTCGCTCCTTCGAAGGAAAAGCTCGAAGCGACTCGACCGAGCCCAAGCCAAACGATCCCTGCCCCGAAAATGAAACAGATGGCGATTACTTTGAAGCTTGTAGTCACGACTTGCATGCGAGTGCCAAGTTTCGTCGACCAGGCTTGCAGGGTTGACACGAAAAGAACGCAGAAGATGGCGACTAGCTTGATCGCCCAAGTCGGAACCCCGCTAGTCTCGCGCAAAGAGTTCAGTTTTTCGAAAATGCGCGAACGCAGTCAGAGGTTGCGGCATACCGAGCTGCTGCCTGGGGGTCGCTACTGAACGCGGTATGAAACAGCACCCGACAGATGTACTCGCCTGCACTGTCAGGCGGATGGGTTCAGCGTTGTCTACATGCGCGAGAGAAAGAGATGGCATTCATACATGATGGAAATACTGCAAGACGGAAAAGTCAGCATCCAGACCTCAGCGAGTCATGACAGGCTCCAAGTACTCACATGGCTTGAGATCCGGGCTTCAATGCGGTGACCGCCGTGAAGGAGAAGCAGTAAGATGGTCTAGAGGTTGCTGTTTCAGCGCTATGATCCGAGCAAGCCGCTTGCGATTTCGGGACGCACAGAGATCCGTACGCGCTTTGCAGATACGCTTGGGCGCCACCGTTCATAGGCAGTGCCGAGCCGAGTTCTGCCAGCGAAGATCCACCGGCCCAGGAGAGCAGGCCCGCAAGGAGCCAGACCAGCAGGGACGCGCCCACACTGCCGACTTCGCGCGCAACGACCCCGCTACTGGCAAAGATACCGCTGCCAATCACTAGGCCGACGATGAGCGCGATGCCTGCCACGAGCGAGATCTGCTCCGAGTCGTTCGCGGTTCCGAGCGCGTTTCGTTCAACATCGCCCACGGTCGGTGCAATGATCAGACGATTTGACAGGTCGAACGACAGGATCGAGTCTGACCTCGTACGTTGCGGCTTCTCGTCGAGCAGGCCGGCTGCTTCCTCCTCCCCGTCGTCATGTCCGTCATCGATGTACTCCTCGTCGCGCACGGGAAGCGGTCTGTTCGGTTCTTCTGTGCCGAAGGGGGCGATAGGTGCTTCTGTGGTCGTCATGGCTGCATACCAGGCTGCTTCGGAGCGAAGATGTAATGGCGCAACGGCGACAAAAGAGTGCGCGTGCGGCTCGTTGACCTGCTTCGCGACTGCTGCAATGGACGCTCGCCTGCATTTTATTTAAACTCTCGATGACCGTACGCGGGGTAAATTCAAAAACCGCCGCGGAAATATAGACCATCCGCCGAACCAACGGCGCATTTCAGAAGACCTTCCTGTTTTGATCTTCGGATCCCATATCGGCGCGCGCGGTTCCAGGCTTGTCCTCCATCATCATGGTCGGTGGTTTCTCGAGCTGCATGCTCCTGGTGGACCAACTGTAACACCAGCAAGACGACTCTCGATCGATGAGCTCCGGGGGACTGGCGGGGTCCTTCTCCCCCGAACAGCCCGTGCCCGGCCATCTCCTCTTCCTCCTGGCGCAGGTCGTCTATGCCGCTGCGAGCGTCAACTTCTTCCTCCTCGTGAGTACGAAGCACATGGTGGTCCATATCTCACGTGGCTGATGGCTTGTTCGGTGCAGGCATTCATTGTCTTTCATGCGCATCGATACTTCCGCGAAGGCTGGACTCGTGATGGATGGTTTTTCCGCACGCTCGTACCTAGCCTTGTCGTAATAGCCACTTGCTCGTTGGCCCTGCAGTCCGCTGTGAGTTTCGTCTTACCCGCCTCCCGCGCGCGGCACATGCATCTGATCAGGATTCTGTGCGCATATCGCAGGCGGCGCACTGGGTGTTGCTATCGCTGTACACGGGCGCATATCAAGCAGACCCGCTCGACTGGATCGATGTCGTTCAGCGCTTGCTGTGCTTTCCCACCGGCATCCTCACTCAGGCTTTCTTGACCTGGCGCATCTTTCAAATATCCTCTGCGCGCGCCATCTGGCTTCTCAACATTGCCCTATGGATACCACCATCCGTGGGCTACTCCCTCGCCGAAGCTTTCCACATCCTGACTCTGACCAATCTCAAATGGGCATACGCGGTTGGTCTCTCGGTTTTCCTGCTGTTTCTCAAACGCGCAAAATACCGGTGTCTGATACAGACGGGTCCCTCAAACAGTGGAGAGCTTGCGAGCTAGTCGGCACCGCGTCGATCTTTGTCCTCGACGTTTTCTACTTTCTCGTCTTGAGCTGGCGATTGTACATCGTGCGCAGGAAACAGGTCAAGCCGTACATTTACCTACCTTCACGCTGTCGTACTTTGACGGAGGGGCTGATCAGTACCCTTGACATTGGTCAGTGAGGTTGACCCAGTGTCGCACTACTTTATCTCGACGCTTCAAATCTCATTCTTCACTTGTGCGATCACCATCGGAAACCTCGTCAGCGTGTCATTCCTCAATTCAGCACGAATCTACATCGTAAGTCCGAACGGGTCTTTCAAGCTCTCTTGTGACGCGCCCTTGGAAAAGCTCTGGGCTTACACGTTCGAATTCATCAGATTTACTCGTTCTTCTTGTTGATCCTACCCATGTGCTGGACCTTGAGTGTCCTATGGGCTATCAATCAGCGAATCTCGATCAGGAGCAAGATCAATACGCCTCGCTCGGATGACGCGAGTTTCGCTCAGAGGCTCGAAGTGGTAGGGTGGAGACAACACGGTGCCCGAGGTCGTCAGGCCGGCGAAAAGGATGTCGTTCAAGACCGTTCGGTCATGGGACAGGATGTCGTGCCGGATCACCCGATCGATCTGCAGGAACCGCAAGAAGAGCACTGGAACGATCCAAGTCGATGGAGAGGAGACGATAACGATGACTTGTCCAGTAAGCCATTCGTAACCGGAATTTACCTCTCGAAGTCCACAGAAAGCTCACAGCTCGATCATTGCGAATTTTCAGGTTGTAGACGGACCGTCACGAAGAAACAGTTCTCGGAACCCGATTACAGTTCTGTCGAGCTCGACATGGGTCCGCTCGACAAGCTCGGACCGGTCGGAAGGGTTCACGAGACTTCGGTCAGTGGAATCTGGGTTCGAACGGAAACGACAGTTCAAACGACGAGGATCAACGTGTAACCATATACCCCCACCCTTCTGTGCCCTCTGACCAGAGCCCTCGCATTTCGGATGTTTGCATTGACATGTTGTAACAAGCTGGAATCTAAATTATCGCTTACATCTCTCACGTCTCTGTGCGTCAATTTCAGTACACAATCGTAGAACCCCAATCCCTTCTCCCTGTCTCCTCGAAACTGAACAGCAAGTCCGAGTCGTGCATGTATCAGAGCTCATTGGAGCGTGCTCACCGGATCAGGTGACTACGAGTGCCCAATGCACGGTTCGCTTTCTCGTAATCCCGAGACTTATTGGATTCGTCATCACTGCTCACGAGACCTTCTCTATGATCTCGTGACTTTGCGCTATAACTGGCTCGTCCATATCTCGAAGAAGAAGATGGAACGACCCGCGGAAAATGACCGGAACAGACGCTCGATTCGCTCTCTTGCTTTCACTCGTGGTGAATCCGGGCAACGCTCTTCTTGTTCTTCCCCTTCACTTCCAGTGACAAGCATCTTCATCTGATTTCCATTCTTGCCCACTCTCACAAGCAGTCATGGGTCAGTACCACTAGTCTTTGCCAGCGTTTCACGAGACGCAAGCTCAGGCCTGGCATGATCGCAGCTCGCGGTTCAAACTACTACAGCTCTTCGGCCTATGGTCGCAACAGTTCTACGTCGGCTCAAACCGGAACGTCTCGCCAGACCTCACGCCAGTCGTCCATCTACGGTGGTGCAGCTGGTCAAGGTGAGTGGTCTGGATTCTCTTTCGAGTGACACAACCCTGACGCGAACCTTTGATACCGCGTGCTGTTGTGCAAGGTGACGATTCCTCTGAGTCGGACGCTGGAACTTATCGCGCTGCGGCAACGAAGGATGCAGCAGACGCTGCGAACAATGCCAACGCTGCCAGCGCCACAGACGCTGCCTTGAGCGTCGCATCCGCCTCGGCTGACAACACCCAAAAGAAAGCTGCGAATCTGGCGGAATCCCATGGTTCGATATTGGCTGCGATTGCCAAAGCGATCCAAAATGGCACCGCGACAGATGAAGACGCAGCTCATTTGCTCAGAGTCCAAGACCTGTTGAACTCGCTTATGGGTGCGACTGCGAGGACTGCCCAGCGCGTCGCCGACGCTGATTCGACGCATCAAGAAGCGCTGGCGCTGGCTACCGGTACCGGAGGTACCGGAGGTACCGGAGGTGCCAGTCGTCCCGAAGTGCAAGCTTATTCGCTCGGAGTCGACCGAAGGCGCCGTTCGAACCGCTCGAGCGCCTTGGGAGCGTACAGCTTGGGCACCGACACGAACGCGGGCTCGAACAGAGCATGGCTCGGCAGGTCTTCATCGAGGGCCGGCGAGGGGTACTAGTCGATCAATGTGTTCCCGTCCTATTTTTGTTTACGATCCTGTGTCGTTGTCCCTTTCTCGAACTTCTGTCCTGCTTTGACCTGTTACAATGTCAGTACCCTTTCTGCTTCGCGTCTCTCGAGAATACCTTTCGTGAACGAGGGTATTGATAGTTATTGCAGTGCAGAGGAGGACAGAAAGAGATCTCCGCCGGTTGGAACGAGCTCGCTGGCGTGGACGGTGCGTGCTACACACCCGAGACGAGTGATCATGTAGACAGGCCAGGGAGCCAGATAAAGGCGTGTATGAGTGAGGAGCAGAAGAGGTTGGAAGGGTGAACGGGCACGTCAAGAGCGAGCGAGCAGCGGAACGAGCGGTAGGTGCGGGAGCACGTCTAGAGCCATAACGCTGTTGATAGTTTGGCTGAGATGAGTCACACACGTCGCGGACCGGAAATGGACAGGTTGGAGCGAGTCAAGCGAACAGGATCGGTTCAAAGAAAGTTCATCAACCGGGTGTACCTCTCAACCGCAGTGCAGAGTCATTCGTTCTGCTTGTTCAGCAACAGTTGGCACACTCGCAGCTCGTCGCTTGATCCCGGTCCTCCTCTCCTCCCGATTTCTCAGCTGCGGTACTTCCACTTTCGTTCGCACCTCCACTTTCACTGCATCTCGCGCCGACCATGCTATACATCCTCGACTACGGAGCAGGCAACGTCGCCTCGCTCGGTGAGCTCCTGTTGACTCTGCCGGTAAGTGCGTAAATGGAGCTGACTGCTCGTACTGTTTCAGCCAACTCTGTCCGCTCGCTCGGCGTCGAATTCGAATGGGTCAAGAGCGCCGACGACATTGAGAAAGCCGACGTGAGTGCAATCTACTCTCCTCCTCAACTCCCATGACAGGGAAGCTGATACATCTCGATGTGACAGCGGATCCTGTTTCCCGGTGTAGGCTCGTTCGGGTCGGCCCTCGAAGGTCTCCGAAAGCGTGGCTTCGCAGAGCCCCTCAAGAAGTACTTGGCGTCTGGCAAGCCCTACATGGGTATCTGCATCGGAATGCAGGCCCTGTTCGAGTCGTCCGACGAATCTCCTTCGGTTCCCGGACTCGGTGTGATTCCGGCGCACGTCGGCAAGTTCTCGGGTGCGGACAAGTCGGTCCCGTGCATGGGTTGGAACGGAGTGACCGAGAAACGCGAGATCGGTTCCGACGGCAAACAAGCGTACGGGCTGGGACAAGGCGAAGACAGCTACTACTTTGTTCACTCGTACCGAGTCGCCGCGGATCAACCCGCCATGGAGGATTGGATCCTTACCTTGACCAAGTATGGCGACGAGAAATACGTTTCGAGCGTACAAAAGGGCAACATCTTCGCAACTCAATTCCACCCGGAGAAGGGTGGCAGGGCCGGACTCGAAGTCCTCAAGGCCTGGTTGACCGCGACCGAGCAGGGAGGCATCGGCATGATCGACACGAGCAAGAAGGAGCTGCGAGACACGCAGCAGGTCGAGGAGGACCTCGTTAGGAAAGGGTTCACGAAGCGCATCGTTGCGTGCCTCGACGTGCGAGCGAACGATGACGGAGATTTGGTCGTCACGAAGGGCGACCAATACGATGTCCGGGAAGACGACGAGAAAGACGAGGCCGAGCCGGTCTCGGGCGCGCCTGAGGAATCGTCCACTACTGCCGACTCAGCAACTGTTGCGACCACGACCCTCCCCTCCGCCACCTCGGACGCTCCTCCCCCGGCGAAGCGCCAACGACAAGTGCGCAACCTTGGCAAGCCCGTCGACCTCGCTCGCCGATACTATGCCGAAGGTGCCGACGAAGTCGCATTCCTCAACATCACCTCTTTCCGCTCGTGCCCGCTCCACGATCAACCGATGCTCGACGTGATTCGACAAGCCGCTGAAACCGTCTTCGTGCCGTTGACGATTGGTGGAGGCATCAAAGACACAACCGACCCGGACGGTCAATCGCGATCTGCGCTCGAGGTGGCCGGCACCTACTTCCGATGCGGTGCCGACAAGGTCTCGATCGGTTCCGACGCCGTGTTTGCCGTCGAAGAGCTCTTGTCGAACGACAAGAAGCCTACTGGCAAAACGGGAATCGAGACCATCTCGTATGCGTACGGAGCTCAAGCCGTCGTCGTCTCGTTCGACCCGAAACGCGTCTACGTCGACTCTCTCGAAGATGTGCCAGCTGCGCACCGAGCTTCGGCTGTCGACCTCTCGTCCCCGACCTTGCCGTCAGAACGCAAATCGTCTTCGATCGAGCCCGACTTGGGTCCGAACGGCGAAAAGTACTGCTGGTACCAATGCACGGTACTCGGAGGACGTCAAACTCGAGACATCGATGTCGTTCAACTCGCACAAGGAGTCGAACAACTCGGAGCTGGAGAAATCTTGTTGAACTCGGTCGACAAGGATGGATCCAAATCTGGGTTCGACTTGAGGTTGGTCGACCTCGTGAGGTCTTCAGTTTCGATCCCGGTCGTCGCAAGTTCTGGAGCGGGCAAAGTCGAAGATTTCGAGCAAGTGTTTGCCCAAACCGACGTCGAGGCTGCTCTAGCTGCGGGTATCTTCCACAGGAAGGAAGTTCCGATCGAGGACGTCAAGCAACACTTGGTAAAGAGTGACATCAAAATTCGCAAAATCTAGACAGGCATAGAAAAATCGTATACTTCCATAGATTTCGATTTATGGCATATTCCCCTGCACCTAATTACATGTGCCTCTGATTCCAGGGCCTTGCGACCTACTTTAGAGATTGAAGTATCACGAGAGCTGGAAATCGCGGAAACGACACCTTCGTAAACAGCGTTGCACTCAGGTCAGCCTTGACTGGCACACACGGCTGTCACTGATTGTTGACGCATGTTCGATAAATTACAGCAGCATTGTTACACCTGCAGCCAATGTCGAGTCATACAGCCTTTTCCGGAGAGCACGCTTGACAATCTTCGATCCTTCGGAATCTCATCACCTTCTACGAGAGCCCCAGATCAACCCCGTGACAGCCGAGATAATGTCCTTGATCACTTTGCCCGTACTAGTCAATGCAACATGCGAGCTCGTCAGTGCAAATGTCCGTCTGCAGGGAGTGACTGAAACTGACTAGATTGCGTTCGATGCACGATCCTCAAACACCTTGTAGTAACCCTTTGGAGCGGTCGAACCGGGTTCCAGAGCCATCGCGGAAGAACCGGAAGTTGCGTTGTAGGGGATCTGCAAGATACCCCTAGGCAACAAGGACAAGAGAAAGGTCAGTCAGTGGATGACCGAAATCAAACCTCACACGATGCACTCACTTCCAATCAACCAGGAAACTACTCCCGTTCACTTCTTCGTTCGCAGACTGCTCATGACCCGCGTGGGAGCTTGCAAAGATCATGGCCGCAATCACATCATCCATAGTTGCAAGCGGGATACCCGCAAGTGCCATCAATGGTGCGAACCCAAAGATACCCGTCAGACAGAAGAATGGGTTGATCGTCCTGGAACACCGCTGATCATCAATTAGGGAATTGACGACGAGGTTATTGAAGGGACAAATCCGGAACTGACGAGATTGCGATATTTTCCGACTTTGCGTTGTGGTAAAGAGAACGCATGAATCCCAAAACTGCATGTTTCGACGCTGTGTATAGAGGTGCACCAGGAATGCCGAAGAAGGAAGCTGGTAGTACAAAGGCAATGTCAACTGAGCCTGCACGCGCCAAGAGCCTCAGCGAATGGCTTACCCATAGATCCGAGAATGACGATCGATTTGCCCTCCTTGGCAGGGTTTCGAGACAGATGGTAAAAGCCGAGCTTGACAGCTGAGGGAAGAAATGGTTTCAGTTGAACGTACGTACGAGCCAGAACGACGCGAGTAGTGCTTACTGTAAATGGCGCCGGTACAGTTGACATCTAGCGTCGTCATCGCCGGTTTCTGTTCATCACAAAGATTGATCCAGTCAGTCAGCGATCTGGACCGATACTGTTTACGCGAGAAGGTCCCACCTTGGGTTCTCCATGCGCGTCGGTTTCATCCGACAACAAGGGTTGGGCGGTTTCGGAAGACGTGCCAGCGTTTGCAAAGACAATGTCTATCTTGCCGTATGTATCGATCGCGTGACGCTATATTCAGCAAGAAGTCGTCAGTTCTGAATCGAGGAACAGCAAGAGAGGGGCTGGAATAGGAACTCGCAAACATCTTGACCTGAGCATCCCAATCAAGGACGTTACATGCGATACCCGTCGCTTCCCTAAATCCCTCACTCCGGGTATCAGTCATCGTAGAAAGGCGCAGTGATGAGCGGACACATTAGGAAAGCTTGCCCTCCGGCCGCTTTGATCTCGTCCACCACTCGCTGAACCGCATCGAGCTGCAAATCACTCAGCACGACTTTGGCGCTGTTTGTCAATACCACATACTCGTCAGCTTCATTTTTCAAAGCAAACTTTCGTTCGGTGAGGGTAAGCCTAACCCATAGCTTGCGACTTTTTTCGAGTAGTGAGCGCCAAAGCCGATACCAGCTGCTCCCGTGATCACGACGACTTTGTCCTTGAAAGATGCAACGTCCGCAAGCGCGTCATCGGTCGAAATGGGGATAGTGGCTGTCGCGAAGGCCGACGAGCGAAGCGTGGTCGATTGCGCTTGAAGGAAATCGACAACGGCGCGAGTTTCGGGTGAGTCAGCTGTTGCCTGAGACATGACACAATCTGCAAGATGGACAGTCTGAGCGGAGGAAGAGAGAAATGTGGTATCAGTACGGGAAGTCGCCGTCAATTGATCTGCAAGTGGGGCCGTGCGTGGTGCAGCCGTGGTTGAAAGGATGACTCGATTGATCGAGAGGTAAAGCTATCCGTGTCGGTCGACTGACCTTTGAACCGCTACAAACGTACTGTGCAGAAAGAAGGAGAGAGGAACGCAGACGGAGAATTTTCCAATTGCCGGTGAGACTCGAGCGAGAGATCTGCACGCGCTTCCGACGGACTTGCGCCCAACCACGCGTACGCGCTTCACTCATCCGCGCGCCCACCAACAACACAGCAGGAACGACTACGGCCAGGTGTCGGGTCATAGCGTAGGCAGACCGTGTCGTGTCCCTTGGCGCAAAGAAATGTCGGACCCTTCGTCATCGCCTTCGCCATCGCCCGCGTTGGCATCTGCCAGTGGGACTGACGCGTTGCCAAGTCGCCTCGAGCTGGCACTCAAGGTGGCGAATCACCCTGTGTATCCAAACCCATCGACGTTCGTGGTGGAGGCCGACACGAGTGCGTCGATCGCCCAACTAAAACTCCAGCTCGCTCACGACTGGGACGGTAAACCCCATCAAGATGGCATCGTGGTTGCAAAAGGATCGAGAACATGTAGAGATTCGGACCTCGTGAAGGATCTGTTTCAGGACGAACTTGCAGTCAGTCCAGCCTCTAGGCATCGCTTGCTCCCGCTGCTCATCACTCACACTTGTGCTCGTCAGGCTCAACCACGAGCGCAGCTGGAACTGTACGTCATCATCAGCCCGAAAGCGTGGTCTGCGCCACTCGGACTCGCGCCGAACCCGCCTCCAATCGCGCCGGTACCCGAGATCAACACAATACCGCCTTCCCCTCTGCCTTCACCGTTGCCGACGCCCTCCCCGAACCCTGCGAGCCACGCGCAGTGGCCTGCCTCTCCCGTCGCTTCTTCTTCAGCCGCCCCAAATGAGACTTCTCAGGCTCAAGCAGCCTCGACGACTCCCGCATCGCTGTCATCGCGCACCTCATACTCGATCTACTTGTCACACCTCTCGCGTCTGCTGCCCGTGCAGAGAGCCCTCCTCCTGCTCAACCTGCAAAAGGCGCACTACTACTATCAGCTTCAGGTTCATCAGCGATCTCTTCAGCTGCGAGAACCGCCCACCGAGACTGTCGACGAGCTCGCGCAGGTCGAACAGCTGCTCAAAGAGTGCGGACTGTGGTCAATTGTTGAATCGCGCGAGCAGCAAGTGCAAGAAGCACATACTGCCGAAGAAGACCAGGCTCGCGCTTATCCCGAAGAAGCCTACAAAGTCGTCCGAGTCGAGTAAGTCCGAGGATTGCACCCCGCTGTATCGCGCCCTTCGGCTTGGCTGATAATCATTCCGGCACTAGTGGTCTCCCATACCTCCTCTACTCTCCCACAGATTTGCGCGAAGCGGCTCGGCGGGATCGTCCCGACCTCGAAGCACTCAAATCGCTCGCTCGAGCCGAAACCATCCTGAAAATTCTCGTGATCATGCTTCAGGTACTCATTACGTATCAACCTTCGGCTGCCTCCGTCGCGCATGGGCGTCAAGTCTTGTCGCGTTCTGGACTCGCTGGTTTCGCCCCGGGTCCGATGCCTAGCCCAATATCAAGCTTAAACCCGAATTCAGCCCCAGAGGGATCCGCTTTGTCGCCGGCAGAGCTCGCTGCTCTCTACCAAGCAGAGCATCTAGCGCCAGCACCACCTGCTGGCGCTGCTCCCCCACCAGGTCCAGCACAAGCATTGCCGCATCCGCGCCAGTACCTGCACCGCCCTGGCATCGCTCGACGTCGAGCGACCATCTCGATCACTCTGCACATCGATTCGCTTGCACAATTCCTCGTCCCCTTGTTCTTCCTCTCGATCAAGCTCGCCTTCCTCCTCTTCATCTTTGCGCGACACGCATCTCCCAACAAGCGATACGCATTGATCGGGATGGCGGTCGTGTGGGTTCTATGGGAGGGCCTCAGAATCGCCAGGAGAAGGAGAGGTGGTCCAGCAGCCGGACATGGTGGGCGGGACCGTGACCGGGAACGGGACCGAGACCGCGAGAGAAGACGACTGGTCCGAGACCTCGCGCAACAAGCCCAAATGCAGGCTCAAGGTCGTCCCGAGCCAGGAAACGTCGAGGCAGGTGCTCAGCAACCGTTCGTTCCTCCCGTTCCCGGTCCAGCAGAGAATCGGAACGCTCGCAATGCACCGGATGGCGCGAACCCGGGACGCCGCTCGCATTCGTCAAGTTCGACCAGTCGTCGAGATCCTCCTTCGATTTTCTCACCAAAGTATTGGATCAACTCGCTTGCGGCGGTCGGGCTCGTCGACGAAGCTCGCGAGTTGGGCTTGTCGCCGCGATACATCGCAGGGAGACCGATTGCGCCATCTCGACCGATACGCACCACCGGGTTGACTCGCTGGGAACGCAAAAAGGTTGAATTGAGGAAACTGTGGAGAATCGTCATGGTCGCAACCGTCTTGTTCTTCGCGACCCTCGTACCGGAAATTGAACGCAAACGAAAAAAGGCGCTCGAGAAGAGGGAACGATTGTTGGCGGAGAAACGGGTTCGTTGGGAAAGAGAACGTGAGAAGGAAGAACGGGAACAGAGCCTGCGTGAGCTTGAGGCTAGCGCGATCAGCATTGGACAAGCCAATCCGTCGCTCGGATCCGATCGCAACGGCTTGAGGCACAGACCGAGCAGTGAGGGCTTGCAGGGCAGAGAGAAGGTCAGCGATGAGGAACTCTTCCGAGACGGTCCAAGTGAAGCGGTTTCGGGCTTGCCACTACCTTCAAACCCTACGACATCTCTTTCGGAGGTCGACACGAATGCTGGTCCACACACCGGCCCCTCAACTTTCGCATCCTCGTCATCGCATTCACATCTTCAGACACCAGTGTCGCCGCCGCAGATTCCCGCAGCCCAAACAGACGCCGGTATCGAGCCAGGCTTGGACGACGAAGGAGACGGTGACATCGCTGCCAGCGCTTCCGTCTCGGATAATAGCGACGATGATGACGACGACAATGTTCGAGGTGCCGCCGGCGGCAGAGCCGATCCAGCTGACGCTGTGGACCAAGGCAGGGTAGATGAAGAGGTCGACGGAGGAGTCGTGGCCATTTTTTGAGTTAGGTCGGCAATTACACAACATTTCCCACTCAAGTTTCCCACGGCTCTTCTCTTTCTATGATTTCTTCGCGCTCTGGCTGCTATTCGCTTTGGTCTCTCGCAGACGGCTATTCGACGCTTTCGATCTCTGATTGCTGTGCCCGAGCTTTTTCCTCCGGAACCTTCCGCGGTGACAGGTGATCTGTGCCGTCCTCGAGACTGGTCCGTCCCTTTGCTTTCTCGACTGTTTCGTAGCCATCAACAGCATGTCAACCTCGTCAGCGCAGCAGAAATCGAAGACAATCAAGCCGACGACGCCTGTTGCGTACGATGAATCCTCGTCGGATGCCGGTGATTACGGGCGAACTTCGTCACTTCCCGTTCCAGCTGTCAACAAGAACGTACCGAATGTCTTCAAGCCTGCTTCAGGCAGACCACAGATTGTGCAAACGCAAGAACCGCTGGTCAAAGCCTCGACGAAGAAGACTGACAAGGTGCGCATGACTCTTGTATGCGCCCAGACAATTTACTGATGCTACACGACCCTGCAGTCTCGCGGAGCGTATGCACCTGTTGGCGTCCCTCCTACTCTTTCGCCCGATGCTCATTCTTCTTCCGAATTTTCCGAATTTTCCGATGGCGAAGGGCGACAGGGCGTAGCCGGTAGTCGTCATGGTAGGAGAGCTCCTGATAGCGCGAGTGACGCAGAGCAGGAGGTAGAGAAAGAATCGAGGCCTCCGCAAAACGCCACAGAGAAGCGGAAGAGGTTGATCTGGGCTCTTGTTGCTGGAGGAGCTGCAGTCATCGGCATCATCGTGAGTCGTCAGCTGCTCCATTGTGAAAGATTTCCCGAAAGTAGAGCAGAATTGACAATGTCCTTCTCGCCAGGCGATCATTGTGACAGTTTTGCTTTTGGTGGGCTCTCACGCCTAAATTAGAGTGGAGATCAAAGACTCCGAAGCTGACGGGTCTTCTACTGCCGAGTCAAGCATTCGCGAGAGAAGCAAGATGCACATGAGGATGGCGCCCTCAACTCAACTATCGCTAGCGGCCATTCTGCCAATTCGACACATTCAACTACGCTGCATAATTCGACCCTGGCAGCGAATTCGACGTCGAATCCGAGTGACTCGATGGATTCATACAGAACCGCTTTGCCTACCAATGAGACGGCGGTGCAACCAGCTTCGACCGCAACTGAAGCCGAAGACGAAGCGCTTGGTCGCCTCAGCTATGGCTCGACAGGCCTGCCGGTATGTAGCTTTGACCGCTCTTATTCTCGCGCAACTAACCGGGGTCCTTTGAGTAGATCTCTACACCTGTGATCGACTCGGGATCGCTTGTCGCGACAGTAGTGCCTACGCAACAAAACTCACCAGAGGCGTCCCGACTTCCTGCCGAATCAGCTAAATACGAAGCCGTGAGTGCACAGCTTTCCGTACTTGTTTGTCAGCTGATAGTAATATGTCAACTCGATCAGGATCAGCACGATGAGGACGCAGATGCGGTCGCTACGATTCCTCCGGCGACAGAAACGCATGATCTGCTCGAGCCTGCCAGCTTTTCGGCGTCCAACGCCGGTAACATATTGCAAAGCACCGGTATTGGCTCTGTCTACAGCGAGACGCCGATCATGAGCGTCCCCAGACCTCAAGTAACTCAGGTTGCTCCCAACCTGACTCCCAACCTGACTGCAATGCCGCCTCTGCCTCCCTCAGTTCAAGGCGTCGTAACTCGCCTACCTCCGTCTGACACACCCCCGAGCCAGTACTTGCGGCCAGCGCCTCAGGTCACACAGCCAGGTCAGGCGACGTCCAGCCACTCCGCCGAAGCCTGGTGGCCAGCTCCGAGCGCAACCCCTTTTCTCGGAGGCGTCAATGCTCCTTCCGTAGGGGCTCCACCCGTAGGAGCTTCGCCCGAAGGTGCTACACCCGCAGATAATTCGACGAAATGGGTTGGGAAAGGTGCGTCGTGAAAGCTCAAAGCGTTCTGTACTTCAAGCTGATGGTTTCCGTTTTTCGCTGAATTCAGCAACCTGGTTCAACTCTGGTGCGTTTGACGATGCTTGAAATAGGTTCGTGAGGTACGATCAGCTTCGAACTTACCGGAATCGCTTGACGCAGCGAATACACCCGATACCTGTCAAGCCGACTTTTCCGAGTCAGACTTTGTTGTGGCGCTTTCGTCGAGCTTGGTGAGTAAGGAGTTACGGTCAGTTAAAGTTTGAAGTGCTGACAACAAAGCTTGCAGATTGGCCCAAAGGTTGATCAGCGCGCGTTCTGTGGCGCCAAGGTCCATATCTGGAATGAATACACGAACCAGACCCGCACGGCGACCGTCATCGGCACAACTGAAGATTTGAAACAGCCTGCGGATATCAACCTGAGCAAGAGTGTCTTTTCGCAGCTTGACCAGCTAGACGTCGGAGTGCTCGATGTGAGTCAAAGTCCCAGGGTCGACCTCGCATGATTCGAGCTCTCACGCGTACTGGTTCCACAGGTTCAATGGTGGTTTGAGGATAGACGATACGAGAAGCTACTTCAAGTGGATCTTTCTCCGTATGAGAGCACAGCTAAGCACGACAAGGTGCACAGGTTTCAAACAACGGTTCGCTACTCTCAAGCATTTCTTTCCGGCCTTTTTAACTGACGAGCTTAACTGTATAGGCGATTTTCTGGAAAGAAACTGGATGGGAGTCGAAGTGCGGCAAGACGATTGAGTGCGCACCTGTCTTTCTTGCGTGACATCGTCTACTGCAAGGTCAATCCTCCAAGCTGAACCTCAATCGCTCAACAGTGACGAAGCGATGTATTCCGGAGTCCCGCTCGAGATTTGGCAGGATCCCGGAAAGCGCTCGGATGAGCTCTGCGGCAAGACTGCCCGTGTCCTCAACACCGACACTGGAGCAAGGTAATTCAAGCTCTCCCTCTTCCTGGCTGTCTACTCGAGGTCGCTCACGCCTCGAAGCAACAGCATTCACGTCGAAGTGGTCGAACCTTCCAATCAAACGGATTACACGACCTTCACGAAGCAAGCTTTCCAGAAACTAGGCGGGAATTTCGACGACGGTGAACTTGCTGTAACTTTCTGGTTCGATTAATATGATGACCTCTTTCGTGTCGCTTTTACTCACGACCAGCGTAGCCTGCGCTGTCCATGAGCTGGCCTTGAGCCGTCAGAGTTGGGCGAGAACGAAGAGAAACCGAGAAATTAGATTGCGGAGACACGGAACAAGTGAAATGAACTAGTGAAAAGGAGACTACGACAGACGCTTCGAGAAACGGAACAACCACAAAAACGAGGGAAGAATGCTGGAAAGGCGGGTCCGACTCAGCTCAGCGAGAAGAGCTTATTAACATTGAACTGTAAGAACGGTAACGAGGTGGCCGATGCAGTGGACGAGCTCGACCTGCGAGACTTTGGCGACTCCTCCGCATTGCACTCGGACTTGAGCTCTTCTCCGAGCTCATTCTTGCGCACGGCTTGCTGCCTACGCAGCTGTCGCAGATCGGCCACTCTCGACCCCAAGGATCCCCGACGCTTGTCACTTTGTCGACTTTCGAAAAAGTCGGATGTCGAATTAGACGGAGCCAAACGAGAGCCAGATGTTGACTTCGGCGAAGACGAAATACTGCTTCCGCCCGCAGGCAGGACCGACGACGAGGACGAAAGGCTCGTGGCAGAATTCGAATAGTGCGAAGCGAAAATCGAGGGTTCTAACGATCTCGAGGATAGCCAACTTAGAAAAGCTCAGAGGTAGCAGTCGGGAAATGATGGTGGTCTGGTGCTCACGAAAACAATTGAAGTCGAGGTCCTCGCACTCCGAGTGATCAATTTCTTCCTGCTCAATCTCGGAATCCGGCCGCTCCGCCATGACACCCTTCTTGCGCGTTACCATATCGTTCGCCTTGACTCCTGCTTGTACGGCCGACCAGGTATCACGGAAACTGTGCTGGCGAGCGGGGGTTGAGCGGCGCGTAAATTGCAAAGTGCAGGAAGGCTTCGGCGGCGATGTGCTCGGAGTCGTGGTGAGAGAAGTCGAAGTTGTCAAGAATCGAGAGCGCTTGCAGGAAGTCGCCCTTGTCAAGGAGGGTAAACTCGCTGAAGAAGATAGCACATGCGGCGCTGTAGCTTGACGAGCTATGTCCGGAGGTGTCGAAGGAGTAGGTGCTCGACTTTTGGCGAGCGTTCTACCGACAATGTCACCATTCCAGGTTTGACCAGCCAACCCACTTGACGCTGAGGTGCCAACGTCCGGGCAGCAAGCGGGCTCGACGGGGGCAGCCGGAGCGAGGAAAGGGGTACGCGCAAACAGCAGCGAGAGCGAGGAAGTCGACGCGTTGGTCGAGCGAGAGAGCGAAGGGCGGCAAGCAGCCGGGACCGGCTGAGGCTGAGACGCAGGAATATCGAATCCTTCGATCCTGATCCCCCTATTCTCGCGCTCACATGTCGTAGTCGAGGCACCTAAACTAGGGTTTGAGCGTCGAGTCGGCGGTTCGGAATCCGTCAACCAAGGCGAATCAGGCGAGCGCTTGGACTCAGATTGCTTGTCACCTTCGATTTCGCCTTGTTTCTGGTTCATCCCGCTACTGCTGCTGTTGGTAGACTCGGCTTCTTGCTCCTTGATGACTCTCGCCGGGAACCCAGGCTTGACAGCGATCTTGAGCTTCCGGGTTCGCTCAAGCCTTTCTTTGAGGTGTGTCTTCTCTGCTTCTCCGAACGATTGCGGAGTCGGAGGAGCCATCTCGAAGACGGTTCGACTGGACTTCCGCTGCTGTGCGAGATTGATGGGGGAGGGTGGAGGCGGCGGAGGCGCGGGAGAGAAGGCGGCGGGCATTCCGGCGCGCGTAGATCAATGTACGCGCTAATGTCGGTCTCTGCTTACGGAGGGCTGCCGGTTTGCTCAGTGCTGGCTGTCGATCTCCAGCGCGTACATGCGGGGAACAAAGTGGGAGGGTCAACACATGCGCGTGGCCGAGTGGGCTCTTGAGGCGAAGGAGGATCGTGCGAGCGGCATCTCCTCGGACACGTCTGAACAGGAGCGCGATCGATCGTTGACGGGGTCCCGTCTTGATGACGTCCGGATTCAGCAGTGTCAGCACCCCGCAAGTGTCGGACTTTGCACGCTTTGAGCCGAAGAGGCTGAATGGAAAGAAGTCGGTGTAGACTCGATGGATGACAAGCTCCCGCTTTGTGATCTTCTGTGCAGAAGACTGTTCCTTCGCCGTAAATGTGGTTAGTGGGGATCAGCACGCAAGAGACATTCCCACGGGAATGGCCAAGGGAGGACGGGCCCGAGCGAGTAGCGCATTTGTGTAGATTAGATCAAGCGTTACAGACATGGCGATCTGAAGCGAAGGTGCGAGCCCGAGACAACGACAGAAGGCGAGGGGCGGTAATCTATAAGCCGAGCAACCGCATGATCCCGTAACCGAGGGTGACAACAATCGTGGTGGCCTATGACAAGGAGCATGCGTCAGTATCGCAGCATCTCAGAGGCTCTCAGGAGACACGAAGACAGCTCATACAATAATCGACGCGGGAACTCCATTTTTGAAGAAATCGGCCGGAGTGAGATAGGGCTGTCCGACATCGTCTTCCATAGAGATTCTGAACAGCAATTCTCGAATCAATTGGGGTCCAGATTGTTGTCTAGGTCGAGCAGAAACGCAACTCACGCTTGCAAGTTAGGGAAGCCGCTGACCGGCAAGCCCATTCCCGCTGAACAGATCAGAGACGTGGCAAAGATGAGCAGTCGCGGGTGAGGAACGTCCATTGCCTATCACCGGAAGGTCAGAGATCAGCTTTTCTGTCGTCACTTGACGAGGGGTCGGTCCAACTCACTGTTCCGATTTGCGCAGCGATCGGAACAACGAGAACAGCCGCGATCCTGAAAAGTTGAGCAAAGATCAACGATAAGCTTTGCGCGTGAAGAGCAGGTAGTTCGACTAACGTGTGCGAGATGAAGGTGGCAATAATGAGCACGATGACTCCGAAGAGCGCAAGAATAGGCCAAATATCGAGACCGAGAACGACGCGTTCAATGACATGATCGCTACGAGTGACATGTTGAGGTCAGCAATCCGCCCGTATCGATGGTCCGAGTTCGGCAAGCTCACATGTCATCAAGAAGACCCGAAGAGAGCACAGCCTTGCCAAGGCCGATTCCGCCCATAGCAAGGAAGACAATCGACCACGGAGAGTGATCAAAGTCGGCCTAAGAGGCAGAGGTCTGCATCAGGTCGTGTTTCGGAGATAAGTGGTAGTGAAGACATACCTTGTGCAAGATACCAGATCCGTAGAAGGACACAATAGGCAGAATCGCGATGATACCCATGTCACCGAAGAGCCAGCTGAGCTTGCTTTCGATACACCAGAGTGCGATCGTGGCGAGGGTGACTCCCGAGACGAAATACTGTGTACCGGTCCATGGTTCTTTGTTGACTCGAACAGGGTTGATCACGACGTTTCGTCCGGTGCGGTAGCTCCACTGGAGAAGCATCCAGATGATGACGATACAAAGGAGCGCAACCGGAATCGAGACGGCGAACCAGCTCAACCAGGAGATGGGAGGGTTCATGTACTCGAGCGCGATCAAGTTCTGCGGGGACGAAATTGGCGATGCCATTCCTCCGATGTTGGATGCGAGTGCGATTCCGAGGATTAAAGATTTGGCAAATGGCGAATCGCGGGGAAGAGTTCGGAGAATAGGCTGTAGAAAAAGAAAGGGGAGTAAGCAAGAATCGCAGCGTTTGTAAGGGTTCAACATGCTCACAGTAATGAGAGAGTAGCACAGAACGGGTGCCGCGACATTGCTGATCCACATACTTGCGAAGCATGCTACGCACATGTAGGCGAAGAGTACAGATTGAGGGCGCGTGCCTGCAAACGAGAGAACTTTCGTTGCGAGGACCTGATCGACAGGATTCAGCTCGCAAGCGACATAGGGCGGACAAGCTGCATCAGACTGACCTTGTCAATGTTTTGCTTTGACAGCGCTGCGGCCAAAGTGAAACCTCCGAGCAGGAGCATGATTGTCGGGCTGAACATTTGGCTGAAGATGTACCTGTTCAGGCGGCAAAGAATTCGGGTCAGATTAAAGGTGCGACGCGCCGCAATCAATTCGCAGACGTACTTTGTAGCCTCGGGACTCGTCAATCGGCGATCTTCTCCGTCGGTCGACCGGATCACCCGGAGAATCACGACGAGGAAGGGAACGAATAGCGCAGTAACAAATAGCGGAACAATCTGGATAGATCAACGTCTCAGTATGGGCAACTACGGAGAGCACCGAGCGAGACGGCGTACCTCGAGAGCCCAGAATATCGTCACAAAGGACAAGAGAGCAAGACAGTTCTGTTCCTCGACTCGATCGAACCATTGGGCGCTCAAGATCCCGAAGAAGAGGAGCGTTGCGAGTCCTCCCGCGATGATCTGTTGGTTGACCCAAGCGGGGATCCGGAAGCGACCGACCGGAGTCTTGATCTCGGTAGATTCGAGCAACTTTGGGGACGGTGCCGCAACTGGCAGGTCCGTAGAGATGCCACGACTGGCGCCTGTGCCACCTCTGCCAGACCATCCCTTGCGCTCGAGTCCGATCATCTCCCTCCAGACGGTGTTGCGCTCGAGAACAACGTGTTCGCGCAGGTGCGCTTTGAGTTGCTTGATTGCGAAGTCTTCGTTTCCATTCGTCGCAAGCTCGGCGTAGAGTGGCACGATCGAGCTGATTGCATCTTGAAGTCGGGTCTGAGTTGAGGATTCGAACGGGAATGTGTGGTCAACGATGGTCGACATGTAGGACGACCGTAGGGAAGAACCGGTAATCTTGTCATATCTGGAAGCGAGCAGTATGAGCGATTACGAAGCTCCTCTGGGTACGGAGGGTACACGCACTTCTTGGTCACCTTGCTCAGTCCGGTGTAATTCAGGTCGACGAATTGTTTCAATTCAGAGAGAGACTGAGAACGGGGAAACGTCAGCTCGTAGTAACCCCGATTTTGGAAAAATTTAGACTCGTACAGTGAAAAGCGCGGCAAGTCTCCGCTTGTACATGATCTTGGTGTCGATTGCCCAGTCGCTCGCTCCCGTAACGTCTCCATCGTCTTCGGCGAGAAAGCTCGAGCTCATTCGGGGAATTTTGCCTGTAGATCGATACTTTCGCAATGCCTGTCCGCCCTGCAGTCCATTCTCGGACGATTGGGGAACGAAGCTAGGTCGCCGGCCCGAGCTGGAGAGGGTTTCAGAAGTGTTCGACCGCCGCCGTCCATCGTGCGAGCCGACATTCGCGTCCTCCTCTTCATCGTCCATCCCAAGAAGGTCGCCCGTCGCACTTGTCCGCCTGTCGGATCCTGGTTGTCCTTTCGCCGGAGTTCGCTTCGATGCCGATTTGCTCCTGCCTTTCTTCGACGTGCTCTCTCCGCTAAGGGTTCTGTCGTTCGCAGGGCGCTCCGATTTTCTGCCAGCCCTGATAGCAGCATCGTACTCCCTCGGGTTCGTTAGCACCTTCCTGAACCTGTTGCGGTCCCCATCGGTCGCGTTACCCTCAACTGCCTCGTCGCCCTCTTCGTCTTCTGAGTCGGACGCGCCCGACGTAGCTCTGCCGCGTTGATCCATCTCGTCATCGGTCATGTCGCTGTAGTTCCCCTCTCTGAACTTTTCGAGATCTTCCTCTAGATAGACGAGATCTTCGAGCAATTCTTTCTCTGTCGTGGGCAAGGCAGGACGACTGATCAGCCGGTGCACACCGCGGAACCACCCGCGCGAGATGAGGCTCACCTTTCGAGACGTAAAAGTCGGTAATCTTGTTGAGCTCCTTGTCGAGCATGTCGATGAAAAGCTTCTCGTTCGCACTCTTGTGTGCCTCGGCAGCGTCTGCCTGGCCTGCCTCGACATCGGCTGAAGCGTCATCTCGATACGAGGTCGGAGGCCCGTTCTGCTGCGACTCAAGCGCGCTCTTCTCAAACTTGTAGATCTGAGCTTTGAGTGCGTCGTACCTGCCAGATGTCGTGACAGGGTCAACCACGGACGAAGAATCCCTGCAGAATGACGGTACCGGGCCAAGAAGCGATCTGACCACCGACTCACGCCAGATAGTGATTGTTCCAGTCTGGCACGGCATTGAACAGCAGCGAATGCGAGAACTTCATCTTGCGCTGCGCTAGCCGAGCGTGGGTCGAAGTCGAGTAGGCGAGGGCGAGACGCCGGAAACGAGAGGTTGTTGTCGGCTGAGGCGCGGACTGGTGCGAAAGCGGCTCAAGTTCGAGATCGGTGTCTTGGTGCTCTGCGGGTAGGCTACGATATGGCGCTTGAAACAAGTGTCGGACTTGAGAGAGAGCTGCTCGCACGTGGGTGCCAGTCGGCGGTAGATCATGCGTCAGTCAACGTTGGTCTCAGCCGGGACCCGCAGGCCGTCAAATGGCGCGCCTCACGATGATAGGGCATTCAGACAACCATCGTCAGTCGACCGAGGCTCAAGTGCGCGAGAGCAAGTCCCTCGCCGTGCTTGGGCGTGCGCAAGTAATCTCGCCGGCTCGCTGTCAGTCCAAGTCTTGGCGCGAGCAAGCGAGCGCATCTTCTCAGTTACAACGCGGCGAGACCTCAAGCGACGGCCAGACTCGGGACGTGCCCGAATGACCAGTATCCAGCCGCCTTGAGGCTCGGAGCTGGGCTCACAAATCAATTCTCGGAACGTGCGCATATGATGGTAAAAGCCATCGCAATTCAGCATCGCCGACTGCACCGAAAGCAGCGCTCAAAAGATACGCCTTGTTGTGGGCATGGACCAAGTACTACTTGAGAAAGGAAATTGCAGAACAGAGACGGAAAAGATTCGAAGAAGGGTCTAAATAGGATTCGCTGGGCCGTACACCGATCTTTCACCCAACGGTGCTCGGGTCCCCTTTGAGGCTGATTCAGTTGGCGGTTTGCCTCCTCCAGATCCTTCCACCTTCTTCGGTGGTGGCCGTGGCATTAGCGCTTCCAGTCATCGTGGAGTGTGAGTCTGGCGCCGCGCTTTTGCCCAGAACGGGAGCAGCGGGTGCGAGGGACGAATTGCCGGTGAGACCCCAGACGAGGGTCAAGCTCCCGATATCAGTCGATCCTCCCGCAAGTGCCGAGAACGCCGCCTTGGATAGGTCAATGCTTCCGGCCCTGCAGTGATTGAGGGCAGCCTTCACGATTAGTCGGGAGCCCAGTATACGGTTCGGAGGTTGAGCAGCACTGACCCTTCAGTCGAGCAGTAGGCGCAGCGGTCAGTGACCCACGCATTGACCGTCGCTCCATCAGCCATCGAAGTCAACAGGACCTCGGCACCGCAGAGAGGCGAACGGTCAGTCTCGGAACCCTTCGTCGAATTGAGCCACTACGAAAACAGGTTCCCGTCCTAGTGTCAGTATTTAATCACGTTGTAGACGCGGCAGTAGATAGCTCACGATTGCATTGTTGATCGCGACGACGTAGTCGGTGTTGTTTGCCGCGATACCGCATGCGCCATAGTGACCAGATGATTCAAAGAAGGTCGCAGGCGCATTCAGGTACGTCTGGAAAGGTTCAGGGTGCGTCGCTTGCTTGAACGTGGCAGCTGTGTAGGGACCAGAAGCGTTCGAATCGACGGGAGAAGCGGGTTGAGCTTGTTCCCCGTTCGCACCCGGAGCGTTCCAGTCCCCAGCTGCGGTCGCTGCATTGCCATATATGCCATGTCAATGCCAGAATAGTGGAGAAAGGTTGCGAGATTGTACTCGCCTGGAGTACCGTGCGCATCGCCAGCTTGTGAAGCCGGCGTGGCTTCCGCCTGGGAAACGCCGGTAGTCGAGCCGGCACCTTGGCCGAGACCAAACTGCGGGACGTTCGAGCTAGCGGGCTGCTGATTCGCACCAGGACCCTCGGATTGAGCTGCGTTAGCGTCGCTTTGCGATAGCGGGTTCCACGGGCCAGCGTTGCTTGCCGACGCCTCCGGGTGCTCCTTGGCTGGATCCTGGGGAGTCTGGGACATCTTGGGGATACCTCCGACGGTGCCGGTCGCAGCGAGATCTAGTCCGCCCATGTGAGTCACATTTGTCGACGGTGCTCGAGAAAGGCTAACTTACCAGAACCAGATTCAGCACCGGGAGTAGCGGCAGGGACCCCATACACTTGAGCAGGAGTTGTCTTCGCCAGGGCCGAGTGATCGTCTGAGTGACCGGAAACAGGGACCTGGCTCGCTTGAGAGTTGCCTTGAGCAGATCCAAGATCGAGTTGTGTTCCGGCGGTATTGAGGGCGGAAGAGGCAGGGGTCGCGGGATGGTACTTGCCATCATCAAATGAAGCCGTATTGATCGGCGAGGCGTTTTGGCTGTGTGAGCCGTTTGCAAAAGGGGAGGTTCCAGTGGCGTTCATAGAGCCGTGACTCGCAACGGTCGAATTCGACGACATAGTCGCGTTCTTGTGGTCCGCCAGCGAGGTCGAATTCGATGGGATGTCGCTCTCACCATCGGCAGAAGCAGAATTGCGCTTAACCATGATAACAACTAGCCGACGTTGAGCGTTCATCAGTCAAGATCTGTAGAAGGTAATGCGAGAGCACGGACCTGCAGCGATGATGGCAGCGAGAACTGCAAGTCCGAGGATACCACCAAGTACCCAGCTGAGGCAGCGACAACGTCAGCTCAGGTCGGATACCATGTTTTCAGCATGGCAGGACTCACAGCCAGACGCGCTTGGTCTTCGGTTTGTCTACAGGAATGACAGTAGCATTCTTCTTCGGCTCGGTGTGTCCGTGTTGTTTCTTGCTGTAATCGCTCAAGATATTTTGCACCGTCGTGCTCGCGCCAGAACGCGACCTGTGGCTCTTCCGGGTCGAGCCGCTTCTGGAGGAGCCGCTCTGCCTGGAAGAACGACGTCCAGCTTCGAGGTCGGCGGTACCAAGTGACGCGTAACGCTGCGCTTGCCTCTGTTGGCGCAGCAGCAAGATGTTAGCTGAGTCGTGCAAAGCTCGGCGATCGGAAATACTCACGCTCGAACCCGATTTGCCAATGCTTCGCATGACCTTCTCCTTGGTCGATTCGACAGGCACTCCTCGAACTACTCCAGTCTCGGTACCGGCAGCATCTTGAAGCTCGCTCTCGAGCTCACGCTCTTCCTCGGAATCGGTGGAAGACTCCGAAACGACCTCAGGCTTGCGGGAGGATCGCGATGCGCCAGAGGCGGCGGAAGCACGGGAAGACGATCGTGGAACCCCAGCGTTGACAAAGTCTTCTTCAGACGATGAATCGGATCCTTGATCGTAAGGCTTTTCACGACTGGGTACGCTCAAGGGATCAGTCACGCTCCGACCGCTTGCGTGAGGAAACAGATGAAGCATACGGTGAAGACGTTTGAGACCTCGGCGCCATCTTACCGATAAGACTGCAGGGTGAAGAGAGGTGAGACGGGTGAAAGGAAGGAAAGAGAGGCAGAGAGGGAGCGTTGCAAGAGAGGGCCGTCCAGTGCGCTCGACCCTCTTGTCCGTCGGACTTACCGATGGACACGCTCCTATCTCCTAGCACCGCCTTTTGCCAGGTCCGTAAGCCTGTTCGGATGAGCTAAATTCGGCATCACGGCATCGGAGCAATCGTAGCGCTGAAAATGTCAGCAAGCGCATGCTTCGTATAAGAATCGACCGTCGTTGCAACTCTCGAGACTACATCGTCTTGCATTCCTCGTCCACTCTGGCCTGCCTTTCGACTGCCCTCTTGACGCGTTCGCGTTCGGCGACACTTTTCTCCAAGAAGTACCTCGGACCTTCGTTCCGGTTACCCTGCAGGTGTTTCTGCTCTGCATCTTCCGGGTGTGTCTCGAGCGAGATGTAGAAATGGCCACGGATGCCCGAACCGGACAATACTTTCGGGAACTGGAGTTCGGGCGGTAGGAAGGAAGAAGGTACTGCGACGGTGTTGTCGACATCGGGGGTGTCACTCTCAGCCGTGTGCGAAGGTACGGGAGCAGGGTTGAGGCGGAGGTGAGCTGCGAGCCATTCGAGGGGGACCGGTCCAACCTCTTGGGTTGCCGGAGCACCACGCTCGATCTCTTCGTCTTCTTGCTCGGGTGAGAGCGGCAATTGTATATGCGTCGAAGGAGGAGCGAGAGACCACGGCGAACCCGCAGCTTGAGCATATGGGACGACAAACTTGCCGACCTGAATCTCGGTGTCGGTGATTGAAGGCTGAGAACCCCGGTTCAGACGAGCGTAGCCAATACGTCTACACCATTTGAAGGATTAGTACCGCTCCGATGTATATGCCTAACGAATCATGACATACTGAAGCGAGCGGTACAAAATGTATTGACACCATCGATCATTGTCGGAAGGCTGGATCGGAGTTTTTGTTCAGTACACATGCTGCAGATACATCATTCAATGGCGAAGACTCGTACATCGATATCGAACATGCGTCCGTCCTCCACTAGAAGCTTGTACGGCGCTGGTCGATCCGCATGAGGTAGCGTGACAACGTAACCTGTGACGGCGACTCTGGTCATTTAATATCTATGTATCCTCTCCAGCAACTGAAGGATCGAGCATACCGAGGAAGATGGCAGGGTTCGGCCATCTTGTTGCCATGAGTTCGGCCAAGCGCCTGCTTTGAAGCTCTCGATCCAGTGGATCTTCCTCTTGTCCGTTGTGCGAGACGACCACGTCGACTTCGGTTCCATACACGTCGAGAGTGGCAAAGATGGCTGGGGCGAGTTCTCCAGCAGGCGAAGGCAGCAAGTGATGCGAACTCGAGAGAATCGGAAACTTGCTAATGAGGGCACAGCCCCAAGTGTTCTTGCTCGGAGCTGGTCCAAGGTCAACATAGGGCATGTTCAGAGTCTCTGAGATGTATTGAGTGCTGGATTCATGCAAAGCTATTGAGTGACAGTCGCCTCGTTAAAAGATCGACAGGCTTACATATCGCGATTTCCGCCGACGATCCGGTGAACGTCACTCTCGAGCAAACCTGTTTGTTGGCACGATAGTCAAAAACGCGGAGCCTGGAGAGAGAAGAGGATATTTCGGACGTACCTATGACATCGATCTCTGCGTCCCGAATAATCTGTGCCATCCTTCGCTGGCTCTCCCACATCTTCCCATCGAGACCAAAGTGAACAGTCCAGATAGCCGCCGAAATGATTCTGCTCTCGGGGTGATTTGGTTGGGCGTCCCGGAACCACAACAGGTGGTACCTCCATCCTGAGATGGCCAGCGAGGCGAGGACGAGGACCACCACACACGCCGAGACGTGACGGCGAAGGCTTCTTGAAGTAGTCGACGAGGCGACCGAGGTGTGAGTCGGGTATAACCCGAACCCAATGAGGATCATGGTCACCGCAAGGACCAGGTCCATGCGCTCTCGGAAAGCGTTGCCTCCCGGAACGAACGCATACGCGACCGCGAACGTCGAAGCGAGCACAAGAAGGCAATGAATGAGGAACGCAAGGAAGAAGCTTGCTGGGGATGTTGTGTTTTCGACGAGCGAAGCCAGGTAGGACGGGAAGATGAGCGTCGAAAAAGTACCGAGGCAGAGAGCGGGAAGATATGATGACCAGCTAGTCCGAGAGTAGGTGAGAGCTGCGCAGACGCAGGCGCCGAGGAATGGAAAAATGGAGCGAGCGAGACGTTGCGAAGTGCTGGGAGCCAGGAAGGGAAGAAGGGCACCAACGCAGAGCGCGAGAATCGTGAGCGAGCCATGTGGAACGTTGAATGGACCCGATGACGGATATCCGTTGAAAGACCACGCGATAGTCGTGCCAGTGTCGGTATACAGCAGGACGATCAAAAAGAAGAGCCCTCCGAACCCGACGATCGAGGCGACCTGGGATGCCAGAGTCGGCCGCAATGACTTTGGCAGCTCGGGTTTGTGACTGGTTGTTTTGCGAACGGTGCTTGTGTTGGCGGTCGAGCGATAGGACGCCTGTAAACAGGCGAGAACACCGAGAACGAGGCCGACCCCGTTCCATCCTCCGTTGTTGGTTTTCTCGTCGTTGGTTGCGCGTACAAATGGCCACAGCGGATTGAGTGAGTGGTTCCCGTACTTTGAGACGAGTGACAGGATCAACCCGAGGAGGAACGTTTTCGACTGCGCCTCTAGCCTGGGCGCGTCTCCTTTTGCTTGCCACCATGTTGCGACTTTTCCCATAGTCGACAACGCGAGACCTACCGAGAGTATCCTTAGACGACGAGCTCCATGCGCACCAGATCCATCCGCCTCGTCCGGAATCCACCTCGCGGCGACGCCGATCAACAGTCCCGCATTCGTGATTGCCGGACGAGAAAACAGCTCGTAGATTTGCGGCACGATGAGCAGTGCAGGTGACAAGATGGAGAACAAGAGGACTTCGTCTCCGCTGAGTCCCATGGCCCAGACCGACGCGTAGAAGATCATCGGACCGAGCGCGGTCAGGAGGGTCCACCAGAGGAACGACAGATACACGTCTGCTGCGAAGGATCGAGTCGCAAGGGTAGAGCTCGCGATTTTGCGTAGTCGAACAGTGAGCGCCGAGGGTTCTCGAGCTTGACCTGGTTCGCCGGCGAGATGGCTCGAGCGGAGTTCGACCGAGATGGGAGGTTTCGTCGCGGGTGAGTCCTGATAGTCGGTGATAAAGATAGAATCGAACGAGACGTCGAGGACAATGAGGGACCATTCGAAAAGCGCGTAGACCGAGTATGCTGCCGAGTGATTTCCGTTCAGCGTTGTCCGGCGTTTACAGGTCAGGAGGAACAGCACACTCACCTCCAGCGACTCGGTGCACCTTGTGTTGGAGATAGAAGTAGACGAGAGGTACGAGACAGGCGAAAAAAGCGAGGGAGAGATTGCGGCGAGCTCGTCTCGCGGAGGAATGCTTGGGCGTCAAGAGGGTCTGCAGGGACATGTAGGGCAAGTTGAGAACAATGTAGAGCACCATGAAGACATCATGGACGTCTCCATGATCTGACGAAGTGATGTAGACCTGTGTTCGATTGTGGGTTTTAGTAGCGATCAGGAGGGACAGAATGTCAACGACGCACCCATCCTGCGCAACTGAGAGTACGCGCCACTGCTACGGTTGCGAGTACGGCCGATTTTGTGGATGCTGCCGGTTGGTGCTCGTGGTAGGCGAGCAGGATCAGGAGGAATCGAGGCCCCGAAGTGAGCGCGATCAGAATTTGGAAAACGTTCCGTTCGGGGTAGTGATCGCCGATCGTTGCCGAGACTGACGGGAACCACTCGTAGGGGTATCCGTAGTGCTCGTTCTTGACGATGCGGTGGTAGTGATAGTAGAGACCGAGAACGAGAGCACTTGCGAATGCGACTGTTCGCGGTGCCAGCGCAGGCCTGAGTTACGGGGGTTTGCAGAGCGGTAAAGGAGGAAGAGAAGGGGCGTACGACTTGACAAAGCGGTGTGTATCCTGGCCAAAGTGACGGCAGCAGTCTGTGCGCCGCGAATCCAATTGATGAGCGAACGGGCCGAGAGCGGGGGAAGTCCCATCGGTGTATGGCACTCACGGAGAACCGGATGACCGGGTTGGAGTTCGCGTGCTCCCCGGTCATTCCCGCGCAGTTCAGTGTCCCAGTCCGAGGCCGAGAGGAGCGAGTCGAGTCGCAAAGAAAGAGATCGACATGCCGAGGTGATCTTCAGCGAGGCGGCCAGCTTGGCACTCAATAATCAGAGACACGCGGTGAAAAAGCCCTCTTGAGAGGTATCAAGGTATGACGGACCATACGGCTTAGCTCGATCAGCCTCCAGAGTCGAAGGATTCGGACATGAAATCAATCTTGGCGGCTTGCAATCAACCTGATTCGCATTCATCCTCCGCTCCCTACCTCACCGATACCGATGGCGCCGTGTTCACTCTGTCCCGCCGACCAGGCTCGCCGCGCGATTCTGCGGCGGCCCAAAACGCTCCAGCCCGTGTGCAAAGAATGTTTCTTCGAAGTGTTCGAAACCGAAGTTCACCACACCATCATGGGATACGGTCAAGCCGAACAGTCTAGCCGACGCAAGGGCAAAGCTGTCGACCGCACCGAAACGCTCTCGCACGTTGACGAGGGCTCGCCCAAGGTCCTGTTTCGGAGAGGCGAGCGCGTCGCCATCGGCGCCTCCGGAGGCAAAGGTATGTCGCACTTCCTGTAGCTGGCATCCCAAGCTCTGTCTGCCTCTGTCTGAGGTTGAGGGTCGCCGAAAAGAGAAGCACTGGTGCCAAAGTAGGGATCTGGAAGGCGCATTTCGATCAAGACTCCTCGCAGATTCGACGATAGCGAGCGGCGTCTCGAGAAGACAGTCTCTGGTGCATGGGAGCGCAGGCATCCATGTACAGCAGAATATTGTAAGGCAAGCACCGAAAACTGATTTTATTTACATGTTTTATAGACTCGACCGTACTGGCGTACATCATGACCCTGTTGAATGAGCGGTACGACTACGGTCTCGACCTGTGTCTGTTGTCTATCGATGAGGGAATCAGCGGATATCGAGACGCTTCCCTTGATGTGAGTCTCGCGACAGAAATCTTTCGGGTCGTATCATACGAGCAACTGACTTGGCTCGCTTTACGCTCACAGACGGTCAAGAGGAACGCAGAGCAGTATGGACTGCCGCTTAAGATTCTGTCGTACTCTGAATTGTACGGTGGATGGACGATGGACAAAGTTGTGGCCGAAGTGGGCAAAAAAGGAAATTGTAAGCTTGTGTCATCTGGGCTGTTCTGCCTTTCCTTTCCGCGAGGCTGATCAGGCTAGTCGACTGCATTCAGGTACATACTGCGGCGTCTTCAGGAGGCAAGCGCTCGACCGGGGCGCGCACATCCTGACGGTCGACCACATTGTGACCGGACACAACGCTGACGATGTCGCCGAGACGGTTCTGATGAATGGTAAGCCCTGGTGGTCATCCTGCACGAGGCCATGTGTCTCTCCTCTTGACACCTTTGTCCTTCATGCTCCTCTAGTCCTTCGAGGCGACATTTCCCGGTTAGAACGATGTACGGCAATCACTACGGGAGGTGATCTCGACCCAACGCCATCGAATGATCCATCCTCGTCGGATCCTTCCGATCTCGAATCACTACTTCCTCGTACGATCAAGCGGTCAAAACCGTTCAAGTACGCATACGAGAAAGAAATTGTCATGTACGCCTACTTCAAGGTGAGCTATTGACATGTTCCTAGATCTTCCGCTGCTGTCAGCGCGACTCACTGCGCGAATTGACTGCGGCGAACTGCAGAAACTCGACTATCATTCGACCGAGTGCATTTATGCTCCGACTGCGTACCGCGGTTACGCAAGAGCTCTCGTGAAGGATCTTGAAGCAATTCGACCGAGTGCGATCGTCGATCTTGTACGTTATACGTCCGAGATACTGTGTGCCAGATTATCCGAAACTCACCCTGCTCGATTGCTCTCCCGCAGATCTATTCTGGAGAAGCAATGGCCGCGTCGCTGAACCTGAGCGGCCGGAGAGCTGGAGGCGACCCGGATCCGAACGAGCTCGCCAATGCTCCTCCAAAGAAAGGCATCACGAAAGCGACAAAGAAAGGCGCGAAACAAGTCCAGCGTACGAGCTCCCCCGTTGCCGTGACCCATTCGTGATCGTGTCTGCTGACACCCGGCTCCCGCATCCGCATGAACAGAAAAATGTCAGCGCTGCCAGTCCTTGTCATCGCAGCCGTTGTGTCAAGCGTGCATGTTGTTGGAGAGCCTCAACAAGGGCGTGGCCAAAGTAGACCTGGAAGCTGCTGCTTAGTGCTGTTGCATGCCTCATGCTTGTGCCTTTACTATGGATGAGCTGGAGGTACACTGTGACGCCTCAGAAATCGTGGAAGCCGGCGGTGTGCGCGAGCTCTTTGGAAACCTTGAAAGCCACTCTACCTAGCGTTCACCGAATCAAGGATGATCGCTGTTCGCGCGTTCGCGCTTGTACATATGGTTCAGGTCTCTGGAGAGCCGAGCCGAACATCGCGCCACTTGACGAGTGCGGCGCTCAGTTCTTGCCTCTCACTAGCGCAAGCACTCTCGCGGGCGCCCTGAGCGGGTCCGCTCATGAGAGAGACGCGAGGGCGGACCTGCGACAGTGAAGACGACTCTGCACTGTACTGATGCGATCAAGTGTGCGAGGCAGGCTTCAGTCGGCCGATAGCGCGTACCTACGAAAGGCGCCGACTCTGCCGCGCTTTTCTCAAATATCGCTTAGATCCCTTCCTGCAGGCGATCGCACGAGCACATAGCCCTTATCAGAGGATTGAAAGCGTCGATCACGCTAACATGGACGCCTCGAACGTGGGCTCGCGCACCTTTTCCCTTTCTTCGTTCCTGCGACAAAGCGCTCTGACCTCTCCCGTTTGATTCTTTTGCCGGATATTGTCAGTCCGACGATCTGTGCTCTTGTTCGTAGAGTCTTCAAACGAGAAGGACGAGGCCCCTCCCGTCAAATTGGCGAATCCACTTGGGTGTGCACGGCCCGCAGACCCGCTTGACGACGAAGCATCCTCATCTTGACGCTTCTCTTCCCACCATCCACAACTCTGCTCGCCCCTTCGCTGGAGTCAATGGCCTCGGATATTGGCGATTTGCAGCAGCAACTGCTACGGTACATTGCGACCATACCGAAAGATGTCAACCCGTACCTGAACCTCGCCGACTTCATCAAGGACACGATCGTGCCTCGTGTGCCGCAGGCCGGGCTGATCCAGCTTTACCTCTTTATTGTATCGTTCGCAGTGCAAGTCTTGCTCGCTTAGCCGCCAGCATGATACCCATTAACTCACCTGCGCTTCTTCTTCGAGCAGCACGGCTGTGCTATTCATTCTTTCGATACTCGTTCGCGTCCATAAAGGCATCTTCTGGCTCTTTCAGCTGTCCCATTCGCCCACACTCATCCGACCGCATTTCTCCCTGTGTTGGAGCTCGATCGCCGTCGTCATGCTTGGCTGTATGATCGGGTACGTATGTGAATGCATTCATCTCTTCAAGCAAGACTTGAGACCCAGACTAGGTTACTGGTTCTTCAACATCTGGTACGTCTGCCCACAAATCGCTCATGAGGAAGCGGTGGATTCTGATTCTTGGATCCAGGGTCCTTCCAAATATCGGGGGCGCAACCGCTGCATGGAGTCTCGGAGTGTCGTACTTGGCGCATCTCAACGCATCAGGCAGGAAAGACATAACGCGCTGGGCTCGGTGTTCGAACCTTGTCGGTCTGCTGTTCCCACCCGTCTACCTCGCCACTGTACTCCCTCTCGGCCTCACTGCCGGACGAAGCCACCATGATGCTGTCTCAACATATTTGCAAATCGACCAGTTCCTCAGAAACGCTGCAACGTCCTGGACGCACGGCCAGTCGCTTAATGTCCTCGCGCTCACTCCCGCCTTACCCCTCGTCGACAAACTCGTAGCCCAACAAGCAGACTTCGTCGCTGGTTGGAAAAGAACCTTCATCGTCCACGACGTCTTTACCTTCATTCTCGTCGGTACCCTTACGGCTATTGCTGGTCTTTACCTTACTTCGCTCCGTCGACGGATCAAGCGTACAGCTCAAGAGCTCCATGGCACCGCTCAAACCAGGGGTGCGAGTCTGCAGATCCGGCACACCTACTCAGTGAGTCCGGAAACTCTGGCACGGACTCGATACCAGGGTGGCTCGAGCTCACGGGCTTCTTCTGCGTCTCACAAGACCCTACAGATGACCATCGGGGCGTTCATAATAATCGGTATCGTGTTCGTTTCGGTCGCTAGTTACGCGGCTGGCAACCCCGACTCGCTGCAAGACTCCACGACCTGTCAAATTCTAGTTCTCGGACCTCTCTATCCGTTCGCACTCCTGGGACCAGTGACAGGCATCTCGCTGCTCTGGAGAGCGCTTGAAGCGCCCTCAGCGGACGGCTCGAGACAAGGAGAGTCTGCAGACGCATCTGGTAGTGGCGGCGGTCGTTCTCGACAACGCAAGCACCAGTCAGACGCCCAGCAGTACTCGATCGAGCTCGGTGGGAGGGGCGGAGGTCGGGCGGCCGTGAACGTCACGGTGGATGTTCTCGTCAAGGAGGAGGGAGGTCTCGAGAAATGGGATACATTGTCCGAGCACAAATCGTCATGACACCGGATTAGGCCGCGTCGCATGCATTTTTCACTGCCATTCATCGGTTTGTTAACGTTGTCCTGTGCGCAGCGCTTTCGCTCATAGCCGAAGCCTTTGACTGGAGAGCGGCGAGCGATCAACGATTGCCGGCGATGTGCAATGAACAGCTTGACCGCCCAGCGAAGGAGTCCAAGCTCCAAGTTCCGTCTCTGGGTATGCGACTGATTTTTCGTACATGCAATTCAGCACCATCGCACTGCATGTTTCCGTTCTAGACCATCCGTCGACAAACCCGGAAGGTCGACGAGACGACAAAAGGATCGAGAATCGAGATGCTCTGAAGTGCGCACAAAAGAAACTTTAATGTTTCGGAAGTCTGCCGCGCATATACCCACTCTCGCTTCCGAATATGAGCATTCTTTCTTGTGGTTTACAGTATCGAGCGTTCTTGTTGTGCTTCATCACCAGACAGATGTACTGTAGAGGCTCTGCGGAAGTTTCGAAAGGGAATCGATTTGCGCATGCGGCATAGCTTCCGGCTTCGGCCAATTGACCGACCAAATTTTCGCAAGCTTGCGCTGTTGCCCCCTTGGAAAGAATAGCCGGGACCCCTGCGGGCTTGAAATGTCGGATCTTTCCCTCGTCCCGTTCGTCGGCGCCGGCACCTTTTGAGCGCCTCGGGAACTGCGGAGAGAGATTCAGGGGTCAACTCCCCCTGCAGGCGTACCGCTCTTGTCGATCAGGCGCGGGTCGGCCAGACAGTGCGACCGCACCGATATTGTGTTGATTGTCTTGCGCGCAGAGCTTGGCTTCAGTTCTCTGTGGACTCTCTCACACGACACTGCGGCATCGAGATATCGACATGGACGCCGCTCTGGAGGCTGAGCTGCTCAAATTCGTATCGACCCTCGATTCCTCGGAGAATCCTTACGCTGCTTTATCCGCGTGGGTAAGCGAGCGCGCTTTACCGACAGTACCACATTCGGCTGTACTGCAGCTCTACGTCTTGGCCGCTATCCTTGGAGCGTGAGTTAGCATTCCTTCCGCGATATGCTGCAAGCTGTAGCGGCCGTAGCGGCCCTCCTTGCGTTTCGCGCCTCGCGAAAGCCCAGAAGATGCGCTCCCGGATATTGACGATACGTATATGTCTAGCACACTGCTACTTGTTATTATATCCGTCGCCATCCGGATACGAAAGGGGATTTTCTGGCTGTATTCGCTGTCGCGCTCGCCATTCTTCCTCATCAAGCCTCATTTCTCCCTAACATGGTCATGCATCGCAGTCGTTATGCTCGCCGGTAAGTCTTGTCTCTTCACTGGCTGTCAGGTATGCGCGACGGCCTGCACAATTAGTTACGTCTGCTGAGCAAAGTCCAGCTCGCTGATCCCGGCCTTCGTTCCGCTACTAGCCTTCGAATTCTGTATCGCTCAGTGTATCGACCTTTTCCGGAAGAATCTGCATGCGAACCTCGGATTTACGGTCTTCTTGTGTTGGTTCGTCTACCTCCTTCCCTGTGAGATCCTGTATAGTGGCATGACCAGGTCTGATATTTGTCGTATCTAGGACTCCGGCATGGGTTGGAGGTGCAGCCGCTGCGCATGCACTCGGAACCGGCCTCTTGATTCAAGCTATGACCAAGTCGAAGAGTACGCGCAAGTTGGCCAAGTGGGCCGCTGTGAACAACATCGTTGGAATTGCTGCGCCCTTCGTCTATCTCTCAATCATGCTACCTCTCGGCATCATCGGTGGAAAGCGGTTCTCAAGATTGATCGGCACCTACAACGAAGTAAACGCTTTTCTCCGGGGACTCGCGCAGAGTTGGACCCCCGGCACGCCTATCAATCTGCTTGAGCTCGCGCCGGCCCTACCGCTTGTCAAGAAAGTCGTATTGCAGCAGGAGCGCCTTTTTGTGTCCTGGAGACAAGTGTTCCTTTCTTACGCGGTTACGTTCGTCCATTCCCGTTGTTCCTCTCGGCGCCAACGAATTATCTAACGGCTACGGACGTACAGCGTCATGTTCCTCCTCATAGTGCTCGTCACGATTGCGCTCTTGCACCTGACGGCCCTGCGTCGGAGCATCAAACAAACGAGAACTGCGTTTTCTTCCAACCTTCCCAGTTCTCGAGCCAGGCAACAAGTCAACCGGACCTACACCGTGAATTCCTGTCGTGTCTCCGGTGTCAGCTTTTGATGTGATTGTCTGACGGTTTTCTCGCGTCGGTGCACAGACCCTCCTCGCGACCGTCATCGCGTTCGTTTCGCTCGCTACGGTGTTCTTCGCAGTTTCCGTATACGCCGCATTGAACCCAGCTTCACTCCAGCAAACGGTTCCAGCCCAAGTCGTCGTACTCTTGCCCATGTATGCCTTCGCGGTTTTCGGATTCCCAACGAGTGCCCTCCTCGTATGGCGTGCGGTCGAAGCGTCGTCCGAAACCGGAACTTCACAAACTCGTCGTTCGACCTCGTCGGGATCAAAGAGCGGTTCGAAACCCGGAATTGACAAGGTCGACCTCCCGCGTTACTCGATCGAGTTGAACGCGAATCGAGCCGAGACCGATCCGACGAGTTTGGACCTTCAGCTCGCGATGATTGATGTTAGCGTCGAAATCGAGATTGAGGAGGAGGTCGAGTCCGAATGTGATCGAGATCTGAATGAAAAGTTGGACTATGCGGCTTGAATCGTGATACTACATACTATCCGGAGCTCCTTGTTGTTATCCCGCTTTGCTATTGTAATCCTACGAGTCTCGAAGCGTTTGGACAAGCAAGACCAGAGAGGTATTTGCAGGTGCTATCGGTACAAGGAACAACATTGGATCTTAAGATACTGCAGTGGGGGAAGTGGCTCGGCTGTGCCGGGCGGCTGTATTGCGATAAGAGAGAACCATCAGCAATCGGGAACAGACATCGTCGAAGACTCAAATGACGTACACTCGGGAAGATTGAGTAAAGCGAAAAAGTCAAGCGCGGTTTCGGAAGGATCCGCATCCCTGCAGAAGCAGCACGCCGTGGCGGAGAGTCAGCGGGACTGTAGAGTCCAGGTGATAGTAAGTCGAAGACTTTGAGAAGACCTTACCATGAAGGGAACATGAACGGGAAGGAAGCTCCGAAAGAATGTTCAGTCACTCCAGAGTCACCATTCGCCATGAAACCCAAGCCCATGCCAGCGGTGGTCGAAGTGTTTGGTACTGTATAGTCTTGACCCTGAGTCGGATCATCTGGAGGCACGGCGAACGAAGACTCCCCAAACCGAGGAAGTTGCGAGTCTGGCAAAGCGTAATCTGAACCGGTCGAACCGAATGCAGGGTCGGAAGGTAATCGAAAATCGGCCGATTGCGGAGGTTGCTGTGAGGCGTATCGCTCTTGTTGCTGCTGTTGTTGTTGCTGCTGCTGTTGTTGCTGCTGCATTTGCTGCTGAGCAGCTTGAGTTGCCACTTCCCATTGCAACATGAGAGCTGAGGAGATTCGGGCGCAAAAACTTCAGCTTCGTCGCTCAAAATTACTCTCGAGCAGAACGCGCGCAACTAACCTTCGAGAACTCCAGCACTCGTGTTGGCCGTCGTCCACGTCACACCAATGTCTTTGAGACTCGCGACGATGAACTTGAGGTCCTTGCGAGCGTTCTGCTTGCGCTCGATGTCGAGCTCAGGCGTATCGGAGATCCCGTCTTCGATCGCTGAGATGGCGAGAATCGTTCCAGCGTTGAAAGCGGAGCTGATTAATTATGGACACGCTCTCAGTAGACGTCGCTCGCTCTTGAATCGATGTGGCAGGACTGCAACTCACTGTTGGATTCCGGGTGCCGCCTTTCGCAATCCTGCCGAGTTCTTGAGCAGTTTGATCAGGCGTACAATGTTGGCGGCGGCATACAAACACTTGTCAGTGCTGATATTGGTCGAAGTCGGGGAATGACGACGGAAAAAACTGAGAGCAAGGAGCACTAGGGATTAGCAAGAGCCCATTCGTCGCGAGCAGCGCGAGGTATTCGCATCCTTACGGGCGGTGCAGGGCAATGTGCATCAGATGGTACACGCAGTTGAGTACGATGATGTGCGGATGAGGAGCTCTTCTCGGATCTGAGCCCGAAGCTCGTAAGTGAGAAGGCAGAGCGTGATACCTGACGAGCCAGTGCGGACATCAGCTCGACACGGATGGATACTGCACGTCGACTGTTTTGACGCTCACCAGCTTTCAAGCATGAGATGAATCTCGGGTACACAGGCTTGTCGGGCCACGAGGCTGATTCCAGGCTTTAGCGAGTAAATGGTCGTCATGATCTTGGAACCGCAGAAGATCAGTCTCGAAGCCCAGTGGAAATTTGATGATCGATATGGTACGCCCGAGAACTCCATCTCGTTGACGATCCGAGGCGGGTCGAGGTCAATCTCGTCAGGCGAGAAGCTGATCGATCGGCCGATATCTGCGCAGAGGACAAGCGATTCAGTGCAAGCTCTCTCGAGATGCTCACCAAGCATGAATGCGACGCACACATGGATGCAATCACATCCGAGGAGTAAGCCGTCCAGAACAAATTCTTGCGAGATTCGAGGTGCGCCGCATCGACCTGAATCCCAGCTCCGAGCGGGTTGAGGCGATGGCCGCCGAGATGGCAGCCAAAGTCTTCGGTGAGGCACAACGCAAGCCTGAGAAATATGAAGCAAGGTCCGCTGAGAGATTCATCGAGCCAGAGTCAGCTTCTCAGGTCGATGGTCAAAGGTTCGAGGAAGACTCACTCGAACCCTCGGCCAGCGTGCACGAGGGCCAGTACGAGCAGGCCCCTGATCGTCGATTCGCCCGGGCAGTACCATTCTTGATCGAGCAGGTAACGCGCCCACGTGATAAAGACGTCGCCACGCGTCTCCTTGTCGTCGATCAAGCCGCAAATCTCGGGCGGGAACTCGTCCTTGTCTGGGTCGAGGTAGCGGCACCCGACCGCGAGAACCGTGTTGAGCAGAAACGGCGAATAGTTCTGTGTGCGCTCGTACGGATGCAGCTGGAAATCTTGGTAGAACTCGGCTTCGGGCACAATGTTGTAGTGCGAGAAGCAGAACTCGAACGCGAGTGAGAGGATCTTGGCCTTGAGGTCGGCCGACAGCTCTGGGGGTCTGCGTGGGAGGGACGGTTCGGCAGGCGCGGCAGTCGGGATCGGCGCGCGTGTGAGCGAGAACGTGCGCACGGCTTCGACCGTGGTCGGGTCAGACAGTATCGGGGTCGAATCGGCGAGGACTGCGCGGTAACTCGAAGTGGGCCCGTAGAAGCGCACTTCGCCGTGCGCGTTAAGTGCGAGACCGCCCTGGAAGGTGTCGAGGCGGTCTGCGGGCGAGATTTGCGGGATGGTCTTGTCGAGGTAGTTGACACTCGCGGGGCTCTTTACCGGCGCTTCTACGCTGGGCGGCGCAGCGCTGAAGTCGAGGTCCAGGTCAGGATTCGCGGACGTCGCGGTACCGGTGAGAGCTGTGAGCTGGGCTTCGAGCGTGTCGATACGATGCTGCATAGCTTGAACGACTGCTTTCGTGTAAGGTCTGTGCGCAGGACTTCTGATCAGCAACGTCTGCTGCAGAGAAGTAGTACAGGCTGAACTCACTTGCGCTTGTCTCCTCCGAGCTCGTACTAGGTAGACAGACAAGGAGCGTAAGCAGGAGCATGAGGTGGGGAACAAATGCAACGGGGCTCACTTCACACTCGTCGGCGACGTTCGCGCGCAAGCAGCTGGTGCAGATGGGCTTCTTGCCGTCGCAGCGCCCTCGCTTCTTCCTGCATCGATTGCACGCGGTGGTCGTTCGTGGCTGTGTTGAATGTGCAGACAATGCATCGATTGTGGGCCGTGTAAGGATGGCCAGGAGCGGAAATGAGAAGCAGGGCGGGTCTAATTCGTCAGTAGGATGCAGACACGAGTACGCGGCGGGGAGGAACCCACTTTTTTGGGAGGTTTGAGGGGCGGATCGAGGTCCGGTTTGTCGTGAACAGAGTCCGTGGGAGACTCGGACGTACTCATGGCCGGGCGTGGTAGCGACAGTCCGGCGTTGTCGAGACTTGTGCGCGCGGTCCGAATGTGTACGGGTCGTGCGGCGGCCAATTCGAGCGGAGCGGGCGGCTCGCGAGTCTGGGTCGAGTGGGGAAAGCCTGGCCTGGAAAGGAAATTCAAGACCCGGTGTCCCGCAGCAAAGCTCTCTGTCAGCTCGCGAATGCACCGACCGCGGATCTGTTGGTGCGCGTCCTTCGGGTCGCACTTGGGCAGTCTAGCGGAGCAGCAACGCGAGGGGAAAAGACGAAAGAAATAGCATGCTGCGGTGCGCGCGACCGGCGTGCGCAGCCTGCCTGCTCGCCCGTCTGAATCATCACGCTCGCCAGTGACCCACGATGAGACCCTGGGCTGCGCTCGTACTGCCACTGCTCGGTGCAATTGGCGCAGTGCTTGCGACCGAGCAGCAGCACGTCTTGTCGCGTCCGTCGCTGCCCGCTTCCGCCTACCGACCTACGCACCTCTCGTCCTCGATCGAGCTAGGAGGCTCCTTGACCCGCTCAACCGTCACGTATCAGCTCGTGCGGGGTAGCGCACATGATCAGGGGGAAGCGTGGATTGTGGGCATCCGGCATGGCGGTCCTACCCATGGCTTCGTCGAGGCCACTCAGACCCGGCCAGGCAAGAGAAGCAGGCTCGACCTCGTTCCGGTCGGCCACGATGCGTGAGTCGGTGTCTCCTTGCCTCGCTCCGAGCGGAATCTGCACCACGTCACGGCCTGCGCGACTTCCGAGTGGAGCTGGACTATCGCAACGCTTGAAACGCCTGCTCCACGCTCCTGTGCTCTTCGAGCAAAGCGTTCAGCAAGGTCGAGCGAGCGCAGAATCGTGCATCCAAAGGAGCGTATCCTGACGCTCCGCTTCGCTCGTGCATCGGACTCGACAGGGACTTGACCTACTATTCAGTCGCGTTGAACCCACCGACAAGTGGCGAAAAGGCAGTCGTTACCGTCTCGACCGTCCTCGCGCACGTTGCGAAGCCGCAACCCTCCGTCCTGCCCCAAAATGCCGAGTCGATCTACATGCTGTGGGAGGGCGACCTGCTCGACCCTCTCGCCGGACTCTCGCCTGAACAACGCAGCACTGTCGAGCAGGTCAAGGTCAGGGTCAAGACTCCGACTCCGCGCGTGTTGAGCGCGAGGGAACCCGAGGGCTTCGAGGTCGCACACGCCCAGGGCAGCGCGACCGTCACCTTTACCTCAAAAGGCCCCGTCACGCACTTGCCACCTCAGGTCAGTCTTGGGGTCGACCACAGCGAGGTTTGGACCCGCAGAAAAAACCGCAAGCATTGACGAGCGCGCGAGCGACTTTGCATTCTAGATCGCGGCACTGCATTACCAGCAGCCCGAGGCGGTCGCTTCAATCCGCACTCTCGACCGCGTCGTCGAGCTGAGTCATTGGGGGTCCAACATGGCGATTCAGGACAACATTGATCTCGCCAACTCGGGACCTGCGTGAGTTTACAAAACACCACTGCTCAATGTGTTGATCTGACTTGTCGCGCGACAGTCTCGATGGCAACTTTGCCCGCATCGACCACCAGAAAGCGACCATGATGCGCCGACAGAACAACCTCGCGATCACGTCGCTCTCGATCACGCTGCCGCCGAACGCACACGCCGCGTACTACTATGACGCGGTCGGCAACATCTCGACCTCTCGCTTCAGACCTTCGCAAATGACCGGGTCAAATGTCCTCCTTCCGAGTCAGAAGAAGCGCGGGTCGAAACCGAGTCCTGCCCTCCTCGAACTCGTGCCGAGGTACCCTCTCCTCGGAGGGTGGAACTTTTCGTTCACGATTGGGTACGACTTGCCGCTGCACGACTGGCTGCGAGTCAGGAAAGCACCTGGACCCAAGTATGTCGCCGCCGTACCGTTCCTAACTCCGATCCGGGACATTGCGGTCGACAAGGTGCGGCTCGAGATCCGATTACCCGAAGGAGCTCGGTACGTTCCAAACACATTTCACATATATCCTGCGCGCACGTCCTGTGACTGAAACTCTATATCCTGGTTCATCAGCAACGTGCGAACGCTGTCGCCGTTCCCGGTCGAGGAGCAGCCACTTGAAATCGTCAAGACGTACCTCGACTCGATTGGGCGGCCGACTGTCATCCTCGTGAAGGAAGGATGCAGTGAGCGACACGGGGAGAACGTGCTCGTAAGTCTAATGTTCTCACTTCTGTAATATTCCCGGTAACTTATCACTAGTTCCACGACAGGTCGAGTACGATCTACCGGTTCTGGTCGACCTGTTGCAAAAGCCGCTCGCATGCGCGGGCGTTCTGAGTACCATCTTCCTCGCCGTCATCGTCATGAAGCGAGTGAGCTTTGCGATTGATGGCAAGTAGATCGTGCATTGTGGTGTTAGACTCTCTGCATTCGACTCGAAACGAGACAAATAGACATTACAAGGCTTGATCTGTACGACCTCGCTGGAGGGGGAGCGAGGTCAATGAGAGAAACATCTACAACAGTTGAAAGCTGAGCGCAATTCTGAAGCATCATGCTAAGCGCGCGCGCGTGTACGCGTTTCGCCTGCAAATAGTCCAGCTCGCACCGCTGCACAACTCTTGGCCACACTAGCAACATGTCAAAGCTTTCACCAGACGCACGCAGGCAAGTCTCGAGTTGCAACCTCCATCCACGAGTGTGCTCGAGTTCTGATGTTTCATCATTCTGAACCTCGATCGTGCCCCTCGCTCTGCATTCTTATCTCGTCGTTGCCCGTACGCAGGATCCGGACCATCATAATCTCGACTCCGTTCTTGGTCGCGAGTTCGATCCTGTTGTACAAACGGTTGTTTCTAGGGGAGGAACAGAAACATCTCCCTCGACCCAATAACAGCTCGTATCCGTCTTCGAGTACGACCACGAGTGCAGGACCGACCTTGTCGAAAGACAAGCTCATGAGCCAGCCAATCTCGAACGAGTGGAACGGAGTGCCAGACGACGTCAGGAGACGGATACAGGCTGCTGAAGATCAAGGCAACTCAAACGGCACGCGACTCTGAGACAGCTCTCAGAAAGACTCGACTACAACCTCAGGGAGTGTAGGTGTCCCCTCGAATTTAGGCGCGATGAGGGGCAAGGAAACATAGCCGTAAGCAATTCACTTCTCGATTTTCTAGAGAATCCTCGGCCTGGCCTGATGGTTCTTCTGCCTTGGCTAAACGCAGCGTTTCTCTTCAAGACGCGTTGTCCGTGAAAGCCAACGTATAGATGTAGACTACTTATGTACAGCAAGAAAGCTAGCAACACTACATTGTTTCCTTAGATGCTGCTTTGTTCGTCTCCCTTCTTGTCGACGCCCGTCTTCATGCCCTTCTCGACTTCCTCCTCGTTCTGGTATTTTCCTCCGGAAAATCCCCCATCTTTCGCGTTCGGGTTGCCCTCGTGGTTCTGCAGTATGCGGGCACACACACAAGTATGCGAATCTCAGCGTCTTTTTTGTTCCGAGGTTCTACTCGTCGACGATACTGCCTGCCTTCACGGAGATTGTTTTGAACAGAAGAGGAAATTGAGACTTACGCCGGTCACTTTTTGAGCGATCCCTTGAGCTCCTTCGGCAACGCTTTTCGCAAAGTTCTTAACCCCTTCGCCACGTGCAGAGACGGGGTTCGATCCACCAACATCCTTCTTCTGTTCGTTTGGTCCGAATTTACATTGGAGGCGAGAGAGAACCGTTTGAATCATAATGGTAAGGACAGGTTGGCGATGAAATGGATCGACACGTCTCAGTACTAGTTCTACTTATCCAGGTGCGGATTACTTCGAGCTGGAATAATGGGCTTACCTCTCCCATGCCTTGACCAGACGATTCTTGCTGAAGCGAGTGTGTCACCGATATGAATCGAGCATTCACGATCGGACGGGCGACGCAGGTGCGTTGGGTAGCGAAGAGTAGTCGAGTCGATCTGAGCATGGCGTAGCTTCCAGGTGATAGTGATCCCGTAGAAGGGAGGAAATGGAGGAGAAGAATGTACAGTATACGATGTGGGGGAGCCGATCTGAGTTATGCGCTCATTCGCGATCGTGGATCGACATCATCGTCTCATGGGGACAACCGGATCACGGATGCTCGCAGGCCTGAACGTATCTGATATTAGGATCGTACAAGCGCTACTACCCCCTTTCGGGGTGAGAACGATCATACGCAACCTGCCAATGCTCGGACCTAGGAAGGTCCCTTTGCTCGCGATGATCCTCGATTCTGGCCCCGTCGCAGCTCTTCAGACAAGTGTGAGGCGGATCTCTGAGGAGGGGGATATACTCTCAAGTAGACCAGGAAGACAAAGCCGCACCCTCGGAAGATGCTCCTACCAAAGGTTGCCAAATCACCTCCCGAGTGTTACGAGGCTTTGGAGCAGGACGAGAAACTTCTAGTGTATTATAGAATATAAGTCTAGGTATGCGAGAGCTATCTACGATGGTCTGTTAAATCTTGCGAGCTTGAGTCGTCTTGGCGTCGGCATTCGCTTCAACCTCTGCTTCAGCGAGCGTGTTGTTGTCCGAACTAGGTCCCTCCTCTCCGACAATGCCCTTGCGAGCGTTGTACTCGGCGCTGAGGCGGTCGAGTTCGGATTGAACCTCGCTGTGCTCGAGCTTGGGCATCGTCATCGAAACGTTGACGTAGGAGCGCTTCTCGGCGTAACCCTTGGCAAAGATGAGGTCGATCTCTTCCACTGTGAATGGGAGGAGACATGAAGATCAGTCGATGGGTCACGGCGAGGATGAAGAAGAAGGGGCACGCACAAGTCCGGCCAGCGGTCTCGGGATAGAAGAAGTAGATGACAGGGAGGAAGCAAAGGCTGTTTTCGAGATGGAGTAAGCGTAAGTAAAGATTGAGCATCTAGAATGGTGGACAAACTTACTTGACAGCGCCGAAGAATGCGAAAGTGCCGATGGCAGTCTTGGCCAGGAAAGGAGGCGTGAACATGACGACAGTCTGAATAGGGCATAACAAGCATATTCAGCATCGTCGTCAATGACAGAATTGTGTGGAACGCACGAAGTTGAAGATCCAGTTCGAGATGGTCGAGACGGCGTTGGCCTGGGTACGGGTCCTCAAGGGGTTGACCTCGGCGGGAACCAACCTGTTCAAGTTCAAGCTGTTAGTAATAAGAAATCAGGCGGATGTTCACCGACTTTTAACCCACCAGGGCAACTCGAGCCAAGTGAAACCGAAGAACGTGAGGAAGAGGAAAATTCTGTGAAAAAAACCCGGATCAGTAACGAGTTCAACCTGGACATTGAGATTCGCTTACCCGAAGACCGAACCCTTGACAACATTCGGGTGGGCGTCGTGATCGGGAATGAGACACGCCATGATGATGAACATCGAGATCGCTTGTCCGTAAGTACCAATGAAGAAAAGCTTGCGACGTCCAGCACGGTCAACGAGAGGGAACGAGACACAGGCAGCAAGGGCGTAGACAGTTGCAAGAACGGCTCCGAGGATGAGGGAGAGCTTGCGACCGAGTCCAAGGTACTCTTCGAAGATGGGCGTACTGTTTAGGAGATCTTGTTCAGCATCTGGGATGAAGACGGTGGCGATGCCGTGACTGACCTGAAGTAAATGACGGCGTTGCAACCTCCGACTTGTTGGAAGAATTGCGTCGAGCAGCCGATGAGCATGCGGCGAAGATGTTGGGTCGGTCCGTTGGTGATCAGATCGAGCTTCGATGCACGGGTGACACCATCAAGCGAGTCGATCATGAGGCGAACTTGGAGAATGACGGTTTCCGAGTTGAAGGGCGCAGGTTCGAGAGCGGCGGCAACACGTTGAGCTTCGCGGAAGTGCCCTAGACGCAAGAACTTGTGTTCAGCTTGGCTCGAGTACAGACAATGCTAAAACGGGATGACTCACTCTTCGAAGCCAACCAGCGCTGTAGGAAACAAAGGTTTACCGTTATCAGCGCAAGGTTCGCGACCGTGCCAAAGAGGATCAAACGCACAGGAGATTCGGGCAGGAACCAAACGAGAGCAACAACGAGCACGGCGAAGAGAACCTGGATAGCGATCGGTCCACGCCACGATCCGGAACCGGGCAAGTACGAGAAACCCAAGTCGACCCAGTACGCCACCATCGTACCGGACGAGATCATGGCGGCTTCGATGAAGACGGCGAAACCGCGAGACTTTGCCTTGGCACACTCTGCGTGCCAGGTAGGAATCGTCGAGGTAAGGAATCCAGTGCCGAGACCGGTGACAATTCGACTGAAAAAGAGGCGGAGACCAATCAGATATGATACGATACATAAACAGGAATTCGAAGGAAGACGAACCCAATGATGAATTGTCCTCCGGCCCAGTGACCGTCGAAGCAAGTGACCTGAATCAAAACACCGAGAGAGAGGATGACCGCGCCCGAAAACATCATCTTGCGACGTCCAATCTTGTCACCGAACATCAAAGCGCAGATTGCTCCCATCAAGCAGCCAACTGCAATATAATTGACAGTCAGCACAGTGAACCTAAAAGATGCAGCCATGGTGAGAACGAGGGGGCTTTGGCAGGTTCAACTTGTGTGGACCTGCCAATTCCCTCTCGTCCTCAATCGTCCAATGCTGCGTACCTTCGTAGATGGCGACATAGAGCGCTTGGAGGATGGATGCTTGGTATTTGCCTTGCTCTGTAGGTGGAAGATGTCAGCGGAATACTTGAGATGACAAAGTAGCTTGACGAACCAGCAGGGTCGCAGGCAGGGAAAGTCTCGAAGAACTGAGGGGCACTGATGATACCCGACATGACACCTGTTTCAAACGCGATGTGAAATCAGCTACAATCCGATCAGGAAACCGTACGATAGTATTGACCTTGGTCGTATCTGGGAAACCGCACAAGGGGTCAGTGCGAGCGCTATACGCCTTTTCTCCCGAAAGACTCACCCGAAAAGCGCAAAGCCAGCCGATGCAGCTACAGTGATCCACCACGTGAGAGCGTCACCGCAAGTGCCCATGTAGGTGGGAATGCCATCCTTGTTGACACTGTGCACAGACGATACGTAAGCTGCGTGTTCTTCGAGTGGCCGCGGTATGCCCGACTGCCTACTTACGCAGCGTGTTTGGGCAGCTCTCCACTTCCATCGAACACGACTTGCTGTGCTGCAGGCGTCTGTTGTTCGGGAGCGCTAGCCTCTTTCTCCGACATTTCCTTGTTCCGATTAAAGATGCCCATCGTTAAGTCTCTAGTCAGTCGTTCCTCCTGGTAACGACGATGTCGAGGGTGAATAGACGACGACGGCGGGAAAACGGGTGAACAAGAGGGAGAGAAGGAGGGACCAGCACTTTTTCTGCCCGCATCCGGGGAAGGGCATCGGTGGATCCGGTTCGGAGCTAATAAGTTGATCCATATTCTTTTGCGCGGCGTCATTGTAAGGAAACGCTCATCTGGGGACCCCGTGCCCAGCAGATCTCTCCAAAGCTCGCTTGCCTCGGGAAGGTTTACAGTTTCCTCGCCACGTCAACCGCGCTTCACCTAGGTCGAGCCTGCAATACGCTCGCCTGTCAAATACGTTGGCGTGGCGTCTGGAAGGTCTCGAGTAGCTCGGGCTGTCGGAAACAGCGCGCAGGTCACCTTCTTCTCCTCACGCTGTCTCCAGGTTTTTCCCCGTCGTACCCGCCTTCTCTCCAAAAAAGTTCGACCGATGACATCACTGGAGAGAAAGTTCATTTTTCTTTTTCAGGGGATCCTCGACCTCGAAGCTCGGGGATTAGCCAATGAGGAGCCGCAGCGAGGAGCCACGCTGCTATTTTTGGTCCGCGTTGGTTGGAGAGACGAGGCGCGAGTCTGCGATCTTTTCCGCGATCTGCGATATTTTGGCGGTTCCGCGTCGACCCGCGCTATCCTCATGTCGATCGAGCCTCGAATTCTCGAGGAGAATGTGTGATCGTCGTCGCAGACACGAGCAGCTTTGAACAGACACAGCGCAAATGATCGAGTGGCAATCTCTGCTGGGCCTTCTCGCTACTAGCTCAGTGGCAAGCGCTGACTTAAAAGAGCTCGCGACAGCTACTGTATTGCTCTACGAGAGAATTGAAGTGGGAATAGATCACAAACTATTATCAAGCATTGCGTACATTTCGAAGCAGTCACAATGGGTTGCCGTTCGAGTCGCACTGAGGCGGCAGCTTGTTCAGTGTGGATCGCGAAGAACGACCCGGATTGATAGTCACTGCGTCGATCGTGTCAATGCCGAGTTCGTACCTGTTCCAGCAAGGACAGATCGATTTGACAGGTAAGCGCCAGCGAATTATCGCATCGGAATGGAAATTTCGACTCGCCTGCCCTCCTTGGGTCCGAGAACGCTGATGCCGACCGTTCTGACTCGGGTTCGTAGCATTTCCATTTGTTGTTCGCTGAGGTCTCCCGAGTTGGTGAGCGTAAAGTCGGAAAACGGAATCAAGACGTCGGTCCATTCATGGGGGGCTGTATCGGAAGCAGGTTCTGGCAGCCAAAGCCGATGCTGGAACAGGTCAGAGCGCACTGTAGATCACGTCTCAAACGTCAATCACTGGAGCGTTCGCCTCGCGAGTAGGATTTGGTGGCCAAGACGAACCGGGTCCGTCCGTTTGAATGTTGACAAAGTATCGCATTCCGTCGCCCGAGCTCTTGACCCTCAGTCTCAAGAAATCGTGCAGTGAAGTATCCCATGTCCTCGTTCCAAACAATGTCGTGCGTTGCTGGAGGTAATGATGCAGCAGATCAACATCGGCGGAAGACAGGGGTGACGACGGTGCACGAGATCGCTCACCTTGCTCCGGAATCCAGCGTATCCGCCACGTTCGATGACTCCGTCCTTCCTCCTGCCAGCGTTCAATTCGCTACTGAGCGCGCCGTAGAATCTGCCTTTGCCTTCGGGTCCGAGATCGAGCGTGACACTGCTTCTGCCACCTGTCGATCGCGATTGGAGGGATTGAGTACGCAGGATCTGGATCTAGAGGCGTCAAGAGATAGGTTCAGGACTAACCCAAATCTGCATCGCAGCCGAGTGCGAACTGGTTGATCTCTTCGGCAGAGTTGAGCGACAAGAGGGGCAACACATCTCCGTGACCTCGGCTCGGGTTTGCACGCAGCACTGTGTGACCGCATGAAACAGATGAGTCTATCGTTGAAGAGGCGAGCAGGCGAGAGGTGGGGAGACTGACCTTCGGCAGAACGATCTCGAAGATGCTCCAGCGAGCGGTTGATGTAGGATCTCCAGGCAGAAGTCATGTTGTACGATATAACGTGTAGAGTTTTGCGTAGATCGAGGTAATGGTGTAGAGGCGAGAAGTGCTCGGTGAACATCTCGCGCAAGTGCTCAAACTGCGGAATCGCACATCGGATAAATGTCATATCTGGTCATACAGTTTCATCCAGTCACATTCATGTCACAGGCTACGATTCTGTCAACAGCTACCAGCGGGGAGCGATGTTTAACGGAGGGTCGCGCAATCGGCTCGCGCACTTCCCTCGCTCCTATCGAATGGACACCTCAACCCCCTTGCTCCCCATTCTTCAGAACTGAGGTTACGGAGACAAGTCACACACTGCGATTCAACAGCGGATGCTCCTCTTTCCCGGGATACGCCTGCCGAGTCGAGTCTGAAGCTGGTGGGGCGCGCGCTCCGAGCTGCTGGAGCTTGCGGCTATGGTAGTAGCGCACACAGATGAAGACGCCGAGCGCGGGCACAAGAACGATGATGAGGCCGACGAGGATGAGGAGCTCCGGCAATCGGATTGCGAAGAACCAGTTCGAGCTTCTAGCATTCACGATGGTGGCGAAAACAGTCAGCGCCGGTTCTCTGGAGCTGGCAGAAAGTTCTAGACTCACAGCCGTCTACCGTTGCCGACTTCAACTATGCGCACGGTCAGTACGGCAATCCTTCCGTCGCTCGAGATGCCGTGGTTGAAAACTGTTGCCGAGGGCTTGCCGAGGTACACTTCACCCTGAACGGCTTTGACCTCGGTCGGTCGAGTACAGCGTGTTCGAAACGGGACATCTTGTACCGTTTGCACGGGACGCTAGCGAGACGATCTCGTCGCGTCCGAGGTCATGACTGCAAGAAACCGTCGATGAGACAGGCACGAGTATTGCTCAGGATTGCCCACAGACCCGTTGAGTATGATCATGTGACTCTTTGCGAGGTACTGAGTCTTGGGTGCTGCGCGGAACCACGCGCCCGAGTTGGCCTGTCCATTCTAGTCGGAATTAGTCTAAGCGTTGGTAATTTCAAGGTAAGCCAGACTGACGTTGGTTCCGTTCTGCTGAAACACGCGGAAGTGGTTCCCGCCCTGTAGCGTCTGTGAGCAAGTACCGAGTACCGGGTCGTCATACTTGTACCGGAAGATTGTCGTCTGATTTACTAGGAGGACGGTCGAGGGAGGGTCAGCTTCAAGAGGTCGGACAGCACGCAGTGTCGCAGAGGGACGCTCACAGGGTCCGTTGCCATCACCCAGATTCGCTGCCTGCTGGGACCTTTCCTCGTACCATTGGAAACATTGAGGGCTGAAACGGAGCGAGGAGCAGTAATCGAGCAATCCATCGTATGTCGGGACCGCGGGATCAGACAGTGACGAGATGACTACGTTGAGCGGCTCACCGGTGACCCGGTCGTTGTTCCAGGTCTGTCGAGCGCGAAAAAGAATCAGTGGTCGTGCAAGGGCTGCCACAGATTATCCAAACGTACGTTGGACCAGGCACCCCCATTCGACCTTGGATTGAAGAAGCCCAAGCTTTGTTCCTCGGTGACTATGGTTGACGATGTCCATCTGGGCTCATCAGAGATTGCGCCGAGTGTGCACCGAGCCGAAATCAGCACGAGGAGACTGCACAATCGCGCCGGGCGATAGACAGCGTGTCTCGACCTATTCTGCCGCATCGAGTCGAGCCGGCTGACCTCTACAGCGAAAAGACATGCCGAAGACAGGAAAACAGGTGCGAGCAGATGCACGCGCAATGGGCAGCAGGCTCGAAGGGGCGAACGGGAATCGCTGCATCGCGGAGACGAGCGCGCCCCAAATCAGCTCGAACGCTATTGTAAGGAAGAAATCACGCTAGTGTGAGACACGAATGAAATATTGGGCGATGCCGGGTCAGACTCGAGGAGGAAAAGGGAAACGAACGCTCGGAGCGGTCATCATCTGGACTAGCTCGATTCGATAGCTTGTAGGTCGGGATGCAAGGCTTCAACAAGGTGAGCTCACAGGCGTCCACTCTGAGTATCGCTTTGCTGACCGCCAAGGCTTGATCTCTCGCGTTCCTCTGCACCGCCTCGGCTTCATCGCATACTGTGCACTCACACTTCATGCAATCCGGACGACGCACTCGCAGTACTATCCTCCAGACTACGATCCGAGTCAGGGGTCGCTCAACAAACGAGCCGGCAAGCATGCGTTGGGCGATCGGCAGGTCGAATCTCTCTTCCTCCGAGCTAGTGACAGACGTACTGACCTCTGCTTCAATCTGCAGAGCGCGCAAGCTCGACCAGGGCATCCTGATTGTTCGGTTCGAATTGCCCTACAATATCTGGTGGTACGCACCCCTGTCACGTGCCAGTTTCAACAACTTGCTATGGCCCTGACTCCCTCGTTCGAAGCGGTCACTGCAATGCACACATCGGACAAGGCGTGCGCTACAATGCCGAGAAGAAGAAAGTGGGCATGTACTACTCGAGTACAATCTGGAGCTTCCGCTGCAAATGTCACCTGTGCTCGGGATGGTTCGAGATCAGGACGGACCCCCAAGTACGCACGAGCATTCTGCTGTTCCGCTGCCACTCTACCGTGTACATGTCCTGATTCCTTGCATCGATTGTATCCAGAACACGAGATATGTCGTGCATGAAGGAGCTCGGCAGAAGTATGAAGAGTGGGATCCTGAAGAGAACGGCCAAATGGTGATCGGTTTGTCCCGTTTCCCCTGTCTTGTCTTACCAATTGAGCACGAATTGACCCTTTCTGTGCACGACCAGACAATTCTGCCTCAACGTCAACAGCACCTCCAGATCCTTTCGCTTCGGTCGAGAAGAACTTGACGCAGAAGACGAAAGCGTTGTCGGAATCGGAGAGGCTCTCGGCCATGTACGAGCACAACTCGTCCCACTGGGACGATCCGTACCTGTCGAGTTCACTCTTGCGCAATTCGTTCCGCAAGAAGAAGAAGACGATCCTCGCGAGCGAAGCGAAAGCGGAACAAGTGCGCGACAAGTTTGGGTTGGGAGATCGAGTCGCAATCGAGAGTCTTCGAACTCCCGCGAGACAGGAAGATCGGGAACTGGAAGATTCTGAATGGAGAGCAGTGCAGAAGGAGAAGCAAGATCGGGAGGTCGAGCGCAAGCGCAAGCGGGAGCGAGAAGAAGATCAAGTGGTTGGATGGGATCTCTCGTCATCCAAATCGCGCGAACGAGCACGAGCACGAGTACGAGAACGAGACCGAGCCCGTTCGTCCGCAACGACGACAACTTCGACTCCTTCTTCACGAAAGATGGCTCCATTGCCGTCCCGGTCGCTCAAGTCTCGCACCATTGCGTCCTCCGCCTCGTCAGCTGCCTCTCCAGCTGCCAAAGCTCTTCACGACAAGCTCGCACTCGCCACGGCACTCAAAAACGATCCATTCTCGAATGCTGGCGGATCGGGCCCGTCAGCTCGCACAGCATCTTCCTCGAGCCTGGCAGGGGTGCAGCTCGTCAGGAAAAAGTCCGTCTCCAAGTAGTTCGTCTCACTTTTTCATGTGGCAGATCAGTGTTGTTGTGTTCTCAAACTTGCTATGTCAACCTTCTTCGCGCGAAAATCTTTCCGATCACGCCAGGACCAACGAGAGAGCCCACATATTGCAAAAAATAACTAAGAATGTCCTTGTAGCGAGAAAGGTGATAACGTATGGACGATGCGCGAGATAGGTACAAAGACGGGGCTAATGAGGATGAGGGTGAGGATGAGCATGAAGATGAAGATGGCCCGTATTTGCCGGGTAAAAGGGAGACTTATGCCAAGATGGTCCATCCAATGACGGCGAGTCCGGTAGCCAAGAGGGTGAGCAAGTTTGTCGATTGCGAGGGGCCACCGTTGGTACCGGTAGAGGACTTCTTCGACGAAGAGTCCGACGACGAGGACGACGAGCCCGAACTAGATCCAGAGGTCGAAGTCGTGTTTGACGAACTGGTCGAGTGGGACACTGACGGGTCCTGGTACACACGGACGTAAGGGATCTCGAAGAAGGCGTTGTCATAGTTTGAAGCGCTACAGAGGAGAGGCAGCATAGTCAGTGAGTGTCAGGAACACGGTCAGGAGCGGGAGAGAGCACTACTCACTTTAGCACGTATTGCGTATAGCAAATGGGCTCGGTGGTCAAAGCGCAGCCAGTCGCGGCCAAGGTTGCGTTAGATCCGGCCCAGTCACTGTATACGGCAGAAGCACAATGTCGCATCGCGAGACCAAGAAATGTCAGCTTCTTTTGCGACGCCTCGCATCGAGTAAGAGACGGGCGCGCACCCGCAAAGAGTGATATCGATGACGAGTTTCTGAGCGGCAAAGTGCTGCTCGATGTCGCACGAACTGTTGGGGACGAAGTACGTCGGGGTACCCCACGACGTAGGATCGATCGAAGAAGAGTTGGACGAAATGTCGGCAGGGATGGCCGAATGCTGACACGAGGAATGGGCGACTGGGTCAGCTTAGGTGTGAGGCGGCGTTATAGCACGGCAAAAAAGCACACCTGGAAGTGCCAGATCTTGATCCCGGTGCTGGCGTATTCGGTAGCCCACAGTCCTCCTCCGGCGGCGGCGAGAGCTTGACCGGCGGAAGTCGGGCTCGGGTCGAGCGCTTCACATCCGGCGTTGAAGTTGACATCAACGTCGCAGCTGGACGACATGAGCGTCGCATCATACTGAACTGAAGAGGACGAGTTCACGGCCGAGCAGCCTGCGGTCGTGTGCAGGGCCATCTGGAGCGGACAAGGCATAAGTCCGCGTCGCAATGGTTCAAGCCGGAGGTAGATCTACCTGGTTGTACTCCATCAGATTGACCGTTTCGAACGTATCGATCTCGCCACCTTGAGGCCAGTTCTCTGCTTGACTCCACAATGCTCCCCAAACAGAGCATCCGCTCGGGACCGCGAGTGCGTTGTAGATCCACACTGAACCGAGCCCGTACGAGTCGACGGTCGAGATCCGTACCGAGTCTCGCTTGTTCGGGTAGAGGACTTCCTCCTGACTGACTTTGATCACGGCGTTCTGCGAAGGTCGCGACGAGGTCAGTGCGATGAGATGAATGTCTGTAACTGGGGGCCGGAAAATGCGCTTACACCAGCTTCGTTGATGTATGCTAGCGAGCTGCTCGCACTCTGGTTGACAAAGTTGACATCGCCCTGGTTGAGAAACGAATCCGAATGATCAGTGGCCATGGACACGACAGATAGGCTCGCGGGCTATTCGACTCACGTTGGTGAGGTTGTCGTAGTGACCTGCAAAAGGTTGTCTCCGAAAGATCAGCAAAGGAGGGCTGCGAAAGAGAGCGGAGAGGGTCTGACCATAGAACGACCATCCATCAAAGAACGTCTTGCCACTGTAGTCCCGCACGATATCGTATGCGGCGTGAGCCTGTAGCGGTGCCGTTGCAAGCAATGCTCCCGCGAGCGCAGCAGTAGACAGCATGGTTCGAGGTGGTGGTTGGAAACGTGAAACGTTGCGCGGTTGTTCAATGAGTCGGGTCAAACAGCGATGCGATCTTGGAAGCTCGGATCTGGCGGCTTCTATTCAGATCGACTGATTTGCTTTGTACGCTGCGTGTCAGGGGATGCACGGGTCGAAGTGAGGTTGCCGAGATAGGGCCGAGAAAACAAAACACGAGAGAAAAGGGGCGCCGAGCACGCGCTTGCCCGACGGTCGACCGACGCGTCAAATTTCCGCTGCGACTCAATTCTGATTTCGCAACGACTGCGAGTTTTCGGCAGGGCTCCCCTGTCCGCCGAGCTCGCGACAACAATAGTACAGTGCACCGACGCGCGGACAGACGGAAGCATTCGCGAAAAATGGCAAAGAAATGCAGCCATCCAATGAACGAACTCGAATGAGACAAAAGGATAGCAAACAACATCGTCGAACCGGAATTCTACAGATAGTTTACAGACATTACGGGCGATTGCCCAATTCAGTAAGAATCGCGCACGGGCGTTCGAGGATAGATCGGTGCGAAAGGCGGCAAGCTTGATCATCGACGACGAATTCCCATCAGTTTCGCTGCGACAACTTCGCCCGCGACAATCTGTCCAAATTCCAAAGCGACAGACGGATGAGTCAGCCCTGCAAGACGGCCTTGAATCTGAGATAAGAGAGGGACAGTCGAGTGCACGCACCCCGATGCCAATCGATGCCGCCACGACATAACCTCCCAGCGCTCTCCAACCTAGAGCGCCCGAGTCGTCTGGCCACCACGGTCTCCCGTCGTTCGAAAACGCGTCGTCTTCGTCGCCGGTTGCCGTCGAGCGAGACTGGGTCGGGCACAGTGGAGAGTGATAGCTGCGGCTATGCAGAGGCGAGCCACGTCCGGGTGAGAGCGAGGCCAAGAGTCGAGTCTGATGTTCGAGCCTGTCGAGCGACATGCGTAAGAATCCGGTTCAGCTTGGTCTGTGCGCGCACAATCGCCCTTGCAACAAAAGACTGACCCGATCAGCCTGCCTTCAAGCTGGTCGACATCGTTCTCCTTTTGATCAGAGCGTGCTTTCCGAGGCGAGTGCAGCCCGTTCGATTCGAGCGCGAGCGCGACTTGCGTTTCGACCTCTTCCATACGGTGCTGCAATGCGGCGAACTGTGACTCTTTGGAGTGGAACAGGCAACCCTGTTCAGCTTCTGGTGCGATAAGGATAGCTAATCTTGACTCACTTTTGATCAATACGACACTACCTTTCCTGGTGCCGCGCTCATTGTCGTCGAATCCTTTGACGAGCATCTCAATCATTTCGTCCTGGTCAAGGGGTTCCACTCGCGTCGTCTTCCTCGTCGGAGGCAACGCCAGCCCGAACAGATCGGCGAGTCCGGCCCGCTTCTCGGTCGAAGCGGGAGACAAGGCAAAGTTGCGACTAGAACCTCCTCCCGAGGCGTTCGAGGCAGTCCTGACGGGCTTGAGCGTCCGCTCTTGCGCTTCTTCGACTTCGTGACTGTTCAAGCCAGACTGGTCCGTTGATTGGGAATCCGTTCGTTGTCGGTACCCTGGCGAGTCAGGGTATAGTCTCCAGTCAAAGCCGTGCGCAAGCGACACTCGCAGATCAGCGACGTTGTCTCTGTTGTTTGGAGTATGTGGTGCAAATTGACTAGGGTCAGGCGACTTTACTTTGGGCAAAGGAGCAAAGACATCGGAGTGGTCCGCGGTGCTGTCGATCGAGGCTAGCGAAGCGCCAACGCTTGGACGGTCGTCGCGACCAGCGAATGACTCTACACTCGCAGCGCCGATGTCCGTGTCGGTTGAAGCCATCCGCGCTCGATTCGATCGTTCCGCGTCCACCTCGCGCATCCAAGCAAATGAACGCTGTTGACCGGTGCTCTCGTCCGAAGGTACGGAAGGCTTGACGGGAGATTGTGTCGGAAGCTTGACAGGAGAAACGTTTGGCGAACCATGGACTGAACGCTCGGACGTCTCCATCACGGTCTCGAAGGTCCGGGCGAGACCTTTCACTCGGTTGTTGCCGCGGTTGAGCCTGCGCCAGGATCGTTTCCATTCCTCCTTCGACGACTCGTCTTCCGAATTCGAGCCCTCTACTTCGAGTGATGGCCGACGACGATGCGACACTTGACTCGGCATTCTGGCCGAGTGCGAGAGTGCGCTCGCCGACTTCGACCTCGTAGCAAACTGCGATTCCTGCTGTTCAGTTCGTCTACCGCCTTCATAGCCCCAGAAGATTCTGCCTCCAAGTGACTCGCGCCGCAGCTGGTCTCCTTGCTCCAGCAATGCGGCTCGCCACCTGACGTTGACTCCGAGCTCTTCAAGGTCTGCCGCTTTGAGCCGGAGGAACGTCCGACCCGACAGACGCGAATTGCGGATGAAAGCGGTGATGTCTGCGGCGAGTGCTGGATGCAACGACAGCGTCTCGGAAAGGTAGAGGGCCAAATGCGAAGGTAGCCACATTTTCGGATTTGACTGTTCCCAGTGCGAATAAGGACTGCCTGCTCAAGTAGCGAGAAGATAAGGTGGATTGAGCAACGTACCGGCAATTGTGCGAGTTCCTGGGCGTCGGCCGCACGTCCTGAATTCTTCTCCTTAGAATCCCCAAAGACGTCCAAGCGGGGAAAACTCGGCAGGCTCTCGCTGCGGTGTTTGAGCAGCGGTCGATTGACAGGCTCTCGGCGAGACGACGCTTCATTCAGGTCCTCGTCATCCTCGCTCGAGAGACTCGAGACACTCAGGCGTCTCGCCAGACCGCCCGAGATGGTCGGAGCGATTTCGGATTGCGAGTTTGAGCGAGCGAGGCCGATTGGCTGCGACCGGACCGTGTACTGCGGTGGAGGGACCGGTGGGTGAGAGACAGACGAGGAAGAACCTTTTACGCGTGCAGATCCGTCAGAAGTCGCATGCTTCGCAGGCGATCCTGATCGGGCGGTAGGGTGAGCTTGGAACGGGACAGAGTGGTACGGTTTCGTGGGTGAAGCTGGACTCGGAGCCATCATCGGTTGTGAAGGAGGAGGAGGACGGGCTGGTCGAGCAGTGATGTCCCTAGAGAGGTAAGGAATGAAGGTGAGCTCGAGAATACTCGCGAGGCATGCATGCACAGCGAGCGTACCGACGGTCCAGCGCATCCGGATCTGGTTTGCCGATGCCCAGTAGTCGTTTTGTCGCTGCTCTCGATTCGGAAATCTCCTGTGACAAGACGAGTACGGCGAGTCAGTAAGCTGCAAGGGGGACTTGCATCGAGCCATCGTTTGCGATGCCCAAGGTTTCGCGCCAATGAACTTCGGGGCAGCCCAACCGCGCACATGCACTCTCCAGCTCGAGTATGTCGGGATCCTTTGGCTTCTTCGAGCAGGTCTGACCGCCCGATTCAGTAAACATTGTTCGGAACGTACCTCGTCAGCGTCTGGCGCAACCTCAGGCTCGCCTGTACGCGTCGCACGATGATCTGGAGTCGTAGTCTGCATCGTGTTGCTGTCTTGCGTGAACCTGGGGTTTCGGATCGGGTTCGACCTGAAATCGGCAACGCGCACGCGCGTGTGGGGAGCCGCTCGACCGCGATACAGACCGTTTCGGGAGTCGAACTTAAGTTTGCCAAGGGTGGATGTAAGGCGCTGAAGTGGACGAGCTGTGAGCGAAGGGAAAAGGATCGGAGGCAATACTGTATGCGGGCGAAGGAAGGTACCGGCTGAATAACATTCCTCCCGATTCGACTGCCCTTTCGAGCCAGAACCTCTCTGAATACTCTCGAGAAACAGCAGGACCGGAGATAAGCGATGACCAAAACTGCAGAGAGTAGGAACGAACGAATAGAATGCGAGTTGTACAGTAACGAAGATGCCGAGGGAAACGCAGACGCTATTAGCCCGCCACGAAAGGAAACGAATGGAAAGGAAATGGGCGGGGGGATCTATGATAGAACGGAAGAGACAGTCTTTTCATGCTCGGCCTCCGAACGACTCCTCAAGCCTCGAACGGTGCACCATCTGCTTTTCGTTATCTTCGACACCGTGCAATGCTCGCTCCTTGGTGATCTGGCGCTGGATGCGTTGCTTGTCGGGCGTCTCGTTCTGGAAGTAGCGCACGACATCCTCCGTCACGTAAGCGTGGTCGGCCTCTTCGAGCGATCCCGACGGGTCTTCGCGCGCGATCAAGTACGATTCGTACAGGACTCGGAGCTCTTCGATCCGGTCGAGCTTGTCCTGCACGGGGTCGTAGTGGCGATTCCGCTTGAGCACCGTGCGCTCGTACCACGAAAGGTGACGCGGGTGGATCGCAATGCCGTGGTAGCGTTCCGGGTGACCCGCTCGCACACATCGCCAGTAACGCTCCTGTTCGCGAAGATCGAGACCCGTTGTGTCGGGAAGGAAGAGGCCAGTGAGGAGCATTCCGAGGAGACCGAACCAAGTGACGACCCAGAACTTCGTTTCTGCAGCAGCCCCAAGAGGTTAGCACGATGGTTGCACCCTTCGAGAGTAAAGAACTCACGGTTGTCAATGTAGTTGTACATGACGGCCGGCAGGAGGGCGCCGAGCTTTCCGCACGCGGCCGAGAAACCGTGAGCGGTGGATCGGATGGACGCAGGGTACGCTTCGGCAGCGACCAGGAAGGTGACACAGTTGGGTCCAAACTGGTTCCAGAACGACGAGAATTCTGTATCGGAAGGATACGACGCAGATCAGCTTGGCGCAGACCTGCAGTGGGGTGGCAACAGGACGTACGGTACATAAATTGGAACGCAGCAATTGGGGCACCATTCTTCTGGAGCTTCTTAAAGAAGATGGCGCCGAACAGGAAGATGAGGAAATCGAAAGTGAATCCAATTTGTTGCATGCGGCGACGCCCGTAGAACTTGTGGTCGATCAGGAACATTGCGAGGTAGTAGCCACAGAGCGAGACGGCCGTGTTGAGCAGGTTGTACTCCCAGGTGACAACCAGCGACGCGCCGGGGTGGATGATACCGATGAAGACGCTCGAGAAAATCTTGTTGCCGTCTATTGTGTAGGATACGGTCAATGTTTTGAACGATACCGGGCCGAGATAGATATAAACGTACAGAAGAAAACGTCGTTGGCAAACCACGAACCCGCAGTGGCGAGAAGCCGATGCCAGTAGTGGTTGCCGAGGAGTCGGAGGGATTGCGTGTCGTAACCCGAAACATTCGACTTGCCTTTGGCAGCGCGCAATTCCTTGTCTGCGTCCTTGACGTGCCAAATACGGTAGTACAGAAGCCAGATGTGAATCAGGACAGCGAAGCCGAATTGAACTCGGTAAGTCGCTTGAGCGGTTCGGGGCGAGAACGGAGGTTGAGTGTTGCCAGAGTGGAAGATCATGAGACAGATGAGCAGGATAGCTTGGTTGAAACTACAAGCAGGAAGATAAGTGGCCGGTCGACAGAAAGTCGAAAGAATCCAGACACTCACACTTGTCCCCATCCCTGCATGAGGAAAGCACCGACAACGTTTCGGCCGCGGTGAAGGCGGTCATCGCGGGTCGCAGCCGGACCAGATTGACCCGTCTCGAGAGCTTTCGTCGAAGTCATGGGGTACCTGGAGCTCGCCGAAACAAAATCAGCATTTCCCGAGATGCGGCCAAGTTGAAGGAGTCGCGACTCACTCTCCACCAACACCGACACCATAGATGAACAAGCACCAAGCGTAACCGATGACCCAGCCCTGAAGGCTGTTGCCCCAGATCGCGGTAAGAAGGATGGAACCGACAAGCATGATGGCCGCATCTTGACACAGGCCAAACTTGCGTCCGATCCAGTCACCCTCGTAACCGACAGCCATCTGACCGAAGATGATACCTGTTGAGCACTTACGCGTCAGCTTCCAGCAATCAAAGGCAGGCAAGATGCGAGACGCGACTGACCGAGAATTTCGAGGTACGATTGCGCTGCGATCCAGTTCTCAGTGCAGACAGCGTGCGTCTTGAAGCATTGAGGCCAAGCAGACTTGAACAGTGCAGAGAGGTTTCCAATCGAGAAGAGGACGTAGCCTGCGGGAGTGGGCCATTAGCTTTCGCTCGGGGACACTGATGAGCAAGAGACGTACCTTCAACAAACAAGCCCATACCGTTCGACACGTACTTGCGGAAGTACTGCCGTAGCGGGTCGAAGGGGTCCTTCTTGAACATTTCCCAGACCACCTTTAACTCGCGCTTGGCCTCGCCGTTCGATTGTGCGTTGACCCATTTGATGCGCTCGGCGCGAGGCAGGTCGGCCCAGTACGTCTCGCCGACGAAAGAATCGTCCGGGAAGAGCGCCTCCTTGATCAAATCTGCATGCGCGGTCGAGGCAGGGCTCGCGGTCGAAGAAGCGTCGAGCGAGTGAACGTGCTTCTCCGAGAAGGTGTTTTGCGCGGGCGCAGCGGTGATGGCGTCTCGTTGATCCATCGTTGCCGGAGGCGAGGAGCTCGCTAGATCGGAGACGGGGGGCGAGGAGGCGCGGGACGAGGAAAAACTTCGGCAGCAGGAATCCGGGGAACTAGATCCTTCTTTGTCGAAGATGGTGCGACGCTCGGTTGGCTCGAGAGGCGACGCAGCAAAGGAAGGACTTGAAGGAGGACAACCGACAAGAGCTGGGAGAAGCGAGCGCAGGCTGGATGAAGGAAAAAAAGAGTCGAGAGCCTGGATGCGGGCCAGCATGCGGAGGGTTTGCCGCCGCAGTCGATCAGACCGCGTCCAGCCCTAGCACGTTCCACAAGATGCATCTTCTTTTGCCTCTCCCTGCTGTACATCGACATCCGGTAGCGCGGGCAAATACGTAATAGGATCTTCAGGTCGTCATCGGTATATCCTGCAAAGCAACTGGCGATCCGTGGGCTATTGAGACGGCGAATCGTCGAACGTGCGCAACTCCGGCGTGTTGTACATCGCGGTCGGTGTCACTGGGAGGTGTGACGACTCTTGCGGAGCCGCTGTGGGATACATTGTATCCCGAGTATGATGCCGAAGCGCACGTGGGATTGCTATTACCAGCTCAGTCGTGTACGCCTCCGAGAATGTCCAACATGCGAGTGGTCTGTCGAATTCTTTGGCGGAAAGAGGTAGAGAGAAAGGAGCCCAGTCTAGCCTGCGACAGCCTTGATGACCCAGAATCGAGTGAGCTGCAAGTCCGCTGAGTCGCTCATTTGAACGAGCCTTGGCTTTTCTGGAAATTGGCGAACGTGCGCACTCCTTCGCCTAATCGTCCGCAATCCAGGCCTTGCAATTGCAGTCAGACTGATCCCTGCTGCAGTATCTGACATACTCTGATTGTAGCACTGAGTCTCTGCAGCAATCTAATTGGTGCTTCTCTGAGCGAATGAGCCATATGCAAGTATGGAAAACCGGATTTTTCAATCTCTTTCCTTCAGCTGAGGGGGAGTATTCTCGAAGCGATGCGGTAGCTGCTACATAGACGTCTGACTAAGTAAAAGGCGAGAGCTCAGCGTGGAGAATTGCGCTTGGCGCCTATGGACAATGCTCGAGCGTGGCAAATTCGGTTATCGCCTCAGCGTCGAGAATCTCGATCCTTGGAGAGTCGTCCTCAGGGTTTCATTGACGCCCCATAAATCTACAATGGAACGTCTATGTAGGTGTTGGTCAGCGGTCGTGCTGTGCTCGGGAAGTACTCTCGAAAACAAAGTCGCCACAGGCCTTCTCAAGTTCGCATGTGGACGGAAGATCTCGAACACGATCTGAACAGCCCATTCTGGATTTCTGAATCAAATACTGTACACATGCCCATACAATCACAGAACGTTCAAGAGTTCAAGCTCTGCTTCGTTGCGAGTCGAGACTTTGACACGTCAAGACCCACACGGTTGAAAAAAGTGGCTGAATACATAGCTCGAAATCCTTTTCCAGTATACATAGGGCACAAAAGAATTGTGCACCTTACATCCAGCGATGCAAAAAGGTATTGATGTCTGTGAGATTCGAACTCACGCCCTTTCGGACTAGCGGGTTACTCTGACGAGTTCACCTTAAGCTAGCGCCTTAGACCGCTCGGCCAAAACACCTTGATGGTGATCATCTTTTTTTTGCGTATATATTTACTTTTTGATTTGCCACTTCAGGTTGGTCTCAGAGCATCCGATACTGAGGGCTGGCATTGGCCTAGAATCAATTGACTAGTACAGGATAGATTCGAGATCGCAAAGCTAAGAGCGATCGTCCGAAGGAGCCGGGAGAAATGCGCGCGCTGGCCACCAACGAGGCTCGAGCGCGGCAAAATCGACTCTCACGCGAGCGGAAGGCAGCCGTACCACAGCTGACAACATTTAATGCTGGGCTCAGGTCTATGTCCCAACGTTCTTTCGGCTATGTTCGTCTCGGGACTCGCTATGGCGAGTATACAAAGGAAACCCATCGCTTGACCAAGCGGCTCTCAGCGTGTTCAAAGAGTAACAGAGGTCTCGAGAAGAAGAGTACTGATGTTCCCTGTTGCAACAGACGAGGGAGGGCACTGACGAACTGACACTGATGGGGCCCTACAGACTGGCCAACTGCCAAACGAACAAATGGAGGACTCCCCCTTTTCCCCTTTCCGAGCTGATGACAACCATGACAGTGACGTGTAAACCTAGTTGTGCATCAGGATGATGGGCGCGTCAAACTTGGTACGCTTCTCGAGCTGCTGCCACGCCTCGTTGACTTGGTCCTGGTCAAACTTGTAGCGGTTCGTCGGGACCTTGATGTTGTTGCGTTGGAACAAGTCGAGCGCGCGTTCGATCGACTTGGAGTCGGCATAGACGGGCGCACGAATCGAGAGGTCTTTCGCGATGACGTTGCCGAGAGGAAGTTGGACTTTGTGGTCGCGGTCAGGGTTGAGAACAATCATTTGCGAGCGGTACCTCATTCCGTCGAGGAGCTGTTCAAGTCCGTGTTGAGGTTGGTCGACAGCTGTCCGAGGTACGAAGCAGAATCTCTAAGCATCGATCCGAGCAAGGTGCATGAGGAGGGAACAGTCGACTTGCCGACCACGAAGCGCGCTCCACCACGGTTCCTCAACTCTTTCGCAAGGTTGTGCTTTGAAACACAGAGGAAGTCTTGCTCCTGGAGGCCATAGTCCTTCGCGTGCCACTTGTCCGACGTCGCGATCAGCACGAGCTTCGAGTCCTTGGAAACGCGAGATTGACAGTTGCGGAGAATGTCGAGCGCGAGGCGAGCGCAACCCCTGACAATCGAAATCGCACCACAAATCAGCCTCTGGCGGTCAACACTGCGATCGTTGAGAGAGAAGACTGACCCTTGACCATAGACAACGCACACTCCGGCGCCATCAAAGCCCATGCGCCTGTTGATCTCTTGGTAACGCTGCTGGTCCTCGTGTTCCATCTCGCGCTCGAAGCGACTGAGAGAACCTGCACGAGAAATAGCCAGGCGCACGACCACGTCAGAGAGTCGGACTCGAGAGTGGCAACATAAACAGGAATTGGGCACATACCGTCAATGCGAGCACCGTCAAACGCCTCGACGACGGTCTCTTCCATCGACTTTTGCTTGTCCGAGAGCGGGCAGACAAATTGTTCGTCGGCGATGGCGTACTCGGCGAGACCCTTGTGCGAGAGGACGGCTGCATCGAGGAGACGGGGTCAGACCGAGCGTTGAAACCAACACCACTCGCATTGGAGAGAAACATCAAAGCGCACCCGCAACATGTTGGCCCTTCTTGAGGTTCCTGACGCCTTGACCGATCTCGACGATCTCGCCGACGATGTTGGATCCAGGGGTGGACGGGTAGTGCACGGAACCGATGAGGTTGTAGCGAGAGATGTTGTCGCTGTGGGAGAGAAGGGCACGTGATGGGTCAGCTTGCGCCCACCGCGCGAAGGGAGACGACGGAGACAAGTTCCAAGCTTACGTCGAGTTGAGCCCGGCGACATGGACTCGGATGACGACTTGGCCCTGCTGCGGCGACTTCCACTCGACGTTCTTCATTTCCATCTTCTGAGCTTCCTCTCGCGGCCATTGCATCGCCTTGAATTGCTGAGGGTGTTCGAAAGTGGCAGACATGATCGAGGTCGAGCTGAAGAGTGAAGTGAGGCGGTGAATGTTGGAGAGTGGGCTTCGAGTAAAGAAGGAGAGCGAGAGCGGGGGATCTGGCTTGTGAAGAGAAGAGAAAGAAGAGAGGAGAGAGAGAGGCAGGAAGGAACAGCTCGAGAGAGCCAACCGCGGTGGACGAACGGCCGAGATAATCCAAAAATGGTCTGACTGGTCATGTGGTCACAACGAGTCGACAGGAGTCACAGAACAGGAGACTAGATCTGTCGAACCGGCTCGGATCCGTTCGAGCTTTTGGCCAGTGCTGCTTATATCCGGCCCGGTTCTCGCGCTGCTGTCGGATCATTTCTCGCTTGAGTAGAAGCAGAACAATCGACTCGAAACGTGGTTGGACTCACGAGGAGGGTCGCCTTGGTTGTCGACAGGAGCTTGCGCACAGCTCGCCCGGCCTGCGCTTTCGTGGGGCAACGGCTTGCGTCCGCGAAAGCACACGCTCCATATGTCAACGGTCTCATCGAGAGCCCTCGTGAATGGCAGCTTGCCCACATGGTCGCTCTCCAACGGTCGAGAGACAGGAGACTGCCGGGTCTCCAGTGACTTGCTAGGGGTGGTGCGGGCCGTTCGAGGTGCCGACCGAACGCGGGTGTGAGACTAGCATACCAACCGAACGCGAGCATAAGACCAGCACGAAAGACCTCTGACCATGCCAGATCGGAGAACAACGATTGCTGAAGAAATCAAGACAAGGCCACAAGTCATGCCCGCCCCATATAACATGACAAGGAGCGTCGAGGTTCCGCGCGCCGTGGTCCCTGCTCCCTCTACAGATACGAGCTCGAAGACGCATACTGCCAGAGCTGAGTCAGGTGCTCGGTGCGCCAAGTCCAAGCGAATCGGCAAGTGGGACTGATCGAACAAGGGATGTGTTGCCTCGACTTCCTCCAGCAGAGCCTTGGACTCAGTCGCATCGCCTAGATCGTAGCGTGGTAGAACCTGAAAGCGAAGCTGAGCCGAGCCGAGTAGCAGTACCGCAACCATGTAGCCGCGTCGGGATCGCCTCGGTCAGTACCGAACTGGTTGCTTGCGAGTTCGTTTGGTGCGGATCGGGCATGGAGTAAGATTCGTCGCCATACCGGGCACCCAGCGAGCGGGAGCCTAGTCAGCGCAGCTGGCACGAGTTGAGTCCACTTGTTCGGTCTACGCAGCGGTGCAAGTACTTCGGTTCCCTCCATCTACTCTACATCACGATCGTCAACATGCAAGCGATCAAGCTAGCCCGCAAGTATCCGAGCTTCTCTCAGGAGCAGATGATGCAGCTCGTGGACCAATTCAAGTGAGTCACCCGTCTCGCACTCTCCACCTGCTGCGCCCGCCCGATCCGAACTGCTCGAGTGCGCCTCTCGCACCGTCAAGAGCCCACTTCGGTACATGCCTGCTACGTGCAAGACCTTGTGCTTGCATCGAGCTTTGCTGGGAACCCGCAGTGCGACTCGCTGCTCGGGACAACAACAGCGTCATCTCGATTGCACCGTCGGTTTCAGGCTAGCGACCAGCCGATGGTCCATTCCGAAGTCTCTGCATTATCGCTAGGGAACATCACGTCAATGCAGCGAGTCCGACAGGGATTCTGCAGACCGCCTCGCAGGAAACGAGGCTGTGCGGGCAGCCAAGCGTACTCGTACTGACCCGAGTCCCGAATTGCACCTGTCACGATAACAGCCAGATCGACCTCGACTCGACCGGCCGCCTGCCCAAGTCTACCGTCCTGACCGCGCTCTCGTCGGGAGCGACCACCTCGTCCCCGTCGGGCAAGTACACCTACGACCAAGTGCGAGAAACCCTCAAGACCGTCTCGGTCGACTCGTCCGGACAGGTCGAACTCGACGACTTTGTCGACCTCGTTGACAAACTCAAGTCTGGCGCTGGTTCCAACGCCGGACAAGTGTTGCGAGGTGGAGCGCTCGGCGGCTTGATCGGGTCCCCCGCCAAACCGGCGCCTGGTTCTAACGCAGGCACTAGCGCGGGAGGAGGAAAAGTGCTCGTCAAGGGCAGCAACACCAACATCACTCACTCGATCAACGAGGACGAGCGGACAGAATTCACGCGACACATCAACCAGGTCAGTCCGCTGCGATATCTTACCTCGCTCGAGCTGTGCTGACCTGAACTCTCACCTCATCAGGTTCTTGCAGGAGACGCTGATATCGGAGACCGACTCCCGATTCCGACCGATACTTTCCAGATCTTTGACGAGTGCCGAGGTGAATTCGTCTCGGCAGCTCGCAACCGGGCTCTAAACTGACATTGTTACATGTTAGATGGTCTCTTGCTCTCGAAGCTTATCAACGACTCGGTCCCAGACACGATCGATGAGCGAGTTCTGAACAAAGCGTCCAACAAAAACCGGGCACCCTCTGCCATGCCCTCTGCCAAAAAGTCCGCAACTCTGAACAATTTCCAAATGACCGAGAACAACAACCTCGTGATCACATCAGCCAAATCTCTTGGACTGTCAGTAGTCAACATTGGAGCAACCGATCTCAACGAAGGCAGAGAGCACTTGATCCTCGGTCTCATCTGGCAGATCATCCGACGAGGTCTGCTTGCCAAGATCGACATCAAGCTCCACCCCGAGCTGTACCGCTTGCTTGAGGACGACGAGACCCTCGAACAATTCCTAAGGTTGCCGCCCGACCAGATTCTCCTGCGCTGGTTCAACTACCATCTCAAGGCTGCCAACTGGCCGAAGCGGTACGTCTGGTCTCATTCCTCTGTATCTTGTTGGCTTGGATAGACCCTCACCTGCCTGTGTGCGGTTTTTAGCGTCAACAACTTTAGCAAGGACGTGGCCGATGGCGAGAATTATACCGTCTTGCTGAATCAGCTCAAACCCAACGAGTGCTCGCGCGCACCTCTCCAGGAGCGCGATCTTCACGCTCGTGCTGAACAAGTTTGTCGTTGGCCATCCTGATCGCTTCCAATCACGGCTTATTCTGACTTTTTGCCTCTCAACTCGCAGGTCTTGCAAAACGCCGACGCAATCGGTTGTCGCAAGTACCTCACGCCGACCTCGCTCGTTGCAGGAAACGCCAAGCTCAACCTCGCGTTCGTCGCCAACTTGTTCAACACGTGGCCTGGTCTCGAACCCCTCGAAGAGAACGAACGACCTGTGATTGAAGACTTTGACGCCGAGGGAGAGCGCGAAGCTCGTGTGTTTACCCTCTGGCTCAACTCGCTCGACGTTGATCCGGGTGTCTACGACCTCTTTGAGGATCTCAAGGTTCGTCATTACGCATCTGCTCAGTTTAATGAAGCGCCGCTGACCTCGGGAGGAATCTGGCAGGATGGTCTCGTGCTCCTCCAAGCATTCGACAAGGTCGACCCCGGCTCGGTCGTATGGCGCCGTGTTGCAAAGTCGCCGCTGCCCCTGTCTCGGTTCAAAGCGGTCGAAAACACCAACTACTGCCTCGACCTCGCTCGTCAAAACCACATGCACATTGTTGGAATTCAAGGTGCCGATCTCGTCGACGGTCAACGTACGCTCACACTCGGCCTCGTGTGGCAAATGATGCGACGCAACATCCTTTCGACGATGGCGAGCCTGAGCAAGAACGGCAAGGAAATCACAGACAGCGACATTGTCCGATGGGCGAATGACCAGGTCAAGAAGGGAGGCAAGTCGAGCTCGATGCGGAGCTTCAAAGACCCGGGACTCAAGGACGCCAAGTTCTTCCTCGACCTGCTCGACTCGATCAAGCCTGGCTATGTCGACTACTCGCTCGTGTACGACGGTCGGAACGACGAGGAGCGCAAAGCGAATGGTCAGTAGTCACTGCGCTCGCGCCATCTAGCGCATGCACAAACACTGACAATCCTCCTTGCTAATCAACAGCCAAGTTGGCCATCTCGATCGCGCGCAAACTCGGGTGAGTATCGCATTCTAGTCGTGCCCTACCGAGCGCTTTGTTCTGACGTCGGCTTTGTTTGCACCACCAGGTCGCTCATCTTTATCGTTCCCGAAGACATCATCGAAGTCCGTCCTCGACTGATCCTCACGTTCTGCGCCGCTCTCATGGCACTTCAAACTGGATCGCAATAGAGCCGGCGAAAGGAAATCGCTCTCCTGGTCTTTCTTCTGCTTCCTGACCTCGTGCCTGTCGGGCCAAACGTCACGCGTTTCAATGTTGTCAACCCTTTCTCCCTCTGCCCCTGCTCCTTAGGAACACCCTGAACTCGTAGTACCCCATACCTGAAAAAACTGCTGTTCTGTTGGATTAGAAGTGTACGCTGTTAGTTTCTTGCACATTGCTGCGCTAACTCGGATGAAACGGCACCATGGTGACAGACACTTCTCTGCCGAGAGCGGCAATTGTAGTTACCCTGAGACATGTTTTTGATCGCGGAAAAGGGGAAGAGATGATGAATCCGAAGGTGTTCGAAACCACTCTATACACGTCTTCCGACAACCTTTCGTGCATTCGACCATGAGTTACCGACAATCTGAGGGCTACAGAGGTGAAGGGTCTAAATACTCGGGCAGAGGGTACCCACCTCGAGAGAGGCAGCAACTCAACTACGATGACCTCGATGGAGATTCCAACTCGACGGGATTGCCTGCGCCCAGACGAGACTATCCTTCGAGGGGCTACGATGATGATCGGTACGGTCGTGGCGGGTACGACAGGCGGGATTATCGAGACGATAGGAGACACGATTCGAGACGCAGTCGCTCGCCTCCGTCACGCAGAGACGAGTACTCGCACTCGCACCGCGATAGAGGTACGCATTCAAATCGTAGTGTCGGAGCCGTTATTTGACTTGAGACCGAGGAGCTACTCGTCCTTGCTAGCAGATTCACGCCCGTCTCGCCGTTCACCTTCGCCCGATTCGTCTCGACGAAGGTCAAGATCTCCACCCCCAACACGTCGACAGCACTCGCGTTCGCCCTCGCCACCGAGACGTCGTGATCGAACGGGAGAGCGAGTGAGGGATCGAGGAGAACGTGATCGATCCTCTCCACCACCCCCTCGACGCTCTGATGGACGAGATCGAGGTCGTAGCGAGAGTCTTGTAACGGCAGATGATGCAGCCGATGTCGAGACTCAGGACATTGCCGCCATGATGGGATTCGGAGGCTTTGGAACTACTCAGGTCAGTTTCGCGCATGGCAAAACCTTTTGTCCTGTAGAAGGCATACTGAACCGCTTCTGTGAGCGTGTAGGGTAAGCAACATGAAGGCGAGCTCTCGGGCGCGTCGATCAAGCAAGAGAGGGCGCACAGGCAGTACATGAATCGCAAAGGTGGATTCAACAGGTGAGCCAGAGCTAGTTACACAGTCTCTCAAGGTGCCGTAACTCATTCCTTTTTTCGCTTTGTCCAGACCTCTCGACAAGATCAAGTAAGCAGCGGGAAAGAGATCGTGGAAGAAGTAGCAGTAGTTCTAAATCAAAAACGAGAAACTTTTTGAGACTCGATCGGGAAAACGCGTCATATTGCACAGCGACGAGAGAGCACGATTCGTCCCTCAGCTGTCGAGGTCGAGGGACACCAGAAGGCGCGTATTGCGACAGTCGCGAAATTTGGAACTTGCATTTGCCTGCAAAGCATCCGCGCGCTTCATCCGCATACCCCACAACCTCTGGTCGCTTTCGGCTCACGCTTCGATGCGACTCTGTTTCGTTCTCGCCTGAAGAACTGCATCGGTACAGTGTTGTAGCCCGGACCCCCGCGTTTCTCTGGCCGGCACGCGGTCCACCAACCGCGAATCCCGACTGCGATGGCTTTCTCTACCCCTCGTCGACCACGGAGGACACGGGAAGACACGTTCGTAGGAGAAGAAGCTCTCGAGATCACGCTGTAAGAACCCCCACAACCTTGCGACGCGCAAAGGACAAACCGCCAGTTGATTCAACTCACACGCGCCCCCACTCGAACCCGCGATTTCAGGTTTGCCGAGAAGAAAGTTTGGATCCAGGACAAGACGACCGTGAGTCGTGTCAACGAAATCTTTAAAGCGCTTGGCTGATGCTCAGCTGCGGGAGTTGCAGTTCCTCTCGACGCTACCCCTCATCGTCGTTCATGACCCGTTGCCGCCCAAACCATCAGAAACGACGGAGGAGCAGCTGCGAAAGTGGGGAGAAGAGCAAGAAGCGATCGAGAAGGAGGTGAACGAGTTTGATTACGGCGACCTGAACAAGATGCGCACGTTTGCGAAGCGTGAGTGTGCTACTTGCCGTTTATTGGGCCACATGTACAACCGCCTGACATAACCAAGCGTCGTGCCTACAGAAACGAGCAAGCACGAATTGTCGACTCGAGACACGGATCTGATCGAGATGTGTCTGACGACCATCTTTGCTCTCGACAAGCTACTTTCGTTATTGCGACAGCGGCGCAAGAGTCTCGTCTTGCTCGGGTATCGATTGCAGTGCGCCAATTTCACACTTGTCGCTGCCCGTCTTGAAGCTCATTTCGGACGCGTGCAGGTGGGAGGCAACCCTCAAGGCGGCCTGGGAATCGCGTCGACAACTGCTCGATGCCGAAATACCCGCCTTTCTCGACACTTGTCGCTGGAGTACACCTGCAGAGCCGTTGACCAAAGGCGTAATCGAAGGAGAACCGGAGCCAGCAGTGTCAACTTCTGCTGCTCAACTGTCCTCCCGCGGCGAGATGATCATTCCAGATGCTTCAAGCCTCGAGGTTTCGCGCGCGATTTACGTTCAAGCGCTGCAAGTCTCGTATTCACAACTCAAGGCTCATGTGCGCAGACTCTGCTCGAGCCAACTCCCGCAGAGCTCGACCCTCCTCGACAAATTGATCGACAATTCTCCGACTCCCATCCCGGAAGAATTCCTCGACGAACAAGATCGTATCGAAGAGACGATTAAACGCGAACTCGTCTCGAACGACCTGACACGATATCTTGGAGCGAGAGTCGAACAGTGGAAGCAGAGCGACGAGGTGTTTTGCAATGCAGCCCAGGCAGAGAAGGATGCCAAGAACCTCGACTACGAAGTCGAGGTCGAGTTCGGCAGACTCAGAAATGACTTACAGCGATCTTCAGCACCACAAGTCGACTGGATCCGACAATTCGAAGAACGGATCGCCCAAATAGACGCGAAGCTCGAACAAACTCGAGAAACGCTCGACTCGCTCAACCGGTACGAATTCCCCTCGACGATCGCGCGACTCGATGGACTCTCCGCCGAGAACGAGATGGCTCGACACAGGATCGAGACTCTCGAGCATCGCGTGGCGAGAGCTCGAGGTATTGTTCAGGGAACTCGGACCCGGATCCAGCGGTTCTCCCGAGGCGTACACGCCGTCATGAGAGGCAACACGGTGCGGGAACGCTTACAGACAGAACTCGGACTATTACGGACTTTGCAAGATCGTCTGTTGAAGCTAGACCCGCCTCGGCACAAACTCGAGAATGATCGGATAAGCGATCTCGATCAGATTGAGGATCGGACGAAACAGGAGGAAGAGTACGAGAAACGCTTTGACGAAATCCTATCGGAAAGCTGGCAAACCTCGTTCAAAAACACAGAGTCGCTGCATGTGGAAGGTCGACAAGTCGTCGCTGAGCTGGTCAATCTCGATATTGCCTTTAGCTTGAAGACGGCGGTCAAAGCGGTGATATCTGCGAGTCAGGAGGCGAAAGAGGCGATCGTCAAGCTCAAAACCACCGAGACGTCACGGAGGAAGAGGGTCGCTGATGTCAGAGGTACACTGAGAATCATCACAACTGGGCACGAGAGCGTCGCATTACTGCGAGCCGAGCTGAAGGTCCCGGCGGAGAGATCTGGGTGGGAACCGGAAACGAATGGCAGCCACGAATTACCCGACACGGATGCCGACCTTCTGCAGATCGGACAAAGCTTGAGGCAAATGCTCGAACCATTCTCGCGAATCGACCTTTCTACCCTCGACAAGTTTCTGATTGTTTCGGCTCATCTCTCGAGTTTCGCCGCTTCTGTACGTCGAGAAGTGGAAGAACTTGACGCTCGTGTTGAGCTCGTGGTGCGCACAAGAACGCAGACACGCGCGGTTAAACGGTTCGAGGAAGAACTCAAAGGTCCACGAGCTCAGCTCGCTGCAATCCTGCAGCTCATCCGCCAGACCCAGCAAGACGAGCTTTTTACCAAGTTAACAGCCCAGGAGACATACGAGCAACTCGACAAGCAGTTTCAGGAAGCTTCTCGGCACATCTCGGACCTCGTGGACAACGTCCACTTACAAATTCCGTTCCTTTCGACTTCGACTTCGACTCTGTGCGATACCGCTAGCCCTCTCTCACTGTTCGAAACCACATCTCGTGACGAGAAAGTCAGATCCCACCTCAATCTGCTGTGTTCGGGCTCTTCTCGCGACAGGGACGAAGCTCGCAAGCGCCTCGACGACCTGAAGGCGCTGATCGACACGCCACAACAAACCCAGCCAACCAACTGCGATAAAAGTGGGATGGAATCCAAAACAGCTGAAGACGATCGACCAGCAAACGAGCTATTGAAACCGAAGGCTTCAGGTAAGACAACTCGCCTCTGCATGGACGCTGCGAGTAGCTCCTGATTCCTCGCTTTTCAGGCACGAAAGAAGTTACGGAGCTGTCGAACGCAACCTCCGCCTTGGAGAGTCTCGGCATCTCGGCCTCGGCGCTCTCTGAGCCTGCTTCACCCCGTCTTGCGCCTCGGCCCGACTGCCAGGCGAGTCTGAGCCAAGGGCTCGGCTGTGAACGACCTGAGGAGGAATTTGATGACATTGAAAGGCCACAATCTCAGCTTGCTTGCCCCGAATCTCCTCGCCATCGCGATTCGGAAAAGCGGTCAACTTCGGAGGATGCCAGGAAAGAGCTCGAGACGCATACTGCCGACAACGCAAACCCCAAAGCAGTCACGTACTCATCTGGAAAAGCCGGAGCACCCAAGCCCTTAATCTCCGCGACGACCGACCTCGCCTTGAGACCAGCGAATGAAATAATCACGGTTGCCGGCGTCGAGCCTCCCCGTCCAGACCCTTTTGCACTGTCGAGCTCGTCAGACGGACTACCAGAGCTTCTGCAACTCCGTGCGCAGGCCGAACACATCCACACTCGGAACTTGCTCTCTGACGAGAACATGCTCCGACTACCAAATCAGCAAGAAGCACGCGAGCTGCTGGACAGTCTCGCATCAGTGAAGCAAAACCTCGCGACAATCAAGATGCAGCTTGGGCACGCCAATGTCAGCTCCGAACTTTGCTCTGTGGAAGAGCTCATCCGCGCCAAAGAAGATCAAGTAAACAGAATCGTCGACCTCGCTCAATATTCTAGCCGGGTCGACGCTGCCGATCACGCACTGAGCAGTCTACTCAATTCGATCGACGCCACGGAATCTACACTTCAACCAGTGTTGGAGGAAAGCCCGCGTCTAGCCGTGACGCCTTTGGCCGAGGCCATTGCCGTCGCGAGTGCCGCTGTTGATTCGGCTCGGAGAATATCTCGACCTCTTTCCGATGATCGAAGGGTTACCCAAGCGCAGTTGCGGATTGAAGAGAGCTGGGCCGAGATGTCTTCAATGGCCGAGGAAGCTCAGCCCAGATCACGTTCTGCTTCTTTGGCGAGCTCGAGGTCCTCGCGTACAGGGCGGACATCGACCGGGAATTACCCTTTCGAACCCTCTCGCAGCTTGTCCCGCTCTTCCTCCACTTCGTCCACAGCGTCTCTCCAGCTCTCGCGGTCTCGCCCGTTGTCGCGCTCGTCCGTGAATTCAACTTCTCGCCCATCGTCTCCAGGCCTCTCCATGTCTCGCTCGTCTTCTTCGCAATCGATCGTCCGCGACTCTGTATGCGATAGCGCCGATCCTTTTGCAACGCCCCGGAGACGTCCACAGAAGAGCGGTTTGCCTCGACTCACTCCTCGCCTCGAGAACAAATCGGCTCCGCCAATGACACCATCAAGTAGTCGCCCATTCTCCTTCTCCACAACACCCCAATTTGCAGCGAAAACGAGCATTCCGCGCCGAACGCCGGGAAGCACACCGCGACGCATCGAACAGACGAACACGGCCGTCGGCAACGCGACAAGGGCGGCAGCAGCCATGCGCCGTGTCAGCTCGACGAGCTCACGAGCCTCTTCGCACCGAGACAGTCTCGCAAGCTCTGTCTCGAGCCGTAGAAGTAGCGGCGCTTTGTCGACGTACCGGCGGCCTTCGCTTTCTCCCGAGAACGTTTCGCGCATCGGATACCGCTCGTCGCCGAGGCGAGACGGACAGAAGCGCTACCGAGCGAACCCTACGAACAAACTCGATCGAGAAGTCGGCAGCATCGTCAATGCGCTCGACATCCACGTTCCGATCGCGATGGCCGATGGGAAATGGAGCGACGAATCGGGCATGTATAGGATCGGCGACAAGGTGTACTTTTGTAGAATCCTCAGGAGCAAGCAGGTCATGGTGCGAGTTGGCGGTGGATACCAGAATCTGCTTCAGTGAGTCACTATCACCGCCTTATTTGCATACCTAGCTCATGACGAACAAAATGTCAAACCAGGTTCATCATCACGCACTTTGCCCCGGCTGCGACCGTCAACATTTCGCCAACGACTCCAGTCAAGCGAACATTTGCCGGGTCCGAGCCGCAATGGATCAGCTCGGCAGCAGTGCGGGACCAGCTGCTCGGCTCACCTTCGACCTCGTCAATGCAGAGCTTCCTGTCATCGTCTACCTCGTCGAGCGAGTACCTCGGTGGCCGCTCGATGTCGATGTCGGTTTCGACATCGATGCGGCGCTCGATTAGCTCGAGTAGCAACATGGCGACTCCGTTGCGGCGATCTTCAGGCGACAGCGTGACACCCCTCTCACCAATGTTGTCCGCGAGCTTGTCAGGTCGCAACTCTCGCCAACGCCCTCCTATACCCGTATGGAAGCCTTAGGCTTGCCTACTATTTTTGTGCCGATTCCCTTATACAGTATACTGTCTATGCATACCCTTCCGTAGACGCTCTATAGGACGCGATTTTTTTCTTCATAATCTAATTCTGTATCGCTTCTGGTCTATGGTGGGAGCCTTCTTTTTCCCGCTACTTACTCCGCCCTAAGATTATCTCTCATGCTCGGCCCTCTCTCGACTGTCAAATGCTTCATAAATGACCGCAACGAGGGTAGCTACTGATCGGTGGATCGCTGCTTGATTTGAGCAAGTTTTGAGCGAGTTAATCTTCCTGAAGCAGGCGAAATTGAAACATTCACGTATTATATGACGTGTCCAGTACTCGCCTGTACGTTTGATAGTGTACTGTGTGTGTGGCGCAACGAGCAGACGATTTAGGGCAATCATCTACTGCTCTGCGAGGCCGGTTGAAGCCCCAAGAAACGAAGAATTTGCCTCTGCGATCCGGGAAATCTCTTTTTTCCCAAATTGAAACACTGGACGAGGTAGCAGGGACTAAGTGGCTCACACCATAGTTGTCCCGGTATCTCTCGAAGGCGAATTGATTCGTCCGAACCTCCATGCGCAAGCGAAAAGTGGTATGGTGTGAGCCACTTAGTCCCTGCTACCTCGTCCAGTGTTTCAATTTGGGAAAAAAGAGATTTCCCGGATCGCAGAGGCAAATTCTTCGTTTCTTGGGGCTTCAACCGGCCTCGCAGAGCAGTAGATGATTGCCCTAAATCGTCTGCTCGTTGCGCCACACACACAGTACACTATCAAACGTACAGGCGAGTACTGGACACGTCATATAATACGTGAATGTTTCAATTTCGCCTGCTTCAGGAAGATTAACTCGCTCAAAACTTGCTCAAATCAAGCAGCGATCCACCGATCAGTAGCTACCCTCGTTGCGGTCATTTATGAAGCATTTGACAGTCGAGAGAGGGCCGAGCATGAGAGATAATCTTAGGGCGGAGTAAGTAGCGGGAAAAAGAAGGCTCCCACCATAGAGATCAGTGCCCGAAGCCGAATTTCCTCGGGTTCGGAGTTCGGGGACTTACGATTGGACGCTGCCGAAACGTTTCCACAGTGATACGCGCAATCGTCGAAAGTCCTGGCTGCGAATCCTTTCTGCGTCGTTGCTGCTCTGTCCATTCATCTCTACACTCAAGTCGATGATGGGCAACACGATGGCGTTGCTGCTGTTCCCGATCGAGCATCCGTTCTACAGCTTGCTGTGCGTGTTTCGTCTCGATCTCGCTCGCTACCCCCACATGAGATCGCTCATGCCGGGACTCCACCGCTTCTCGATGCGGGACGTGCTGACGATCGTGTCCCCGTTGACAGCCTCGCGATCGTCTTGGCTGTTCCAGCGACGGCAGTGTGGCTCGCTTACTCGATCTTTATTTCGCCTCGATGGTCATCGCTGCGCGACGTGCCCGGGCCGCCGCGAAAGTCTCTCCTGTGGGGCAACATGGAGACAATCTTTCAGGATGAGCCGGGCAGGAGTCACATCCAGTGGAACGAACAGTTTGGCGGCGCAGCACGGTACCATGGAATGCTCGGTGTCAGTAGATCGATTCACGTTCATACTGTCTCATCCTGCGCTGCTGACCCGATCTCACTCCTCGCAGGCTCAACGTCTCGTCCTGTTCGACTCGACTGCGCTCAACCACGTCCTCCTGAGCAATTGTTACGACTATCCCAAGCCCGACGAAGTGAGAGGAGACCTCGCCATGATTCTTGGGAAAGGTGTCCTCTTTGCGGAAGGTGAGCTTGGATTCCAGGTCGCGAACGGCTGCCAGAATATGAGCTGAACCTGATCTCGTTTCTCTTGCCAGGCGACGACCATCGAAGGCAACGCAGGATTATGCAGCCGGCTTTCTCGCCGGCACACATCCGTGCTCTTGGCCCCATCTTTTTCGAACACGCGTACAAGGTCAGTGCGACTAATCCCTTCGGACGACTGGTTATCTGATACTGATTGATCGCTCTATGCGACGATAGCTACGAGACATCTGGAGGAACACAGTCAACACTGGCGCGGACGACGAGAAAGCGTTTCCAAGTGCCGAGGCGTTCGAGCAATATCGTAAAGGTAAAAGCTCGAGCAGTGGCGAGGTGACGATCGACATCATGCCCTGGCTCTCGCGCTTGACCCTCGACATTATCGGAATGAGTACACTCTTTGTCCTCTCGATTTCTGCATGGGCCGAATCAGCGCTCACGACGGACGCTTGTCTGTTAGCTGGATTTGGGTACCGCTTCGACTCGCTCAACAGATCGGAAAACAAGCTTGCCATGGCATTCGCGGGCATGTTCTCGCCTTCGGCTGTCGCGAAGAAGCCCAAGCCGAGCGCTTTTCTCATTCAGCGCACCATTGGTTTCTTCATTCGCGCATTGCCGATCCTCAACATCGCGAAATGGATCCCGAACGAGCGCATCCAACGGGTCAGGCAAGGATTCGCGACTCTTGAGCTCGAGAGCAGGAACATCATCGAGAGCAAACAGGATCAGGTCGAGAAGGACGGACTCGATAGCGTTCGAGGAAGCAAAGACTTGATCGCCCTCCTGTGTGAGTGCTCGTGCGCAATCTAGCCTGATCGCGCTGAGGTGCTGATCGGTTTACGTACGTCTGACCAGTAAAATCCGCTTCGACTGATGCCAAGGCAAAGATGACACCCGAAGAGCTTCGCGGGCAATTGACGGTCGGTTTCTAATCGGACTCGCATAGCCATAATTCTGACAATCGAGAGCTTCGATTTTTTGCACAGACATTCCTCCTAGCTGGCCACGAAACGACATCAACTTCACTCACCTGGACTTTGTGGACTCTGTCGCGCCACCCCGAGATGCAAGCGAAACTTCGAGCCGAAATCAGAGATGCTCGCAAGACTGCTCAAGACAACGGACTCGACGAGATAGAGAGCGACGAACTGAACGCTCTACCGTACCTTGATGCAGTAACCGTGCGTGTCAGGTCTAAGTCACGGTATCGAGTGACGAGCGATTAACGTTCTGGTTGATCACGACCGCAGCGCGAGATTCTGCGACTCGAATCGCCCGTGTCTGCCACAGTGCGCCACGCAGCTCAAGACGATGTCATTCCGCTTACTCGACCCATCCGCAGCAACCTCGACCCTACAGCGACTATCTCGCACATCTCTGTGCGCAAAGGTCAAACGATCTTCATCCCGATCACCGCGGTGAACCATTCGAAGGAGATCTTTGGACCGGACGCGGGCGAATTCAAGCCCGAGCGCTGGCTCGGATCGGAAGGAGAGAAGATTCAGGGCAAGGTTGGAGTTTGGAGCTCGATGTTGACGTTCCTGGCAGGACCAAGGAGTTGTATCGGATACAAGTTCGCGTGAGTTCTTCTAGTTGTATCTGTCTAGCTGACTCTTCCTCGTGCTCACCCTGGACTCGATTCGCAATAGGCTGCTCGAACTCAAAACGTATGCTTGTCAACTTTTGTATCTTCTTGGCGAGGACGAAATGAGCTGACGCTGAATCCGTATGCATAGTATCCTCGCTACACTTATTGACGAGTTCGAGTTTGCGCTCCGCGACCCACCTTTCGAGATCGAGCGTCGTTCAGCCATCGTCATGAGGCCGCTCTTGGTTGGTGAAGAGTTGCTCGGGAACAGGATGCCCCTCCGGATCAGCTTAGCCAAAAGGGACCAGGAAGACTGACCGAGAACGAGCATCAGTTTGTAGCTCCTAGTTGTAATCACTAGCTATCTGTTGTCTGCTTTGCTCTATTCTTCACTTCGCAGAATGTTAGAGAAACCCTTCCTTACCCTTTGTAGCGCAGTTTGCGGGTTTGAGATGGAATTGATTGCGAGAAGTATCAATCGTGAAGAAAAGGAGTAGACAGGTAGAGATAGAGCAAACCAGTGCAACAACCCGCGGTGAGCCCAAGAAAGAGTACTGACGAGTCCGGAGAGACATAGAGAGAGCGACAGATTCGGAAATCCACAGGATAAAAGCGAGATAGAAGACGAGAGAACAAGCAGAGCTAGGCTGGAAGCAGACAGAATCAAGCTTTCGAAGGGGCGTTTTGTCCACGAGGCTTCGAACGTCCGCGTGCTCGCCTTCGTCCTCGATCGTTCTTGGTGCGAACAGGAGTCAAATGGTCTTCAGTAGATTGAGCGTGTCCTTCTTGGGCTTCGGAGGCAAGTACGGTCTTTGCAAGCGGGGATCTCAAAGCAGGAGGGATCGATCCGGTTTCGCTGGAAGCGAGGGATGTACGTCTCCAGTTGCCTGACGATTCAGCTGGGGAAGAGCGAGAAATCTTGTCCTCCTGCAAACTTGTCAAGGATTGTTGCGAATTGACGCGATCCTCGAAAGGGCGACCCGACGAGCTCGATTGGCGGAAACCCGAAGGCAAACTCGAGGAAGAATCTGCAAAGATGCGAAGCTGAGGGATGTTGACAGAAGATGGGATGCTTGAGTTGACAGTCACAACCGAAGACGTCGAGAGCTTGTGGCTCGAGTGTCCGGGATAGGGCATAGTGGGAGCGGCAGATCGTCGTCTGCCGAATTCTTGGCTTGAGCCAACGTTCGGGAAGGATCGATCCTGAAGCACATTCTGGCGGGGAGCAGTAGAGTGGCGACGGTTGTTCGCAGCTTGGCGATCATGGGACGCCGCTCGATGAAGAAAGTCATAGCCCGTTCTTCCAACGTTGCTACTTTGCTCTGGCGAGAACGTGATCGCGGATCGGCCATAATCGCCGTCGACAGCGTACTCTGCTTGTTCATTCTGAACACTAGCGAGAGGCATTGGACGGCCCGGCTGTTCTGGACGGGGGACTTTGAGGTAGGAGGTCGCGGTAGCTTGCAGACCAAGCTGCCTCTGTCCAGCAAGCTTGAGCAGTGTGCTCGAATCGACTTGGCTAGGCGTATAGACCCGTGGCTGTCGTGGAGCCAAGATCGGCAAGTGCTGTACTGCCGGAGAAGGTGAAAGAAAGCTAGACGAGGGTAGTGCACCAGAAGCGAGATCGTGCGAGCTGGAGAGATACCGAGACTGTTCTTGAGGGAAAGCGAGCAAAGTAGAGTGCTGAGGCGAGATAGAAGATTCATTCAAGCCCAGCCCGGCTGTCTGATCAGCGAGGAGCTCGATTGCAGCTTGTTCGCCGAGCTGTTGCGCGATTTGTGCCTGCTGAAGGAAGTACAGCTGCATGGCTTGAGCTCGCGCGACTGTCTGCGTATCAGCCTGAACGCGTGCGTTTGCGAGAGCTTGATGAGTGTTTGCTTGGACAATCTCCGGTTCGGTGGGGTTGGCTGCTTTCGATTGAGAAGGACGTGACACGGCGGGTTTCTTCGCTCTAGCAGCGGGTACATTCGGCTTCGGTGCGACAGGCAAGCGATTGACACGCCCGCTTCGAGAGTCCATGGAAGCCGGCGCAGACGAATAACGCATGACCAGACGACCAGCTTGCGTATAGCGAGAGTTGCCTGGCAGGGGAATCGGTAGCGTTCTCTGCTGCCGCGAACTCGTGCCGCCTTCGTTCGCGTCACCAATCTGGGGTGCGGCGGAATGCAATTAGTCCAAGGTCCTCTTCGAGCGAGGTCCGGAAGCGCTCACCCAGGGATCGGTGTCAGGATCGTTGCCGGACAGGAAAGCATCAACGCCACTGTTTACACAGTCTACGCGTGAGTATAGCCAAAGTTTGAACAAATGGTCTGACCTACGATGCACAGCGAGCGTAAGGTAGATTGAGGGGCCCATGCAGAGCGGGGATAGGTTTCAGACCGAGACGCGCGAGTGCGTCTTTTGCAGGCTCAGTCAGATTTCCGAATTCGTTCTTGCCAGAGACGACGATACCCTGAAACGCGATGGAGATGCGGTCGACTTCTGGTCGAGGAGGAGGGGCGAAAGCGCGTGCAGCAGGATCCAGGCTCGCAGGTTCAGTTTGTTCATCGATGGCGATCAAGCTCGGCCGTCTGGACTGGCTTGCACCAAGTCTGGCTTGCAGGTCTTTTGTATTTTCGATTGGACTTTCGGACTGAGTTGCGAAGCGCCGAGGGGGACTCGAGGCGAGAAAGCCGGAAGACTTAGGCGAAGAATGCACAATGATTTCAAGCGACGAGTCGGCACCCGATTGTTCCGACTGGGAGAGGTTGACTGCGTCGAACGAGCTATCGAGACCGCTCGCAGAGGTGTTCTCCGAAAGGCTGTGCACGATAACCGAATCGTCGCCACCTGAGGAGAAGCCAAAGGAAAGATCTTGGGCTGCTGATCGATGGTTGTCGCCAGCTTGAGCTAGGGGGCCGCTGGCCTGATCGTGAGCGAATGCCGACGGTGCGCCGTGAGGAGAGGATGAAGGCGAAGCCGGCTGAGATGGGGCAGCATGACCGTTTTTCTCGCGATTGAGGGCCATTGGTAGTGGTGTAGGCCCAGTGATAATTAGTGCAGGTCCAGCGAGGTGCGAGCGATCGAGATACAGCAAAGCGGTCAACCTGCCGACGAAGCTGTAGCGAAAATCAGCCTGTGATTTGCGCTATATGACCGAGGTAGCTCAGACTGGCGGTACCTTGACCGAAAGAACTCTCTAGCGAGCTGCTGTGCAGAACGCTACGGGTGGTCAGAAAGCCCGAGGAGGGAAGAGTTGACTGATTCCTTTGACTGCACGAACGAGCTTGCTCGGCTTACCTTGCTACAATCGCACGTCGACTATATCTTGGCGAAGCTCCCTCGACGTGACTCCTGAGCTATCTGGCAAAAGCGAAGGAGCGCAACGAGCTTCATGATCCGCAACACCGCGCGACGCGCGCGAACCGCGAAGCTGCGAAAATGGCGATCCTGGCTCCAACTCTCCAGTTCCATGTAGTCACCAACGCATTTCTGCCGATCGGGCTCCTAGCAGACGATGTCAACCTCCTTGCTCTAGCCTCCGCGCTTTGTCTGTGCTTTGGTGCTACCCAATCGACCGGCTGTGATTGGTGTCTCATCAATGCACCCGGCCTTGATCTGGTTTCGCAAGTGCAGCTTGGCCGGTCGAATCTGGCGGCACGATCACCATCGTGGGCTGTCGATGCGTTCCGTTCACACGCAGTCGGTAGGCTGTTGCGGCGACTAGCTATAGATGAGGTGGCACCCACACAGACCGCGGCCAAGGTGCATGCAGCCCGACCGATCACGTGCACCGATCAGCTCGCTCCCACTGAAAATGCTCGATTCCGGCAACTCCGCGGTCCACGTTCCACCCATGCAGAAAATGCAAGCCCCAGTCATGAGAACTTCCTCAGACTCTCCCTGAACAAACGACCTGAGTGAAGCCTGTTGATGGGACTCGACTACTTTGCCCGAGTATGCGATGCGAAATCGCCAACGGACACAGATGCTCTCGTCAGTCGGTACAATTTCAAACCTCTTATCAAAGTGACTGATCATTCCGCCTGCGGCAGTTGTGGTGCGTCACGAAGGAGGGAGTCTGCTGCGGGGTGTGCCCCGATACCCTCGCTTCGCTAGGTACTCGGGTTGGCCTGTCTGCTGCAGTGTTCTTCGCGACAGTTGTTGTCATTATTGAAGGTCCCGAGGCTCCCTTCGTCTTCGTACGTCCGAGTCCTCACTGACCGATTCAAGCCACACTCATCTGTCGCTTGAGTCGATAGCTTACAACGTCGCTGCAAGCACTCGCGCACCTCTTGGTGTTGCTGTGGGAAGGGTTGGGCGGGCGAGGCATCAGTCGCTTTCACGCCTACTACGCTTTGCTATGCTCGTTCGGATGGATGAGCCCAATCGCGGCTGCCGCTTTTACTGCGACACATTACGGCTGTACGTTCCAAGTGTTCTCTCTCGTCAGCTGATTCAGGATACTGAGCTGAATCGACGAATGATTCTAGACGGAGGAGACCACCAGAACAGCGGAACGAGGCTACCAGCTTACCGCACCGACCTCGTACGCTCAGAGACATACAGGTCGCTTCGGAAATCCTCGGAAGACACGAAGCACCCTCAAGGGATTATGAACCGGAGTCGCTTGAATTACATGGACGTGAGCCGTGTGGTGCTGTATCTGTCCCGCTTTCAGTCGCTGATCTGGGAACGGGTCGTCGCGAGGCCCAATTGCACTACCAGCCAGTCACGGGCCATCGCGTGAACCAATTACCCTACCAGCCCGTACACGGCTTGGAACGCTCTGTGCCCTCCATGCTCCTCGGCATGACCTCCGAGCGGGACTTTGCAAGCGAAAAGAGCAGACACTTCGACTGCAAAACTCAACCGCCCTGTCGACAGGATACTGGTGATTCCGAAGCCAGTATTCGACGACGGCATTGGAACAGGCACGGAACAGCAACAACATCTCGCCTTCAGCTTCACGATTCACAGTGCATCGCTGCACAAAGACGCGACTCGGCCAACACGGTTTACACATATGGACAACTCCAAGAAATCGCTAATCGGGTACACGGCGGTCGATGGAGACGCCGAGGCTATCCGCTTGCAATCGCGCTCCTCTGGACAGCCTGGCTTGTCGCGTTTCGTAAGTGTTCCTCACCTGCGAGCACCACCTCATGACTGAACGGCCTAACCTCGTCCTAGTATTCATCCACATATCACCGTCGTTCTTTTCACTCGCCCAGACGAATTGTCCAGATCCGAATGGGACCGTCGTACTCAAGCATTCCTCGATCGTGTTCTTGGCGCTGGGGCCTCCGATCGTCCTGGCATTTAGGCTCAATTACCACACAAAGGACCTTCCGCATCAGTAGGTGCACATTGTCGCCCTGAGACGATGCCGGGACTGAATCGGATGATGTATAGGTTGCGCCGGGTGTTCGACTTCAATCGAGATGGCTCTCTCTGGACCAGAGCCTTGCTACCAGCGACCTTCAGCGGTGTTATCTTTGCACTCTGGTCAGTTTGAGCTAGTGAAATCCTCCCGAGAGCCCGCTGATGTCGTTCAGCTTTAGGCAAGCACTGCTCTGGTACAGCTACGCCCTCGCCTCGCAACCCGATTCTTCCCTGCTCGCAGCGACAGTACGTCTCTATTCGAAAGGGGATATACTTGATCAGGATCTGAGTCGCATCATTCGCTTGAACAGGAGCAATCGGCAAGTTACGCGACGGTTCTCTCGCTTGCCTTGACGATCAAGCCCGCAGCGGACCTGTTGTCAGTCTCTCCCGTCGCTCTTACGCTTGCAAGGCTTCATGTTGAACGGAATTGCGAGTTGCTTGCAGAAAGGCGCTTACGAAAATGCACAAGCGCAAGATGCTCGAACGCAACCCAGGAGATCAGTGCTCGACCCCACAGGGCCTTACCCCGACCGTGCTACCCGAGGTCGTTCCACTTACACTGCCAAACTTCGAGCCCCTCACTCCGCCTTCGATCCCTATGAACCACGCAAATCCGATGTCGAGACTGAGCACTGCGTCAAAGACACCGACCTTCCCTGATCACCTTTCAGCTTCGTCGCGCCGCCGGTCGCGCCAGTAGTTGATTCACTCATGCAGACTTGAGGAATGTCGAGCGGATCAAACAACAAGGCAATGAGTTCGAGTTTACCTGGATCGTGCGCGCAATCTTTTCATGTAAGGAGACCCTCTCATAGCAGCTCGTAGCCTGTACTCGATAATCTTGCAACATCAGGTTCCATACCGCTTGTTGAATTCTCGTTTTATGCAATGTCCTGCAGAACAGAAATGTGGAGACCGGAGTGGAGGCGAGCGCATGCTTATAGTCAGAGGTCTTCCATCCTCTATCAGCAGCTTGAACGATCAACAGCTGTCATGTCGTCTGCGTTGAAGCCCAATATGATCGCCGTAGTGACCGGTGCAGCTCAAGGAGGAATCGGCTTTGAGATTGCGTCCATCTTGCTCCGACGTCATCAAGCCAAAGTGGTCCTCGTCGACCAGTCCAAGCAAGCGTTAGACGCGACTGAAGATGCCCTGATCGCTGCGGGAGTACCTCAAGAGCACTTCACGAGCCAGATCGTGGATGTGTCGGATGCGCAACAAGTACAGGAGCTCGCCGACGCAGTCTTCGCTCAACATGGCCGGGTTGACTTCCTCGCGCTTAATGCCGGTACTTCTGTACCGTCCAAGAGCTTTGGAGGCGATCTCGATTCCTGGACGTGCGTGTAGTCGTCCGCTTTCTGTACACTTACCTAGACCCCGGCGCTGACTCCCACTTGCGCTCGGGAAATGAAACAGCAAACTCATGGCGGTCAACTTTGGTGGAGTCCTGAACGGTACTCAAGCCTTCGTCGAACGTATGGTAGCACAAGAGAGCCCCGCAAATGTCGTAATCACTGGCTCGAAACAAGGTAGGACCAGTTGTTCCTCATATCATCTGACCAATTTACTGAACTGCAATCCTTCGCTTCAGGTATCACCAACCCTCCAGGCAATCCCGCCTACAATGCATCGAAAGCGGTAAGTTTTTCAATTCTCGCGATCGAGCATAGAGCCGAGCTCATCCCCTCTCGTGCTACCTATCAGGCGGTCAAGTCCCTCGCCGAGAGTCTCGCGCACTCGCTCATCCCGACTCAAGTTACCGCGCACCTACTCGTCCCTGGCTACACCTATACGAAGCTTACGACTGGAGGCGGAGCAGAACGCAAAGTTGATGCTGCAAAGAAACCTGCGGCCGCCTGGAGCGCAGCTCAAGTGAGGCTTGCCGATCTTCTTTATTGCTCCCATTCTGACGCTTGATTGGTCTTGGCGATCAGGTGGCCGAAGAACTGTTTTCGCGTCTGGACGAGTTCTACATTATTTGTCCCGACAGCGAGTTTTTCTTCTTCCTCCCCGTCTTGCGCAGCGAAGGCGGGACTGACCTTCTTCGTCTACACGGCAACAGACGACGTTGCGTGGGAACTTGACCAGGCGAGAATGCGCTACAACCTCGACGATATCCTCGACAAACGACCCGCACTTTCGCGCTGGCATCCCGAGTACTCCGAGGTGTACAACCAGTTTGTCGCGAAAGAGACGGGCAAGCAGCAATGAAGCAGGGAATTGCATAATTCATTCTTCAGCTGTAAATTGTGTGAAATGCGGATGAAACTTGTTGTTTGCTGTTGCAGAGGTCTGGAGTTGCGAGTAGGTGATACAGGATACAGTAACTATGATCAGCACGACACAGATTCTAACATTCTATAGCTCAGCGTCCTTGGCGATCTCTTCAATACTCTGAACGAGATCGAGAGGTTCGAAAGTGTCGAAGTCATCGAGAGCGATACCACATTCAACTCCTTTTGAGATCTCAAGTACGTCCTTCTTGACCTGTTTGAGAGTCGAGACAGTACCTGCAGGCGTGACGATCAGGGAGTCACGACGAGTGAGTAAATCTTTGCCGATGCGAGACAAGCTGATCAGACTGACCTGTAAAGATGATCTCGCCGTTCCTGACAACCCGCGCCTTCCTTGCCTTTTGGAATACACCGTTCGACACTTTGCTTCCAGCAATCTTCCTCGTCTCTTTCTTGCCCTTGACCGAAATCTCGAAGATCTGCTGCACGAGCGCTTCTCCGTGTACTCGAGTCTCGATCACCTTGGGCAGAAGTGCGGCAGTTTCCTTGCGCACGATGTCGACGAGACGGTAAATGATCGGAGAGACATGCAAGGGGACTGGGGTCGGTCCCTTGGAAGCTTCCTTGAGCAGCGAGTTTGACGCTTTGACATTGAACGCGACGATCGAAGCTGTGGTGGGCGCGCAGAATGGAATATCAGCTATTCTGACGATCAAGGCGTTCAGGCACAAGTGATTGAACGCTCACCTCCGACAGCTCGAGCCATCTCGACATCTCCTGGCTGTACGTCGCCAACTGCCGAAGTAAGGATCTTGACTTTGGCCTGTTTGTTGCCAATGTTCTCGAGCGCACCGACAACGGCCTCGACGGTACCGCTGACGTCGGCCTTGATCATGAGCAGCAGCTCTTTAACCCCGTCGTTGCCGGCCTGCAGCTCCTCGACAGCAGCGTCTCCTGCGTAGATCACGGCGTTGCCTCTCAGGCCCTTCGCTTTCGCTTTCTCTTCCTCCTCGCGACGTCGGAGCAAGATTTCGGAATCGCGTCGCTGCTTCTCGTTGATGATCTCGACGTCGCTCCACATCTGCTCCTGTTCCTTCCGCCTCAATCGGTTCGCGACCGCTTTCTTCGCTTCATCTTCCGTTTTGGCTTCGAGCACGAGGTCGCCGGCCGCAGGAAGATCCTTCCAGCCCGTCACCTCGACCGGCTGACCTGGTAGAGCACTCGTTGCGGATTTGCCTGAAGGAGGAATGAGCGTTCTGACTCGTGCCCAAGTGTTGCCGGCCACGAGCGATGCAGAGGGTTTGAGGCAGCCGCGGGTGACCAGCACAGTAGCAACATTTCTGCAAAATACACGTCATGAGGTTTGGACATTGCTGTTGGAAGCGCAGAATGAAAGGTAACTTACCCTCTACCTTTCTCGACTCGACTCTCGATGACTCGACCCTCAACGCGTCCCTCCCTCTCCGCTTTCAGTTCCCGTACTTCAGCGATCGCGCTGACAGTTTCGAGTAGCTCTGGTAGACCTTGTCCAGTCATGGACGAGACTTCGACGCACGGAACGTCGCCGCCGAAATCTTCGATTTCGACACCGGCTGCCATGAGTGATTGCTTGACTCGAGCCTGTACAATCGGGAGATGTCAGCCTTGAAGGTGAGAACGATCACAAAGAGAGCGAATGGGCGTACCGTATCGATACCAGGCTTGTCACACTTGGTCAGGGCAACGACAACTCCAACATCGGCACTCTTGATCAAGCCAATGACTTCCTCCGTTTGAGGCTTGACTCCGTCATCTGCCGCGACCACGAGAATGACAACGTCCGTCACGTCTGCACCTCTCGACCTCATCGCGGTAAATGCAGCATGGCCGGGAGTGTCGAGGAAGGTGATAGTAGGTCCGGTTGCTTTCTTCGCGTTCTTCGACGTAAGCGCGAGGGGAGCCAGCCCTTTTTCTTTTCTCCGTAGGTTCTCAGCCATGCTGTCAACCTCGACCTCGAACGCTCCAATGTGTTGTGTGATTCCTCCGGCTTCACCAGCCGCAACCGAAGTCGCTCGCAACGCATCGAGGAGGGAGGTCTTGCCATGGTCGACGTGACCAAAGATTCCAGTGATTGGAGGCCGGTCGAACAGGAGCGGATCATCAGCCGGCAGAGCGGGAAGCGGGAAGAGGTCGAAGGCGGCTTCGTCGTCGATTGTCGGTTCAAAGCCGAGTTCGAGGGAGAGGAGGGTCGCGTCTTCTGGAGTAAGCACTATCGTCGTATGGAACATGGTAAGTGGATAAGCGACGGTTTGATCAGGATGTGCCACAGCTTACATCGTTCCGCTCGAACATCTTCAAGTCCAAGTCTCTCGGCGGCTTTCTGCACATGCCCTGTAAATGAAATTGTAGAGTCAGCATGTTTCGTCTGTCAGGGCACAATCACGTGGTTCATACACAGCTTCATCTTGAGGATGTTGCATAAGTTGTCGAGCCGAAGAACCGAGGGCAGTGCGACTTTCTTGAGCACTTTGGCTTGCTTGGGTCGTCTCCGCTCCTGCGCTGGTCTTGGTCGCTGCGTGTTACCTCGCCCTGGACCTCCGAGTGGTGCCTCGTACCGATCGACCCTCGTGCTCTGATTCACTCGCCCGGGCACCATCTTGACCCTCGTTCCGAATCCTCCGCCCTTAAATTGCGGCCCTTCGTTAGGCGTATCTTTTGGCTTCCACTTCCTGCTTCGTTCTCGCTGCCGTTCGAGGTCGGCTCCAATGTCTGTCGGTGCGAGTCCAACATTGGTTGCACTGCGCATCAACCTGTAGCTGTCTTGTTCTCGATCGGCGGTGCGCGGTGGCCCCTGCCCTGTTCTCGGTCTCGGCCGATCTCGTTGACCTCCCGTAGGCCGATTCGTCTTGTCGAGGTTCAGGTTCAAGAGGCGTTCTCGTTCACGATTCTGCGCGTAAACTTTTTGCGACGACAAACTTGCATTCTGAGGCCGTGGTCGGGACTGCTGTGGCGATGGACTACGCAATGGCCGCCACTCGTCGGCTCGACTCGACGCCGAGGCGGTGAACGATCGAAGAGATGAAGTCGGTGCGGTGAGTCGAGCGAAGGCGGTGCACGTGCAAATCGGCACGAACGGCCTTGCTGGTCTCAGCAAGCGAGCTGCCATTGTTGCTTGAGGTAAGCCGGGGCTGGTACCGTGTCGGTCGCAGGCTATGTCAAAGCGAGGAAAGTTGAAGGACTTTGCGCGACTTGGCTCTCCCAATCGCGACAAAATGCCGCCGCTCGAATCGGATAGCCGCAAAAAGTTGTTTCAACGTGCGCTTGAGCGGTACCAGGCAAGACCAACGGTCGCAGCTGTGCTGTTGGTTGAAGCCGTCGGCTGCGGTCGCGAGGCCAGGAAATGATCGCACTCTCGCGCTCTCGTCACCAGTGACAGATCTGACGTGCTATAGCGGTCCTTTCTCTGTGCTGAACAATCCACGCTCTCGAGCGAGCGCATCGCTTGAGCACCCGCCCCCAGACCTCCGAATTCCTCGTCGTGCTCCTTCTCCGGTCATCCTGCTCGGGGAGCCCAGTATTTCGAAGATTTCACTAGGGAGGAAGTGCCTTTGTTCATCGGTCTAGGGCAACATATTGAGCCCCATCAAAACTCGGCACCGCGGAACACGCATTTCCACGGACCTCGTGTGGCATCGGGGTTCCTCTCCCTCTTCTGCTGGCTTTCTTGCCGGGTATTCCTCCTTTTCTGCACAGCATAGCTTGGGGTACGGATTGCTGACCAGGATCGGACCCGGAGCAGTCAGTAGCGCTGACTCTACGCTTACAACGTCTGTGCAGCCCTGCTAAGTCGGCGTTCCGCAGAACATGTCGCATCCACCTGCTCAAGAATCAAGCGGACTCGAGAGTACTCTTGATGCAATATGCGCTCTCGGGCTTCACCAAGAGTTGATCGAGGGTTGGGCAAACGAGATCAAGTCATACACTCGCAAAGCACGAGATATCGCAACCAACCATATCGAAATCAAGTCCGCCGTAGAGAAAACTGAACGCAAACTTGCAAAACGGCTGGGTCGACTCCGCAGCAAGATTGAGGCGGATTGCATTGCAGGGGTCTCTACAAATTCGGAAGACTACTTCTTCTCTGGCGCCATCGTAAGTGACTTGTCCTCTAGAGTGTTGACGATCATTTGCCTACATTTAATTGGTTGTCCACTCTATAGACGCCCTTTGAGGTGCTTCTCGAGCACCTGAACATCGAGCCCCAAGCACTTCCACCAAAATTATACTTCGGGTCCCAGGCGGTAACTCTATCTCCCAGCTCGTTGGTACGTCTGATAGCTGACATTACCTCTCACCCCAGGCTCAGTATGCGTTGAAACATGCCACCACCTATTCCGCAACCGTGGGACCTGAGCTTGTTGACTACTGGCTCGACGCCTGCATCGAGATCTTGAGGGAGTTGAATCCGATCGCTAGAGATCATTCGCACCATCCAGGCGATCCTATCGAGTACTGGCAAGGGGCCTGCACCGAATGGCACACTTTTCTGCAAGGCTTGGTCAGCAGATCGCGAACGGCTCACGAACTCGAACGGCTCAATATTTACTTCGGCATGCTCTCGGCCATCCACTCTCAAGTGCTCAAGGTACAGCAAGCTGGAAAGATTTCAAGCATGTATTTTTTTCTCTGGATCGTAAGCTCGTTCAGCTCGTGGACAGTCGTGCATGAACGCCTCCATACATATTCTCTCTTGATCCGCAACAGCCGGACAAAGCTTGGCTGAAACATCACGAGAAGTCGCGTACTTAACTCGCGAATACGCTGGCGTCTTCGCAATTCAAAAGCCGCAAGCGTGCCAGATATGTGCTGCAATAGCTGGCGCTGTCTCTTAGAAGGCCTATTAGTACCGTTTATCTGCAATCCGTCTTATCTGTGAAATTCGTTTTATCTGTGAAAGTCCTTTTTATGTCAGAGCTGCTCGAGCTCGCTCGAGCTAATATAATGTCGCATGTACGGAACCTGACGGCAACGGAGCGAGCTTGGAACGTGCGCTATGAAGCAATGCGAGAGATCTAACAACCCTACGATCGTACGACTCTTACTCTGCGCTGAGGGATCCACGCTCTGGAGCTAGCGCGCTGCCGGAGCTCCTGCTCCCACATCTCGGCAGTATGTACTGATCGTGCTCGTGCTTCGGACATCCTGCTCGGCGAAATCGGAATCTCGGAGACTTGGCGACGGAGGAGGCGCCTCTGCTCGGGCCTCTACAGCTGCATGGAGCCATTGTCACGGACCTCGCGTGGCATCGGGAACATTGTGCTTTCTTGCCTGGTCATCCTCCTCTCCTGCACACCGTAGTTTGGGGTGCGTCTTGTTGACCGGGATCAGAATCCGAGTCGACAATGACGCTGACCCTGTACGCTTACAACGTTTGTGCCGCCCCGCGAATTTGGTGGTTCGCAGATCATGTTCCATTCACCTCCCGAGCAGCTGAGTGATCTCAACAGAGCTCTTCGTGCGATATGCGCTCTCGGGCTGCACAAAAACTTAAGCAAAGGTTGGAGAAACGGGATCGCGGCCTACATTAGCAAAGCACAGCAGCTCGCAGCCCACGATATCGAGATCAAGTCAGCCGTAGAGAATACTGAACATGAACTTACAGAGCGTCTGTGGCAACTCCACACCAAGCTTGAGGAGGATTGCAGGGCAAGGGTCTGTATGAATTCAGAAGACTACTTCTTCTCTGGCGCCATCGTGAGTGGCTTGCCCATGCGGCGCTCACCCCAACATTCAACCCATTCGTCTACCAATGACAATGCTGTCTGAAGGCACCCTTTGAATTGCTCCTCGAGGACCTGCACTTCGAACCCGGCGCACTTCCACCAAAATCATATTTCAGATCCGAGGCGGCAAGTCTTACCTCATTGCTTGTGGATGAGCTTAGTAGTTGACATCATCTATATCCCCAGGCTGACTATGTATTGGAAGAGGCCGTCAATCATTCCGAAACCGTGGTACCGGTACCTGAGCTTGTTGAACACTGGATCGAAACTTGCTTCGAGAGTTTGAGGGCGTTGGATCCGATCGTTGCCAATCATTCGCGCCCTTCTGATGATCCTGTCGGATTCTGGCAAGAGGCCTGCGACGAATGGGAGACTTTTTTACGAGGCTTGATCAGCAGATCGCCAAAGCCTCGCGAATTCGAACGGCTCGAGATCTATTTCGGCATGCTCTCGGTCATTTACACTCGAGTACTCAAGATACAGCAATCTGGAAGAATCCCGAGGACGTATTTCTACCTCTGGCTCGTAAGCTAGTTCATCTCGTCGACTTCCGTGCATGAACGCCTCCATCCACCATCTTCCTTTGTCCGCAACAGCCGAACAAAGCTTGGCTAGAACATCACGAAGAGTCGCGTGCTAGTCACGCGAGCGCTGGCCACGCTCATTCGCTTGCGTCTTCGCAAGTCAGCAGCCGCAAGCGTGCTATATATCTGCTGTAGTCCCTCTGTCTCCTCAACCTTCTAGATTCGTTTATCTGTGCAACCTCTGTCTCCGTAAGAGCTGTTCGAGCTATACTGTCGTGCGTGAGGAAACTGATGGCGACCGAGTGAGCTCGGAGCGTAAGCCAAGGCAATGCTCAACTTGAATTGACCTCGGGTCAGAAGTAGCTGTCGATCATCAGAAACGCCTCTGCTTTTCGGACAGCCTCTGCTACAGCATGTTATTGCGTAGCTGCGTCGATGAGCTGAGCGAATTTAATATAACTCGACATTGAATTTGAGATCAATATTATTAACCGTTCTAATGGCGAAGTATTTACGGCTCGCCGCCCCTCACCGCATCCGATTCATCCCTCGCGCACAATATGCTAGGCCTTGTCGACTACGGATCCGACTCGGACTCTGACTCGGGCTCGCCTGCACCGAGCACAAGCGCGAGCAAGCCAGTGACGGCTTCATCTCTTCTCAACCTTCCTGCTCCCAAATCGACCTTGAACCTACCCAAACCAGCTTCATCGACCTCGAGCACAATACCTGCATCTACAAAGTCGAGTCTGCCGCCACCAAAGAAGAAGGAGAAAGGACCGGTTCGGATCTTGCTTGATCTGCCTGCCGCCGCAGAGGACGATGGGCCTGCCAAGAAGAAACCGAAACTCAGTCTCGGTAGCCGACAAGGGCTGTCGGGACTAGCCGCCATGCTGCCTCAACCCAAGAACGAATCGAAACCGATCCCGACTCCTTCGTCGACTGCAGCTCCCTTGAGCAAACCTCAAGGTGCTGCAGGTCTAGGTGACATGTTTGATCAAGAAGACAAAGGAGCCAAAACTGCACCCGCACCATCGATGTTTGCGCCCACTTCAGTACGGACGAAAGGGAAAGCGAAAGCCTCTTTACCGCCTCCACCGCCCGATGAACCTGCCGTGGACTTTTTCGGAATCGGTTAGTTGGGTTCTGTTTGACATTCTATCGCCTTTGTGGGAACTGGACTGATCCGGGAAAGTTGTCCTACCTAATTGACAGGTTCCGTGACAGCTTCCACTCCCGACGTATCTTCCTCTGCGTCTGCGACTGTCAATCCCACATCGACGTCATCCGTTCGAACGATCTCTTCGGCACCTAAACTTGTTGATCGCTCCAAGGTCCCCAAACAACCCACTGCCGAAGATCCTTATCCCGGATTCACACAACTTCCCTCGGGAGAATGGGTTGCGAAAGACCAACAAACGTACGAGCTCGCATTGCAGTGGCAAGCGCAACAACAACAGAATGCGTTACCTGAAGGAGTCGACGAGAAGGAAGTGGCGGACAAAGGAGGGTTCAGGGATGTCGATGAAGCGCAACGAGCAAGAGAGGCATGGGCTACGAGACCGAGTCAAATGCCCGGTAAAGAGGAAGAGTACAAAAAGGGTGCACAGATCAAAGGAGTACGTTTAACATCTCTTATCTCGTAAGTTGTTGTTCTCATGCGGATTCTTCCTCTTGTAGATCCCGAAACAAGCGACGCAGCAAGCGAGGAGGAAAGGACAGTTGTCTTCGCTCATCGCAGAAGCTCACGACAATCGAGCCGAATTGGAAGAGAGGATCGCACAGGCTCGATCGAATCGCAAGAGTGCTGGCAACAAGTATGGGTTCTGAGCGAATGTTTTTCGGCAACCTGCAACTCGAATTCCTCTCTTGCTCGTAAACTTTCCCCCGAAGAGGACGAGAGTGGTTCAGAAAATATTCAACAGGTCGATTCGAGGTGGAAAAGTATTGACAAAAACGGAGAGACTAGTATCGACAAAGGCAAAACAAACTTGAGACTACGCATTACAACAAAATTAAACCCTCCAAGGTGCAGAATCATCTCCTTGCACTGGTGCCCTGATCCATCCCGACTGTATCAAAGTAACTCGGAGGGAGACCGTACAGTGCCTGAAGTTCTGTTTCTTCTTCGGTTTGGACCCGTTCCAAGCGTCGACTCGAACCGTTCGGTTCTCCCTGAGAACCCGTTACAGGAGAAGCCGAGCTGCCAGCAGCCTTTGAGGGATGTCTCGGAGGAGGAGGTGGAGGAGAAACGGCAACATTCGCGTGAGTTGGCGTTGGAACATCTGGAGCCAGCTCGAGAGGTGCAGGGGGCTGGGGTGTGAGAGGCGGTGGTGGTGGCTCTTGACCAGCAGATGCGACCGCCCGACGAGGTGGACAGTTGATGAGTTCGATCGGGATCGTTAATGGGGTGAGATCGTTCGAGATGCCGCCGACGCTGAGAGCGGACATGGATGTCGAGTGAGGTCAGCAGAGCGCGCAAACTCGAGTGCGCGAATCACCTCACTTAATTGAGAAGCAGAGAACGTAGGTGACCGAGAGGTTCGGTGCCCGGAACGAGATTCCGAGATGAGGTGGCTACGATCGAGGCGAACTGAGCAACATTGTCCCTGCTCCGTGGTCACAGAATGGTACCACTTACCAGTCGCACGTTGCCTCCGTATTGAGCTTTCCATCCTGAGCCGTTGTTGAGCGGTTCTCCGTCTGGATTTGGACCGAAAGGATGCATTGAACTCGCGGTTGCGACGACAACATCTTGAGCGTTTGCTGCGGGCAGAGGGAAAGAGAGGAGAACAGCGCCATCAGTCATAGGGGAGCGCAACAGACTCTGGAAGATGGCGAGAAAGCGCACTGAGCCGCTGTGCGGTGATCGCGGTGCGCTGGACGAGAAACACGTTAATTGTATTCGGCGCGAACTTGCCCGTGATCGCAGCGTTGTTCGTCTTGACAACAACCTCGAACGGAACGGAGCCAGTCCCACCCGGACTGCCCGCATCTCCCCGTTCGACCTTGTGCCCGCGGATCGTGCGCCCTTCAATCTCGATTTCGGTTGTACCCCCGGATCCGATCCGGGCCCATGACGAGATTGAAGGTTTCTTGATCGTGCGCTTCATGACGTACTTGCGCGAGTCGGTCCAGCCTTGAGGGTCGACATCCGAGTGTGGAGGTCGCGTGCCAGCGGTCCTGAGCGCAAGTTCGCGCAGGGGCGAGATGATCGGGGTGATTTGCCGCGGGACAAACACGACCGGGATGATCCAGCGTTCGTTCATCTTGAGCAAGCCTTTACGTCCAAGCGTCACTTTGATGAAATATCGGCACGACACCTCGAAGCCGCCCGTGCCGAGACCACTCGCAGCGGGAGATTGGGTCGAGATGATCGAGTTGCGGCGCTGGTTGGGCGTCTGTTGCGCATCGAGCATGAACGAAGGTGGAGGACGCACCGGTCGCGCGAGCGGCATCGGCGCCGACGCGGGCAGGTTCGACGTCGTGTAGTGGGTGATCTGGGCGGGCACAGTGAGCGAGAAGGGGAACGCAAACGTGCCAAGCAGTTTCGTCGGGTCGGACGATTCGTTCGAAGGGAGGAATCCCTCGGCGTGATACTGGTACAGCGTAGAAGAAGCTTCGTGGAACGTGACTTCGTCCGAGACGGGATGGCGGCCCGACGCATGGGCCTTCATGACAAGAGTTCGGACGATGCCCTTGAGGCGGACCTTGACGTGGGTAACGGTCTCGGGTTCTCGCAGGAGAACTTTGAGCGTGCCAGCGAGGGTGGTCGGGCCATCGGGTTCGTCCTGGATGAGAATGACATGCTCGCGACCGCGCGCTTGGAGCTCTAGATGCAGCTTGCCGGTGCGGCTCGCGAGCAGATGGAGGCGCTTCGGAGGGAGTGAGTCGTCTGCAGTAGGATCGGATGGTGGTGGAGGTCTGCGCGAGTACGTCGGGAGAGCATCTTGTGCGGTCGGGCTAGGCGGTCGAGACGCGCGTGGGGACGTTGGGAGCGGGATCGAGCTGTGTCGGGCACTCGAGAAGGGCACACTCGCCGAGTTGGCGAGAGACGGACTCGGAGGTGCACTCGTATTCGGGTGGGGCAGGTCGAGGAAGGACGAAAGGCGTGAGGCGAGCGACGGCGTGCTCGGATGCGATCGTGCCGGTTGCGACGACCGGACCGGGCGGGAGTCGGCGGGCTGTATTGCAGTTGCGAGCTGAGTGCGGAAGGTCGACACGAGCGAGTCGAGCGTCTAGATGAGTGCGAGAGAGATGCGGTCAGCGCGGGAAGATAGTGGGGGCGGTGAACCCCATTCGAAGCGAAGAGCACAGCGTGCATCGACCACCTCGTCCCGCCGACTCATGATTCGTTCCTCTGCAAGGGCGAGCGAGCTCAGCGACAAGGGAGGAGACGAGAGGATGAGACCTCAGAGATGAGATGCGATCATTCAATCTCACGATCAAGGGTTGGTGTCTGTGCACCTCTCTCGCTTTCGTGCAGTCTCTCACAGCCCCGCAAACAATCAACATGGCTGCTGCAAACCCTTCGAGCTCGCAGTCGATCGCCGTGCCCATCTCGTCGACGCTGCAGGGCGGCTACTTCAACCCGCTGCTCCGCACGCTTCAGGCCGAGCGCCATCTCACCAAGGACATGTTTATGTACCCCATCTTCATCACCGACGAGCCCGAAGCCGAGGTCCGTCCCGCATCCTCGCAGATTCCCCTCGTCTCTCGCTTGTGTCTCCCCGCCTTTGAGCTCACACAGTGCTCGGTCTAGGTCGAGATCGTCTCGTTGCCCGGCCAGAATCGATGGGGCGTTAACCGTCTCGAAGCGTTCCTCGCACCCCTCGTCGCAAAAGGCCTCAAATCTGTCATCCTGTTTGGAGTGCCCCTCCACATGCCGAAAGACCACCGCGGCTCGCCCGCCGACCATCCCGACACGCCCGTCATTCTCGCAACCCAATTGATCCGCCGCAAGTTCCCTGATCTCGTCGTCGCCTGCGACGTGTGCCTGTGCGAGTACACCGATCATGGACACTGTGGCGAGTTGCTACCCGAAGCGGTCGTCGGCGCGGGCAACCGGGTCATCGATACAGGCAGGAGTGTCAAGCGTATGCAGGACGTCGCCCTCGCGTACGCCCGCGCTGGCGCTCACATCGTCGCCCCGAGTGACATGATGGACGGTCGCGTGCGCGCGATCAAACAGGCCCTGATCGACCAAGGGTTCGCGAACCGCTGCTCGCTCATGGCCTACTCGGCCAAGTTTGCGAGTGCCATGTACGGTCCCTTTAGGCGAGTGAACCCTCCCCTTTGTACCATCTCCATGTCTCTTTTCTCCTGCGCTGACCCGAAATACGCATCGCTCGCGCAGGGAAGCGGCAGGATCTGTGCCCAACTTTGGAAACCGCAAGTGCTATCAACTGCCACCAGCAGCTCGGGGCCTGGCCCGCCGAGCGATCGTGAGTCGAGCAGAACCCGCCTCGTGCTAGCAGTTTCCCTCTTTGTTGACGCAAGTCATTGATACTGCAGCTACGAGATGTGGAAGAAGGAGCCGACTTTTTGATGGTGAAACCGGCGTTGCCGTATCTCGACATTATGCGGGAAGCGAAAGAACTCGCACCGAACCATCCCCTCGCTTGCTACCAAGTAAGTCTACCTTCGAACCTTGAATATACTCACTGGCCTGCGCGGAAGGCGTCCTGACCACGTTGCGCAGGTATCGGGCGAGTACTCGATGATTCACGCCGGTGCAAAGGCCGGCGTGTACGAACTGAAAGACATGGCGTTCGAGTCTGCCGAGGGCTTCCTGCGTGCCGGTGAGCGTCTCGACAAGCGTCGGTTTATAGACTGGCTTTTACGAACGCGGCTGACGTCGATCTTTGCAAACCCTGTCTCGCCTCTCCTTTTTCGTGCTTCATTGTATCCGCTCCGTCCGAGTCGCATGATCAGGCTGCACATTGATCTTGACTTACTTTACCCCCGACTTTCTCGACTGGCTCAGCGAGTAATAGACATCGCATTTCTTGATAATCGCTCCTGTTGCAATCACCACTCACCCTGCAGTACAATCTTGAGTGCTCAAGTACACAGCAATTGAAAGTGGACCAACGGCCGGTCAGGCGCAATCGTTGTACGTAAGCAGCGGAATTACAGTCACGTGATGACTTCGGTGTTCTTAGCTCGCGATCGCGATCGCTCGTCCCACTCGCGGGCTTCTTACTCGTTTATCTCATTCCTTGTTTGCTGCTCACTTCGGCACAAGACAGAAACTCGACTTTGCGTACATCCGGTCGAGCTCGGAGGATGAAGGATCCACGGAATGCAATCCGCAGCAATGGGCCGAGACCCGAGATTCTCGACAGGAGAACGTGCCGCAGATGCGGATTATCCGGTTTGACACTTGCAACCGCAACGCCGACTGCCTGCGCGCTTTCCACTCCGATCATCCCGACCTAGCGACAGTAGCGCGCGGCGACATGCCTGCCAGGCGGTCGACCGACGCTCCCCCATGGGAATCAACCGCGGACGCGGGTTCCGGGCAATTTGAATTCGACCAGCATGCGCCGCTGCTGCCCATCTCGACCAAGGACTGCTACGACGAGTGGGACGCGGATGTCGACAGCTTCAACGACGTTCATGACCAACGCATGGCCGTCACGCACAAGCAGCGCAAGAAGACCTCGACCATTTCAACCCATCGCAGGCACCACATGCTCGCGAACTTGTTCCGGGTCGCTAGTTATTTCGTAGTAGCCTGCTGGGCGCTCGCAGGGGTATCCATGTGTGGCTGGGCGGGCTGGTTCTTCTACACTCGACACAACGCCTATGCGAAATCCATCTTTGCGTTCCCGCTCGAACCGCAACCCCTTCCGGTCGAACACCTCGTCGCGCCGTTCACGCCCTCTCCCCTCCTCTCGACCGTGCAACGACAACTCGACGTGCGGCTCGACGTCCTGTCTGTTCCTCGCTCGACCCTCCCGTGCGACGATCTGACGTCCGCCCCTCTCGACGGAACCTCAAAGTCTTTCGCCGAGCGTTACTCGTCATTGCCAGAATCGGGTCCCTACCTCCTCGCGCTCAACCTGTACAACTCGCAAGACCTGTTTTCGACCCTGTCGAGAACCCTGTTGACCGTTGCCGATTTCTTGGGTCGTCACAACTGTCACATCTCGATCTTTGAAAACGGTTCGACCGACAACACGACCGTCGCGCTCGCACATTTCGCAGCAGCGTTGACGACCCTCGGGATCGAGCACACGGTCGTGAGTGATCCGAGAAAGACCGATTGGAGCAAAGTCGACCGAATCGACCAGTTGGCCGTCTACCGCAACGTCGCCCTCGCCCCGGTTCGGCAAGGTCTCGCCGATGGGAAACCGTTTGAGGACGTCCTGTTTGTTAACGATGTCTTTGTCGGACCGACGGACGCACTCGAGTTGTTGTGGCAACGTCGAGCGCAGGAAGCCGATGCGGCGTGTGCGATGGATTGGAGGCCAACGAAAGGCATCTTGTCGAAGTGGGGCCGGAGCATCAAGATGTATGACAATTGGGTTAGTCCTCGACAAACTTAACGCTTGACCCTGAACTCGAACTGATCCTGGCCGTTTTTTTTTTTCGCGCAATCGATCAGGTGGCTCGATCAATGACGGGCAACATGCTGCGCCCACGACTCGATGTCTGGTCCGAAGCGAGACATGGCATCGAAGAGCTGTTCACGCTCGACGAAGATTTGCCAAGTCGGAAACGACTTGAGCGAGGGTTGCCAATCCCGGTCTGTACGTTCTCAATCTATTCTGTCGATTCTCAGAACACAACCGAGAAAGGCTGCAACGCGCTGACGATCTGGCCAAATTACACCAGACTCGTGTTGGAACGGAATGATCGCGCTCGCAGCGGAACCTTTCCGAACGACGGGGATCAACCCAAAGACGCATGAGAGAATAGGTCCGGCTGTGCAAAAGGACCAGCGACCCTTCAGGTCTTCCACGGATGGAGCCAAGTTCCGCAGCGCTTTACGGTCTCAAGGAGAATGTGGTCAGTTTGCTCTGCTTTCTATGCGCGCAGGAAGATTCGAGACAGAACTGAGACCAAAATTGCTGTTCCTGAAAATACTCAGCTGCATCCGAATGCAAAACGCTCGCGAAAGACTTTTGGGCGAGAGGCTACAATCGCTGGTTGGTACGAAACTCGTGTCCTCTATATCTCTCTTTTGGTCGCCGTGTCCTTTGCTCGACTTGCAACACCATCTGACGCAACTCTATCTCCTTCCCCTTTCTTACAGATCGTACCGACCGTCCGGGCAGTTTACGACTCGTCTACATATACCCACCCTCACCTCGTCTCGATCCTCGATCGCGCGAAACAATTCTTTCGAGATCCACAGTTCGCTCGAGACCGCGCGAACCGGTTCTTCAATCACAAGATTGACTGGTCGTTACCAGAATGGACCGCACCAACTAGTGTTGCGTGTTGGGGATGGGTGAGAGGATTTCATATCGATCTAGAATGGTCTAGGATGACCAGGAACCCTCCATGGTGAAAATTCCTCGCGGGGAATCATCTGTATCATCATCTCGTTGTGTGTTTGTCTGTGTTGCGTTGTTTTTGTGTCAGTGTCTTCTGTTGCGGTTGGTAAATTTGTTTGCACTAGCTCGTCTGTTTGACAATGGCAATATCAAATTCTTGAAGTGCTCCCTCGCGCCAACAATGGTCAGTGACTGCACTTTTGACATGTCAAGCAAAAAAACGAAGGCTCAGTTCGTCAACTCCGAGAGGCCGCAAAAAAAAAAAAAGATGCCCAGATCCTTCGGTTGTTGGAGGAGCGGGGAATTGAACCCCGGGCTTCTCGCAGGATTCGAACGCTCAAGCGGTGCGAAGCGAGCACTCTACCCCTGAGTTACACCCCCGAAAAATCGAAAAGAAAATGAGCAAGATTGGAGGAGCGGGGAATTGAACCCCGGGCTTCTCGCAAGATCACATTTGGAGATGCGAAGCGAGCACTCTGCCCCTGAGTTACACCCCCTTGTTTTGCATGACGCAAGCGAAACTTTTGACATAGAAGACCGCGTAATAAAAACCTCACTTCCTAGTTCCGATTATCGCCCGAAATCCACCATGAGTTAGGCGCCAACAATCGCCAAGGCTTCAACGCGAATCCAGCTTGCGTCTTAGGTCTATAGGATCGTTAACGAGCACAACTTCCCCGAATCAATGCTCCTTGCTTAGTTGCTCAAAAGTTCAAATCGTAACGACGCTTGAATTGACGTCCAAAATCGTCAAATTGTGCAGGAGTGCGAGTAAGAGACAAGACGACAGAAGCTGGCAAGGACAGGGTATAGATCGTATTCTATGGTACACAGAAAGGCTGCGACAGGTTTTCTGGGACAAGCATTCACTCGAAATTGACTTGAAGATCGAGAGAGAATGGAAGACTGCTATCGGTGACGGTCAACACGTCCCCCGAGCTGAACAATTCTGACAGGGGTTTCTCGAGGTTTGGTCGAGTCGCAAGCTCGAGTTGAGGGGGCGCTTGGAGGTACAAGTTCTTGCCAGACAATGACAACGAAGGACGTTTGATTTGTCTGTGAGTCGATGGAGAGTGGGTACAAGACTGTTAGGTTTCGGGAGGATCCGAAAGAGGGAGGGGTACAGGGACTTACAAATCTCCTTTCTCGAGCAAGAGGTCGACCAAGTCCTGCAAGACTTGCTCCCGCTTCATCGTGACTGTCGAATTTTCTCCTCCACAAACGGGACATTCCGGCTTCTGTTGATGCTCAAACGTGTAGGTGTAGATTGACTCGTTTCCAGTGTACATCCTGTGATCGCGTTGTCGAGATCGTCAGCACCTATCCTGAGGACAAGATGACGAGACGAGTAGGGCCAACATGTAGTTGTTCAAGTAAGGATTGGTCGAGGTTGCAATTTTGAAAGCCTCGTTGCAACACGCAGCTGATCGTGTGCATGGCATCAGTTCAGTACAGGTGTTTATTCCGGGGAGTCTAGATGTGAGAGCGGAGCGTACCAGAGATGATGGCATTCGTGGACGCGATGGCAGGAATGATGCGTTTGACGACACCTTGGGTCAGACTCCACGTGACTCCGGTAATATTGTACTGTTCAGCTCGCGTGCGTGCGGTGTCAAACAGCCACTGGATATGTTCAGGGTCGTCGTTGTCGAGTTTCTTGTCTGGAGAGCGAATACGCGAACGTCAGAGCGATCGACCGCAAGAGAGACGCTCGAGGCGAGGATATACCCTTAAACACCTTCGGCCATTCGAGCATGCTTGCCCACTCGATGCAGTGTTCAGGCAAGCGTGGAGTGTTGGCGATTGTGCAGATTGGGAAAGCGGTGGGAGGGGTGAGCATGTCGAGCGAGCACTCGTAGCAGGAAGTGATTGTCGGTAGGATCACGCGAGCTTGTCCCTTGAAGCCTGTGTGACAGTGTCGCTCCGTCAGGTGTTGAAGGGGCAAGGCAGTTGGCTCGCGGAGGAATTAGGCAAGGTATGTTACCTTCTGTACCACCGTCAATCAGAGGTTTCAAGCTCTCGGGGTTCTCGGGATCGACAAGGTTGACGAGGGTGGCACTCATCCACCGCCTCGCGTCGACCGAGTCGAGCCCGCAGATGACGAGATTGAATTGCATGTAGTAGTCGTCATCCTTGTCCTGGATCTTGCCAAAATAACTGGCACAGTCGAGCAAGAATCGTCAGGTCTGGATGGGAATTCGGATTCGAGGGCCGCGCTACTGACGGAGTCACGGTACAACCGGGAACGCGGTTCATGACAAACTCTGCCGCGACGGTCGCTTTCGGTTTGCCAACATCTTTCGGCCTGTCAGGGTTGAGATGGCAATTCGACAGGAGGTCAGATCATAGCACACGGAACGGAGAAAGTCATGCCACGAACCTGAAGAGGAACTGTCGGTTCAGGTTCGAGATATCGATCGTGTCCATGTCGATCACGTGGATGTCGGCAAAGCCCAGCAAGGCGAGGTTGGCGAGGATCTCGCATCCGAGGCCTCCAGCGCCTGCTCCGTTCCGAAGCGAGAGGAGGTCAGCTCGAGCTCGCAGCGGGCATGAAGGAGAGGCTGACCAATGACGAGGATCTTGCACTTGTCGCGCAGGAAGGACTTGACTTCGTCGCCAGGAGTGAACGAGTCGGGATCAGTGTACGGCCCCGCGCGAGTCAGCACGCGGTCGAGATGTTGGTATCGCTCCTGGGGTGCGACCATTGTCATGACCGATGCAAAAGTCGTATCAAGGTGCGAGATTGAAGCGAGAGGCAGCGTGGCAAGCGAGAAGCGGTGCAGAACAAGCTCCGCGCCCGCGGGCACCACTTGGCTGATTAGAGGTCTCCTCCGGCGCCTGTCGAAAGTGAGCGCAGCTTATCGATCGCCACTGACAATCTGCAAAATTGAACCAAGCTACTTGTGCAACCGCAGAAAGAATGGGATGCCTTACGACCAAACCGCGGCTTGGACATTTATCGGCTTACGGCACTTATCAATGTTGCTGATTTTCCTGACGGCCACCGCAACTCCCGCCTGAGATCTGCTGCAGTTCGTCACCTCTCGACGATTGCAAAGCGGTCCCTCTATGGATCGCCATTCCCAACGCTTCTATTCGCAAGCATCTCTTCGGTCAGCCCGGTTGCCGCTTTGAGTTGTCCCAATCTAGGTCTTGCGCTCGTCCTCGTTTCGGTTCCGATCAATCATTCTCTATCGTGGTTCGGCATCGTGCCGCAGTTACCTGTACGTCAATGGGAGTAATCGCTTCCAGATGCTGTTGAAACGATATGCACCATCAAACGGATCGAGCCGTTTACTCAGGAACCGTACACGCCTCGCACGGAACGAGATCGTTGCCACTGATGGAGAATCTAGCATGAGCGATACGAAGCAGGCAACCTGGCAGAGTCCTACGCGAGACGGGTCGAAGCAGTCATCGATTCCGGACTGGGCCCAGAGACGGAGACAATATTCCGATCCTTGCAGGGTCACCACATTCTAGCTACCTCAAACATGCGTCAGACCAAGGTCAGACCGGTAAAGGGGGGAGCAAGCGCTACGGGGCAAGCCACAACGTCGAAAAGCCGAGCAACCTCGCGAAGCTACCCTTCGCCCACTGCTCCCTGAGCTGCCTGCCTGGCTTACGCCCTGAGCCTCTAATTGTTCGATCCAGGAGCTGTACTTCCAGAAGGCTTGGGAACTTCGACCTGCTCGGAACGAGCGATGGGTTGGTAAGCAGCATTTGGTCCCCGCAATGCTGCCATTTGAATGTCAGAGGACTTCGAGTCAGGGCAATCAATCTTCAACTCGTATGAGGGAAGTCCAGGACTCACTTGGGTTGGACGTCGGATGGTGCGCTACGGTCGTCGAAGCTTTATGTTGAGTGTTGCGAGATGCAGGAGGCTTTGGGAATGCCTCTAGCCTATCGCACGAGCTCGTTCGGATCGGTATCTCGGACTGAGGCAACAACAACAACAAAAAAAGAACCAAAACTCACATGTTTTCAAACTCTTCACGAGTCCGACAGCCCCCGTTGACCAGCTCGCTGTCCGAGTAGCTTTCGGACTGCGGCTCGGTGTGCTCCTTGTGTTCCCCTGATGTATTCGTAAATGATCCACCCTGCTCTGATTCGTATCTGGCGGTACTGCCATAGACCGAGGGAATTCTGGGCACCGACGGCGTGCGGCTCGTGTTCCTAGCGGGCGCCGGCGAGCTGTACGTAGGCACGATGAGTACTCAGCTCAAGATTGTGTTCACGCTTGCGCCGTGATTCAAGTGAAACTAGCTTTACCGGTATTGACGTCGCGGTCGGGTGCTTTGTCCATGCTCTGTGTTAGACGACATTGCTCCCTGAGGACGTGACAGCACAGTAGGGTGCAGCCAAATATCAGGAAGAAAACACTGATTCCGTGCTGTGCTCTCGAGCCATTTGAATGCGCGGGTCCGCGCAAGTCGAGCGGAGGACCGTGTTATCGCAATCTTCTTTTCAGCTTTCCGCCTGAATCACGCACTGACCTCCACTGCTGTACAATCTTGTTATGATCCCTCTTGTACGACTCAGCCTCTCGAGTCTCGGTGAGCAATACACCTGATCGAGGAAAGTATCAAAAGCGCCAGCAACTTGCTACAAGTGCGAAATACTAACTATCGATACGCTCCACACAAGCAACACTGCTACGAGAAAGTAAGATCGGCGAAGTTGGTGTCGTCAGAGACATCTCCTTTGGCGACCTTTGTCAAGATGGACCGGAAATTCTGGAAGATCGCGTCGACTTGGGTTGTAGCGATCGCATCCTGTCTCCAGGTCAAAGTCACAGCGAGAACACCTCCATGAGATACGGCCTGTCGCAAAGCCTATGTCGTCAGCCAAGTACAAGCAATTAAGATGAGGATTGTAAAAGAGGAGAACTAACATTGAATCCCATTCCGACTCCCATCCCACTGCCTGGCTGAGCCCAACAGACATCCCTCACCGTGAATTCTTCCGATTCCGACGATGATGTTCGAGTCTGGGAGTCCTTCATTCGGCCAACGTTCGAAACCTCGAAACTGCCCCCTTGCCAAGGGTTCGGGTTCGTGAGCATTCGATCTTGTAAATACTTTTCCCACGCCGTTCGTGGACGGTTTTGAGAATCCGGTGTTGCCATCCCTGGGGGCAAGTACGCCAACATGCCCATCCCTTCCTTTGCTTCCTGGTGTACGGCAGGTCTTCGCACGTACTCTGCGAACGTGCGACAGTATGACCAGAACCCGGTTGAGGACAGGTACTGAGGAGTGATCGCCGTTGTCGAATGCGGGATGGACGAGACATAGTTGCCGGTCAGAACTGGGTGACCCAATTCGGGTGCACGAATCGAGACGGGGCTCTGAGCGACGATATTGAGGGTCGTCGACGACGGTGTGCGAGATGCAACGAGGGCGACCGCTGCGAATGCGGCTGCGATCAGGACGGGGTGGAGGGTCGGTACGCCGTGGGTTTTGGGAGTCTTGGCAAGTGCGAGAGAAAGGTCGGCGGGCAAGAAGAAGATTCGAAGACCAGTCGGTTTGTCAATTGGCGACGCTAGAGCAGGACTCGGCCACGGTGACACGGACGCCGGGTACAGGAATGCGGGAAGACGAGGAGCGACGAGCATGGACGTGAAGGTGCGGAGGAGATACCATTTCGAAGGTCTCACGTCGATCGACTCGTCGAGCGAAGGTGGGAACGACACGGGCGCAGCTGAGCTCAAAGTCTCAGCGGCGGGATCGCGCAAGAGGGTGAGGAACTCGGAAAAGAGGTTGCGAGTGGCAGATCCATCGCCAATGACATGGTGAGCTGCGACCGCGACCCGCGTCAAGCCGGATTCAGGGTCTTTCTGGTATGTGTAGACCCGCCACAGGGGAGCTATCGAGATGTCCATGTCGGTCATGTCTCGAATGCCATCGAGCAAGACCTGTTCGGGCGAGGGCGCGAGCTGATTGCGAGCGATCCACACTTGGTCCGGTCGGATGTGCTCGTGCTGCTCGTACCGAGGCTCGGTCGTCCTTGCGCCATGGACTGAGGATGATAGTAAAGGCTCTCGCGTGAGGAGTGACTCGATTGCACGCTCGACATTCGCAACAGACGATACGAGCGCGGTGAAGATAACTCCTGGTGCATGGCCAATGTTGTGACGCGCAAGCGAATATCGCTCGTAATCTCCTAGGCGGCGCTGGATGGTCGTCATGGTATTCGAGTTGAAGAGAGCAGAGACACGGTGCGTGAGGCTCGAGTCAGACGGCGAAAGACCCGAGGCCGACTCCCGCTCGCGCCCGCATGCGGCGTCCCACTTCTGCCGCTCGCTTCGCATCTGCACGCCAGCATCGTCCACTAGAGATGCGCTCCCAGGTGATTCTTCCGATGGCGCCGCCGAGCGAATTTATAGAACCCCCACACGCCTCGTGACCTTGATCTAACAATCGCAACCTGGTCTCTCAGGAGCTTCTCTACGGTCTCTCGCACCCATGGCCGACCTTCAGAGCCGTCAACGATACGATCCGAGGGGGCAAGTCGACTTCGTCACTCGTCGTGTCGCCGACTTCAAACTTGGCAACCTTTACCGGCGAACTAGGTCAGCTCGAGCTGCTCTCCTGCATCTAGATGGCATGCATCCCAACTTGACCGTGGAGACATTGTTGCAGACATTACGGCTCTCGGTGGAGCAGGGTTCGCTTCGCAATCGACGACGTTTGATCCGACCCGTCTCAGCCTGCCTCGCCATTCCTACTCTGGGCTCTCGCTCACGATCGTTCTCCCTCACACACTACGCGATTCTCGCAAAGAGAAATGTGACCCCGTTCAGCCCCACAAATTCGTCGTCGTTCTCAAAAACACGAAGCCCGCAACTCGACCTGATGGCAGGAGGGAATCGGTCCTCTCGTACGAGTTCGAGTTTGATGTTGACCATCTCGTCGAGCACGAATGGTTCCAAGACGACAAGCAAAGACGCGTCCAGGTCGATGCAGTTTGGGAACAATTTGTCGCGACTTATCGTGGAAGACCGAAACAAGATGCCGAACCTCTCGACCCTGCATCGATCTACGAGTTGAGCTTCATGTGCCGTTCCTCGTTTGGATATCAGGCTGGACCCTTTGCGCTCGACATCGTGTCCGTATCGGCTATTCGTCAACAACAACGAACCAGTCTCGAACGGATATGGACTCGCGTGATGGCGTGGTTCTCGAGCCTGAGATCGTGGGTCACAGGACGAAGCACGGCAGATGGAACAGCCAGACTGGCATGAAAACAAGGCCGATATTTTTCAAAAATCTTGCAAGGCTACAGGAGAAGGAGACAAACATCTAGAGCAACACCCGGAGAACCCAGAGAAGCAGATCCGACAGACATAGAGATCCGAGACACAAGCCAGATAGGACAACAGATCGTAATGAGAAGCTCACAATGACACAAAGGTCGCCCTGACCATCGAAACGACTAAGCATAATCAGGCAAGGCCTCGTGCTCTTCTTCCCGTGTGACGATGGGTACGGGGTGGGAGACGCTGAGGGAAGAGTGCGAGCTCGAAGCGCTCAGGTACGAGGTCAAATTGCCGTCGTAATTCGGAGGAGCACTAGTCAATCCAAGCGATTCGTCCTGGTCAGATCCCTACTAATCGGTCGTAGGGGAGAGTGACAGCTCACGAGAGTAGACCTCGACCGAGTCCATCGGCGGCTCCGGCCCCTGCAACTCGTCTCGTTTCTTCGCCGCGCGCGCCCGAATCGACCAGCGTTGCTACCGTGTTTGACCTCGACCTCCTGCCGCTCATGAGCGAAGTCAATCCGCCCGATGCACTCCGGTTGCGATTCCTGCCCGTCGTTGCAGGGGTGATAGTTGCAGCATCGAGGTCGGACGCCTCGCCTCGATCAACCTGGTCGTACTCGGCATCCGAGCTCTCGTTACTGCTTGCGACGAGTCCTCCCGAACGAGTGTACCCTTTGCCCCCTTCAAACACTCGCTTCAACACGCTCTTGCTCGGTCTTCTTGCGGCATTCCAAGCTTCAAGTCCGAGTTCGGTGGTCGGAAGCAGTACGACCGGTCCCGCATTTGATTTTGTGAGAGATGCCACGATTGCGAATGCCTGGTAATGGTTCCGGAGAACGTAACCCAAATCACTGCACTCGATCGACGAATTGAGGTTAGCCTATGCTTCGAGAGCGAAAACAGGGAAGAAGAGAGAGTAGGACTTGCACCGCGCGGAGGAACAAGGTCAACAGATGTAGCTTGCGCAACACTTGCGCTTGATTCCCGCCATTCATCCATTTACTGAAAAGAAGAGTACAGATATCATGATAGTAGGTGGTCAGTCGATAAGGTTCTGTCCGTACAGGGGACTCCGCATGCGCAGTCGCGGGGATTGGGTATCTGTCCTCACCTGAAGCAGTACGCGAGCAGGACCTCTTCCGTCTCCTCGGGTCGAGTCGAGCGCTCCAACAGCTTGCCCACCTTGTCCTGTGAGATCGTCATCCTGGTACGTTGCTGCAGAGCAATGCCCCGACAAGCAGTTTGCGCTTCCAAGGGCTTGGCTCGGGCTTGTGCAAGGCGCCTTGACACGACACAAGCAGAGTCACGTATCGGATCACTTCTGTCGGAGGCGAAGACCAAGACAGAGCGAGAGGAGAGGGAGGAAGAAGTCCCAACGGAAAAGGGCAAGAGCGACTCTGATCGCCGAGCGCGCTCGAGTCTGGACTTCGCAAATTGCACATCGCGCCTTTGGTGTTCCTTTTTTAATCCCTTGTTTCTTTGAAGACTTTGCAAGTCTTCAAGCGCACTTGACTTCACTAGACGGTCTTGCGAGGTCACAAGCATCATCCGGGAATTCTAAGCGAGCTTGCGTCGATGCGTTAGCTCGCATCTCTCATACATCGGGCCGTGCGCGCACACTATGATTTCATCTCTCGAGGCCGACCTTGCTATTGTCATTGTATGTCAATCGCGGTAAGAGTCTATACCAGCAGCGATATCTCCACGGATCCAGAAGAAAGTTGCAACAGAATTTTCCCGCGATATCTTCTCAGCAGAACTGCAGTCTGACAGTCGATTCATCTCACAGCAGCAAGCGTGATTTTCTCTCCGAAACCTTCATTTTGACTCTCAAGCAACCTTGACGATGAGTTTGCCCGACGTCTTGCGACCAGCTGTTTGACAAAGTGCAAAGAGCGCGTCAGGCTCCTCTCTTGCTCGCCGTGAAGAATAAGAAAATTCTCGAGATAAGCGAGGGAAAAAGTTGTCAACGTACTGATGTCAGTCTGTGCTTGCTTGAGTCCTTGCGTCGTGAGAGGGTACTCGGCGTGGAGCGCGAGTTTGAGGTGACCTTGTTTGACGATTTCGAACAACTCGGTCGCGTACGAGTGGAACTCTTCCCGAGTGTGCACGTATTGGTTCAAGACAGGTCGACACACTTTCAACGCCTTGGGTCCGAGCTTCAAAGGTGCGAACGGAGGGACCGGTCCCGAGGCGTTGCCGAGTGTGACGAGGGTACCTTTGCGACGGAGGATCTCGAAATCCATTTCGAACGTGTCTTTACCGACTCCATCAAACACAGCGTGCACGCCTCGGTCGATGCCCTCACCGCCCGTGAGCTCGTACACCTGTGACACGACGTCGCGACCCTCACCGTACAGGATGACGTGCTCGGCTCCGGACTGCTTTGCGATCTCGGCCTTCTCCGCTGTAGAAGTCGTACCGATCACGTGAGCTCCGAGATGAGAGCAACTATAAGGAAAAGAAAAAAGTCAAGATCAGGAGGAATACCGTCAAGCACATCGCGAGCTGGATCAATACACTAGAACTCACAGCTGACAGAGCAGGCGACCGAGACCTCCAGCAGCAGCTTGGACAAGGATCCACTGTCCCTTCTTGACCTCGTGAGCCTCTCGGACAAACGTCAAAGCTGAACGGCAGATAGCGGGATTCGAGCTGAGTTGCTATTGCTCGGATGACAAGCTAGAAGATGCAACGTACCGGTGAGACCTTGGAGAATAAGGGTTGCGGCATCTTTCGTCGACACGCTGTCGGGTAGTTTGATGACTTGTTTCGTCGCGGCGAGGGTGTACTGCGCGAATGCTCCGCCTGCAGTGTAGGCCTATGATGTATTTCGTCAGCCTCTTGACAGACTCCGAAGAGGCAGTCACGGGTAGAGCTCACCGCAACTTTGTCTCCGACGTCGAAACCGAGTGCGGTGGGGTCGACGCCTTCGCCGAGGGCAGCAACTTCTCCAGCACACTCGTTACCGAGGGTCCACGGCATCGGGAGTTTATAGATGCCTCCGCGCTGGTCTGACCATCCAGGGACAAGCAGCAATGCAGTAGTGATAAGCCGCGGCACAATTCCTATACGAGCTGCAAGGCCACGTCAAGAGCGAGGAGGATTCGTCACGTACAAGTATCGATAAAGTTTACTCTGCAGCGTACATCAAGTCGTCAGAGCACTCGTCCAAGGTCGAGAGACAGGCGGGTACCACTCACCCGGCATATTCAGTCTTGATCAACACCTGTCCTGCTGCAGGTTTCGGGACGGGAATCTCGTGCACGTTCAGTACATCAAGGTCTCCTTGCTCCGCGATTTGACAGGCTTGCATCGTTTGAGGAATAGAGGTGGACATGGTCGAAGCGAGACGATGAAGTTGAACCGGGGTGGGGAAGCTGCACAGGTGACGTTCAAGTAGCGACAGTCGCGGACTTGCAGGACAGAGGCGAGCGATGGGTGTCGAGGTGGGAGTTCTGAGCAAGAGTCGAGACGCGCAGCGGAACATGGAGCGGCAGCAGAGAGCGAAGGCGGGACGTCGGACCGCGGCACACGCTGCGATCCCGCTGATTACATACGCCTCGCGGCAACATTCTGGACCTCAAGCAGACCGGAACGAATCCCATTGCGGTACAAAAGGAGTTACAAGATCAACAACACTCTGATATCTACAAGTACATAGTCTGATATCAGAATTTTAGTACCGATAATAGCCACAGAGTGCCAGGTACGTCTAAGGCAGGCAACAGGTAACAGATAGTGGAAAAGGTCAAGGGTAAACGGAAGAGTCAGGTATAATATGAGTCAGAGCGGCAAGGACTTTTGCGAGTCGTTTGCCCTAGGGTATAGGGAAATTGTTGCGTTCCCTGCGTGGAAACGTCTCAGGCGAACGTGTTGGCAAAGTCAAACCCGTCGAGTCCCTGAGGCGACCAGTTTGAAATCATAGTGTCATTCAGGTGCTTGTGACTCGACTGTGGGTTCAAGTCAACGAGAGGATCGTCGGCAAAGTGTGTCGGCGCAAAGTCGTACGCATCGAGACCAGAGACGCTGCCGAAAGGCTCGAAAGCCGGGGGCGCGATCGCACTGGGATATTGTTGAAGCGTCGGCGACCATGATGAACCCGGCCGTGAGGCTGCATTGGGGTCGAGCGAGAGTGACAGCGAGAGTGAACCGATCGAAGCAGGGTCGTATGAAGCGCTGAAGGGAGGATTGGCGGACGCAGACGTCGATTGCGAGCGGTCGGGAAGCTGCGAAGGAGTGATAGTCGACGATCCAAACATGGTCGGTTGTGTGATCGAAGTGGGCGTTGCAGTCGCGAGCTGCGCCGAGTTTGCGAGAGGGGATCGAGTGGGCGCCTGAGTCGGTTCGGGTCTTGGAGCTTGATTCACGGGAATGAGCGACTCGGAAAGGGGAGGATACAGGGGCTGAGGATGAGCGTGTGATGGCGAAGGGACAACTGTCGGTGCGGCCGTAGTGAAAGGGAGGAAGTGTGCGATCTCGAAAGGATTGAAGTGAGGCTCATTCGTCTGCTCCCCTACTACAGGGGCTTCGAGATTGCTCATCGATCGGGTCCTCGATCGGGTCCGGTCCACATCTGCCGTATCCTCCGTTTCGTCCTTCTTCCGCTTTCGCGACACAGGCGCGATAGCGTTCGATCTTGGGACGGCTACCGCCGGGACGACCAGGTCCGAGGGCGACACGCCGGGAGCTTTCGTAGGCGGTCTCTCGCCCTTCAGAGCATTGGGAGTTGCAGTGAGATTTGCCGAGGCAAGAAGAGACGTTGGCTGCGCTTCTTGAGGTGTCGAGGAAGTTTCTTGCGGAGGTGAGGTCGTGACAGACTGCTGTTGGGAGGCAGAGAGAGCAGCGTTCGATGGAACATTCGTCACTGCTCTCTGGCGCAATGCCCGAGCCTGCTCGAGCAAGTCTGCCGAGCTGGTTTTCTCGGAAGGTTGCGACGGGGCACGTCGCGGGATCGATTGACCGGCATTTATCGCAGAAGAGGGATATCCAGCGAAAGTTGGTGCCGTGCCATTGATGGGGACCGGGCCGGCGGACATAGAGGACGAGGCAGCAATCGAGGACGGACCCGTGGGCGGCGAAGGAACGACGACTAGCTGTGGGTTCGAGGTGGCAGGCGAGTGCATAGGATGCATTTGCAATTGGGTAGAGAAGGCAGGAGAGGCATTTGGAGGCAGGTTGTTTGGTGACGAGTTCGCACCAGGCATGGCGCCGATGACGCTTCTCGCACCGTCTGTCGTTCGATGTTTCTCCCGAAGCTTGATCATCTGCGTAGCCCAGAGATCTTCGAATGGTGCGAGAACCCGGTGATAGATCTCCTTGATGCGCGACTGAGTCCCAGCCGACCTGCTCGGGATCGATAGGAGCGTCGCGACGTGCGACCAAGCATCTCCGGCGTCAATCTGCAAGCATATTTGCCGCAAGTCAGTTCGGCACGAGGCACATGGAGACGAGAGAATGTTAGCATACCTTCGCGTAACCTCCTCCGCGCGAGACGACCGTCTGAAACAACTGCAGAAGATCGACAGGTCTGTTCTCGATGACGAAAGCGCCTCGCTGGATCTCGTCGACAACGTCAATATTCTGCTTGGCGCAGATTTGACGCAACTGTGACCAGAAGACCTGGTGATCGAGCTACAGCAGAAAAGGGTACGTTGATCAGTATGGTACCTTCTTAGCAGAACATGAGGGTCGGCTCACGGTTAATACCATTTCTGCCAGGCTCGCACCGCCTCCTTGCCTGCAAACATCTTGCAGATGACCTGTCGGGCCTTTTTTGATGGCGTTCGAGGTTGGTGGCGGCTCGGAATTGGCAGCGGTTCTCTGCGCCTGTTCCCGCGCCTTTTCTCTCGCCTGTTCCCTCTCTTCCTCTAGTTGCTTCTCCCGATCGACTTCACTCTGCTTCCTGAGTCCAGCCATGGTCATGACAGGCATTTCTCCGTTCTCCGCCTTCTTGATCAAGACCTGCAGTGGGCTGGGCCGGGCCAGGGCTGCGTTGCCCGAACGGCTGGAATCGCCTCTCTGGAAACCTCCTCCGCTTGCCGTTTTGTCTCGATCGATAGCGTCCATTTGTGCTTGCAGACCCGGCGGCAGTTGTTGACGAGCTGCCGCTACAGGTGTAGTCGAGGGGGACGGCCCCTGTGGCCCACGTTGTTGTGCCGGATATTGAGCATGCAACTGCGGCGTCGCTTGTCTAGGATCGAATTGTTGAAATTGCTGCGGATGAACATGATGAGGCGGAGGCGGAGGCGCTGACGGGGGAGCGAGATGAGGGAAGGACGCAGAAGTTGGCGTCAGACTCGATTGACGAGGTAGAGGCTGCTGGTGAGGATAATGCTGAGGTGAAGGTTGTGCTTGTTGGTGAGCTGGAAGCGCTACCTGTGCATTGGCCGGCGATGTTGTCGAGGACGGAGCAGAGCTGAATCGTTGATGGGCCAGATACGGAGAATGGACAGTGTGGCCTGCGGACTCGGGTGGTCGACCGGACGAGCTGGAGGATACCCAAGAGCCATGTGCGTAGGCTGGTACTCCAGACGGCGCCAGAGAGCGACTGAATTGCTGCTGTGATGGTAACTGAGTTTGCGAGACCCCGTTCCCATACGGCGATCGTTCAGCACTGCCAGAGTTTTGCTGGGCAAACGCAGGTGTCGCCGATGCGCCAGTACTGCACTGTTGATGCGAGAGTCCGGTAGGTCCCATTCGAGAAGCGTTTCTCTCGTTCGTCGGCGCCTGCGCTCCTGCCGAAGGTGCGTCCCACACCGAAGCCGGTCCAAAGTGCCCCTTGAATGCTTCGCAATCGTGCAACAGGGTGGCCTGGCGATTTCTGCACAGGCGAGCAAGACCGAGTCAGCCTTTCCTCTGAAAGCAAGCAGGGTCCTGGAACCTACTTGATTTCGCGCATCTGCAGTTCTAGGTGAGATCTCTGTGGTGCCGAGATGAGCTGATTTGCGCCTGGGCCTGTTACAGGCAGGGTGCCGCCGTTGTAAAGATTGGCAAGCTGCGCCAGGCGGTTCTCGAGCAGGGCCAGTTCGTCAACCTTTGCATGGTACTGCTGCACCGATGCCGCTGTTGGCACAGGCAGACTATTACGAACTGGCTGCGGCTGCGGTAGAGGCTGCCGCGATTGTCGAGCAGGCGGCACGGTGTTCTGGAACCGTTGTGCGGTGGCCGACATGGTGGAATCCGCGTGCACAGGCGCCGCAAAGTCCGTCCTCTCGCCCGAGTAATAGCTTGACGTTGCGGGAATTACTGTGCGGTTCGCCGGCAGGCCATGATACTGATGCGCTGGGGAGTACGTAGGCTGGTTGTGGGACGCATGAGAGCTGGCAGGCGGACGATGAACGTGCGATGCCGGCGGGGGTTCAGGGTGGCCATGCATCGTAGCCCTATAATTTGACGATGCCGCATTGAGGGCATGCTCTGGCTGGTCGTACGCTACCAGGCCACTAGTCGTGCCATACGGCCCCGAGCTCGTCGGCTCCCAAGGCTCAAATACAGGAGTACTGGTCGATCCGGGATTCGAAGGCTGCGACTGCGGGTAGTGCGAACTCAGCGGTGGGTACGGCCACGCTTGCGAGGTCGAAGCAACTGGCTGTGCCCACGCCGACATCTACAAGCGTGTCCTTCTGGCCCTTGGGAGAGAAAGCGGGCGGGCCGGATGCGCTAGCGACCTGCCGCTTTAAACACGCTCAACTCGGGCTGTCGTTGGCGCGTGCGGATATCCGAGTGGGACGGGCGTGTCTGGAGTCGGTCTGTCGATAGAGGGCGGCAGTCACGACGTTGGTGGTGCTCCGCGGACGAAGGGGGAGCGGGCAAGACCTCTGGCCTGCGTCTATGCGTGCATATATGCACTTTATCTCAGGTCCATCTCCGCCGACTCTCTTCCAAAAGTTCGATCGGACTGCCACAGGTGTGAGTATAGCCTAGCTACAGCTCTATGGGCATACTATACGGAGCCAGAAAAAAGGTGGACGACAGCATAAATGTCGCGTTCTCGGCCGCGTGCACGGTGGCGCGCGGAACGGTCGACGTGAAAAGCCCGTACTGTACATCTTCGTTTTCCTAATCGCTCACGGAGGATCAGGGTCGAGCTGAGTGCGCACTGGCCCATCAGCGATCTTCCCGCAAGGCACCGAAAGATTGCATTTCTACAGAGTCAAAAAAGTGGGCGCCGCCGCATTCGGCAGCGTACCACGTGATTCGTGGTTATTTTATCTTTTGCACAGAACACCTCGCCTGTCCGCGCACTCTCTTGCACGCCTGAAGACCATCATGGCTTCACGTGCAACATTCCTCGAGTCGATAGAGCTGTCCTCAGTCCCGCCAGCCGCCGTGCGCGATTCCCCACTTTCTTCGCCGGCTCTTTCGCGCAAGCCTTCGTACGAGTCTCTTGCTGCAGCCGGCTATGTCCCGACGCTCAGCGCTACCCCGACCTGCGAGGCGAGAGAGGATCAGAACACGAGCCTCCGACGGCTCAGCATGTCTGAGCCTGAGGACGGCCGAGAAGCGCAAGAACTGCCGCCAGTCGACCGAGGGAAAGGTTGCTGGGGATTCGTAGCAGCTGCCTTCGTTCTGGAAGCCTTTGTTTGGGGTTTCTCCTACGTTTTTGCGTGCGTCCAGCTTCGGTCTTGCGAGACTTTGCGTCAAGATGCCCCCCTGACCGGAAGCCGTTTACGTTTGCAGCTCAATCCTCGTGTACTTTCAAACACACGAGCCCTGGAACCAGTACTCGCTCGCAGCTCTGTCGTCCATTGGAACCGTGAGGCCAGTGTTCCTCAGCTCGTGAGAGAGTCACTTTGCTAATCTCGCTCTGCGCGCAGATTCAACTCGCTCTCGAATTCATGCTTCCGTGAGTCGAACCTTATCAGCGCACCAGCGCATCTGATTACTGACGACAATCGACCTCTCAGACTGATCGTAATCAACGGTTTCCGACGATACCCTGACAAGGTCAAACTTGCCTTGATCATCTCGGCAGCGGTTTACTCGGGCAGCATGCTCATTGCAAGCTTCGCGACCAACGTTACGCACCTCGTACTCCTGCAAGGAGTGCTGTGCGGCGCGAGCGGTGCAGTTTTGTACACGCCCGTACTCTTGTTTCTGAACGGATGGTTCGTCGAGAAGCGTGGGCTCGCGAGCGGCATTGTCTTCAGCGGCACAGGCTTCGGCGGATTGACGTTCCCGTTTCTGATTGGAAACCTTCTCGACAAGTACGGTGCGTGAATCCAATCCACTCGAGACCTCAGACACGCGAGTTCAACAAGTTCAATATGCGTACTGCTAGGCTTTGCGTGGATGTGCCGCATTTGGGCACTCGTCACTGCCATTGTGTTTGCGTTTGCTATCGTCTTCATCAAGCCTCGAGTTCCCCTGCGAAAACCCGCTGGCCCGCGACCGAAGTGGTTCATGATCGACTTCAAAACGATTAACAACCCGATAGTCTGGACCATGGTATGGCTACTCACAGTCCTGAATCCATTCAGGGGCGAAGAACCTGATGGAGCTCGCATCACCGGTAGGCAATCACGACCTTCGTTTCGAGCTTGGCCTACTTCCCCGTCTCGCTGTACCTCCCTTCATACACGGTCTCGCTCCTCAACTCTGACGATGCTTTCAAGCCGAATTTGGTCGTCGGAATTTTCAATCTGGCTGGCATGCTCGGCTCGAACGTAACCGGCTACGGTTCGGACCTCTCACTGCCGTGGACTGTATCTGCGCTCGGGGTCGCAGGTGGTGTCGTTGCCCTGTCGGCCTGGGGTACCGCCACTTCACTTGGCAAGGTATTTGGATTCGCAGTCCTGTACGGATTCAGCTCGCAAATCTGCAGCTGCTGGGGGCCCGCTGCTCGCGATGCCGCTGGTGAGTCTCATTATCTCATTCTCTCAACAAACAGTTCTAACGCTGCGAGCACATTTTTCAGGAGCAAACCCGCAAACTTCAACCGCCATCTTTTGCATTTGGGGCATCATGAGAGGCATCGCCTCGCTTGTCGGCCCGTTCGTCTCGACCAGTCTCTACAACGAAGAAGAAGCCAAAACGGAAGGGTCAGTGCGCTTTCTCCCTCAGGTGTCATTGCTCTGCATAAATCTGATGTCCACTGCGGGGACAGACATGCATGGGGACGCTTCGGATTCCGCAAGATCATCGTCTTCGTTGGTGTCATGTCTTTCCTTTCGGCGCTCGGAGGTGTCTCGCTCGGGTATTTGAGGAAGAGACTGGCCGCTGCCAAACAACTGGGCCGTTCTGGCGCATAGTCAGAAGGCCGCCAATAGAAACCAGCATCGCAGAGGGAATATGGTGCAATTGCAGGCGAAAATGTAACAATAGTATTCAGCTTGATACAAATGAACGTTCCGGGAAGCCGATGCGAGAAGTTCGAGAGCGGCACACGGGTTCAGCTCAAGACAGGGGCAAAGACGAGTCACTGACCCTTCTTCCGCTTCTTGTTCTCGACACCGGCTCGGTCTTTTGGTCGACGCTTACTATGGCGGACATGAAGGATACGATAGAGCTCTCGAGGCTTCCGGCAGCCGCGCCCCCGCAGTCAGCGGATGACCATGGCTCGATCGCCTCGCTGTCCACGTCGAAGGGCGTCTTCAACAGCCCGACGGTCGATGCTAGGGAACTCGACACCACGCTCAGTAGGAACGGCACGGGTGCAAACTCCGAAGGTCTATCACTACCACCAGTCGATCGTGGCAGAGGTGCGTGGACATTCGTGCTGTGCGCGACCCTCCTCGAGTGAGCAAGCAGGCGCCTTTTCGGGATCGATCCTACCTAGACTGACTCAAACCATTGGTGACAGAGCATTCATGTGAGAACTGATCTCGTTTCACTGCCTGAGATCCCGTATTTCGAGACTGAACCATGCGCGCTTCTCCAGCTGGGGATTTGGCATCTGCTTCTCGGTCATTCTCGTTCACCTGGAAACGCATGAGCCTTGGTCAAACGCGTCTCTCGCTGCGCTGTCTTCCATCGGAACCATTCAGCTGGGCAAGCCGCTACTCGCCTTCTTTGTCCGTTGCGCTGTTTGCTGACTCTGCCAGGGCGACTCGACAGGACTCATGTTTTTCTTGACGTTCTTTGTCAACAACGCATTCCGTCGCTACCCAGAAAAGGCAAAGCTCGCAATCTATATCAGCGCAGCGACCTATCCACTTTCCCTCCTCCTCTCGTCTTTCGCGACTCAGGTTTGGCAGCTTATCCTGCTACAAGGTGAGTGCCTCCGTGATCAATCTACTCTGCATTGTCTTCCTGACTTTTGACCGAATTCCGAAGGTATCCTTGGAGGAATTTCGGGAGCTATCCTGTATGGCCCAGTTCTGTTGTGGAGCGTGTCCTGGTTCCACGCAAAGCGAGGACTCGCTTCCGGCATCATCTTCAGTGGGACTGGTTTCGGAGGGGCGGTCTTCCCATTCTTGTTGGGCAGGCTCCTCGACAAATACGGTACGCAAAGTAGTCAATTCGGTCCGTCTTGCGAAACCCCTGACCTGTGCAAAACATTTTGCGAAAACAGGATTTGCATGGACGTGCAGGATCTGGGCCATTATCTGTGCGGTTGTTTTTGGCCTCACTACCTACTTTATTCGACCTCGCATCCCGCCGACGAAACCTGCAAAAGGTCAGCGTCGTCCCAAATGGTTCATTATCTCGCCGAAAGTCCTCAATCATCCCATTAACTGGACCCTGGTATGTGGCAAACCCAAGTATACACGTCCTGGACGGCTTCAATTGCTAACAATGGCTCAATTACAGTCAATTACAACTCTGCTCGCCTCGCTTGCATACTTCCCGGTCTCTCTGTACCTCCCTCTGTATACCCAATCGCTGCTGTACCCCTCGACAAACTCGTTCACCCCGAACCTTGTCGTCGCCGTCTTCAACCTCGTCGCGTTCGTCTCGTCCACTGCGATTGGATGGGCGAGCGACAAATCCCTCAGCGCGACTGCCACGTTCGTCGGAGTCGCGGGAGCCGCCGTCGCGCTCGGAGCATGGGGAACTGCGACAGATTTGACGCGGATTTTCTTCTTCGCCGCAATCTTCGGTATGTGTCTCCATTGCTCTTCGAAGACGAAGAGAGGGTCCAAATAGAGCTATCGTCAGTTGACCTTGAATCGACTCAATAGGGGCCACAACTCCTATCTCTAGCTACTGGGGTGCAGCTAGTCGAGAAATTGGAGGTTAGTCCGGCAGCAGCTACCCGACGTCTTCCCAAGCCTCCACGCTGATGCTGACAAGCATTCTGTTCAAGGTTCGGACCCGTTCATCGCTGGCTTCCTCCTCTGTCAATGGGGAATGATCCGCGGCCTCGCATCAATTGTCGCTCCGTTCATCTCGACCGGACTCTACGACGAAAAAGCTGCGCATTCAAACTCGTCAGTATCTCCTTTTCGCTCCAAGCCCCAAGCATCAAGCACTCACTTCATGAAGGAGCTGGTTGTGCTCACATTCTCTATCGGGTTCTCGGTTTCAATAGAGATTCTTGGGGAAGATTCGGGTTCCAGTCGATGATCATCTTTGTCGGAGTCATGTCGTTTGTCTCTTCGTTCGGAGGCATCGTCCTCGGGTTCCTCAAGATGCGATCAAATTCGGACAAACGCAAAGGTGTCGCTGCAGCCTGAACGCCAAACAAATTTCTTGTTGACCTTGACGCAAAAATAAAATTCGTTTGAGACCTAACTTTCAATTGTGCAATTTGTCTTTGTTGTGCTTTCCATTTTTTCCCCCAGGCTGTGCGAGACTGTAAAGTACTACGGCAATTGGGGGGGAACCTGTTCTTTGTTTCAGGATATCTCGTAATTCGCTAACTAGGCAGCGAGATTACCCGAAAGTTTCTACGCAATCTGAAGTTCGGCTCGTTTCTTTCACCGTTCTTCTGTTTGCGTCAACCCTTCCAACGAGAGTGAAGTACCCCTTCCCAACCATCTCGTCAACAAGTCTGTAGACCTGTCTTCAGTTCCGAGATGGTTCGATCCCGCTCCTCCTGCTCCTGCGGTCGAGCCCATCGAGGTCGAGGTCGATGCGATGGGTTCACTGAAGAAATGTGCTGAAGGATAATGAGGTGGATCGTACACGTTCTGGGCATCATGAGGTTGAAACGATGAACTGGATGAGATGGGATGCACATGAGGTAAGGAACCAAACATGGAAGCATCGAAATGATGAAGAGGGATAGTTGGATTCGACGACGAGGTTGATTCAGGATCTCGAGTTCGATTCGAGGTACTGAAATCGATCAATCCCGTCCCTCTTGGGGTCGTACCGTTTGGTTCAAACGGATCTGTCCCTCCTCCTGAGGTCCGATCAGGTCTTGTCCCTCCTTCTTCGAGAGATTGGAATTCGGCTTCGATCAGAGGTGGGAGCTCGAGTTCTGGGTCTTGATTGCCTGGCAATCCCCATCCAGTGACACTCTCGTTTGGGTTCCCCACGAGTCCAAGACTAAACAAGAGGTCCGTTTGATCCCACGATCCGAAATCGAGTACGGTTGAAGGAGTCGCTGAAGGTCCAAGGTCGGCCGAGTACGACAGGAACGCTTGAAACGGTTCAGAAAGAGCGACCGTCGCCGAGGTGGGAGAGCTCGGTGGAGGCAAGGTCGAAGCAGTGGGATGCACGCCTGTCATCAGTGGAAAGACTCGAGTCAGTTGTTTTCGTTCTTTGACCGAAGAATAGACAGGCCAAGAGTTTTGACGTACCTCTCAAGAGTCCCAACTCGCGCTTGTGGCCATCGACTTTGGTACGCAGGTCTTCGAGGGCCGAGCGAGAAACCGGGAAGAGCTTGCTGAGCTCCTCGTACGCTTTCAGTGGCGTGTCATGCTGATGCGGGGCATAGTCACTCTGGTGGAAGAGCGTCGCCGAGAACATGTGCAGTGGGAAATCGATGATCGGGAGTGATCGGTACATCGTGTAGAGCGCGCGGTATCGATTCAAGACATGATGCAAGAGTACGAGTGCCGAAGGTACCGGGTCGTACGCGGTTGTACTGAGCGAAGGGTGAGGGCGTAACTTGAGGTTCAACGATGCGAGCACGAGGTGCATCTCGACGGTCCACCTCGCGCGTTGTTCAAGTCGTTCGACCCCACCTCCTTTGTCCCCGAGTTTCAACTCGTTCTCGAGTTCGTTTTGCCACCCTTTCAAGCTCTCGACTAGCTCGACCCTTTCCTGCTCGCCATTTGCCAAACTCTGTCCATACCCTCTACGAGGACACACATCCCAACGCAAGATGGCGAGTCCAATCGCGCATAGCGACACCATGCGCGCGAATGTCGAGAGCGAGGCAGACCTGACCGCTTGAGGCGCTCGAGCTGGCGTGCTGAACTGTTGTGGTGAATCGATCGACGATTTGCCAGCGACGTTCCAATCCTCTCTGAGCTCGGTCGGGGTCTTGTCCGCCCTCCACAGCTCAAAGTCTTCGTTCCCATCCACGGGAGGAATCGGGACGTTGTAATCTTCGAGCACAACGAGAGGGGCGCGCGACAGGCGCAGCGATAGTAGCGTATGGAGGATCAGCGCCGAATGGAACGTTTTGAGCTTGAGCGAATTGGGATCGGGTTGAGCCCGCGACGCGAGGTGCAACTCGAGGTTAATCGACAGGGCGACGGCTATACCTGTCGGAGCGCCAATTTTGGGTTAGGACTGCGCCACTTGAGAAGCTCTCGTGGATAACGTACTACTCATGATCCACGCTCGGTTCATCTCGCCCGCGCCCCAATCGATAATGACTCCGATGATCGTCGCTTGGACGGTTTCGAGACTGGGAGTCTTGTCGATTTCGGCCCATAGATGAGCTCGCGCTGCTTGTGCCCAAACCGCAGGCAAATGCGTCGACGGAGCGACAGCGGCAGGAAGGTAGGAGGAAGAGAGCGCAAACACGGCAAGGTACAGGGAGGGAGCGATCAGGCGGGATGAGGGCTGCGCAGTTGAAGCGTCGGTCGGTACCGAGGGCAGGTGGGCAGACCAGCGCAGGAACAATGTCTTGTCCTGTTCATACGTACGAGGCATCAGAATCATCCTAGGAGGCGCTCGATTGGGGCAGAACTTACAAGCATGGGGAAATACGGTTGAACGACCTGGTTAAAGTATAGGTCGAGCAATTGGTTCCGAATCGACTCGCTCGGAAGCAGTGGAATCTCGAGTGCACCCGCTCGGGCAGTGATAGGGGTCGAGGAGGGTAACGCCACGTGGCTGTTGACGACACCTTCCATCGCTTGCTCGCCGTCGGGTACGGCTGCTCGTGCCAGCGCATGCAGAGCATCTGTTGGCAGATCGAACGAAGCTGCGAACGAATATGAGGAGGGCAGTTGCGAGCTCGAGGCGACATGAGGGGACGAGAATGTGTCGCTCTGCAGGAACGTTGGAGGAGGTTGAGGCAGGACATCGCCGAACCGCGGAGAGCGGGTCGGGAGCGATGCATTCGAGGACAGTGCTGGCGAGGGTGCCTCTCGCTTGGTTGACGGCGGCGCGGCCGGTTTGGGCTTTGTAGCACTGTTGGGAGTTCCGGCTGGGGCGGGGACCGGGGCGGGCGCGGGCGCGACCGCTTCGATCTTTTGATCGAGGGCTGACGAGCGGTACGCGTTCAACTGCTGCTCGATCGTGGTCGGCTGAGCGCCAGACGTTGAGGAAGACGGGGAGAGGGACTCGGGCGAGTCTGCCATAGAAGCGCGGAAGAAGACGTCGATATGAGGTCCGACCGCGGGGATCGTGACCAGGAGATGACCCTGGAGACAAGGGCGTCGTGAGTCGGCGGAACAACTAAAGAGAGGGGAAGTGAGGGGCTCGCACGCACGAGCAGGCGTTCGAACGCTTCGACCTTGTCCTGCAAGGTTTTCGATTTGCCAGCCTGGGGTCCTCGCTTGCGAGTCGGGCGGGTGTAGGTGCAGGCTGCAGCCTGGTTCGCTTCGGTGCAGATGACGCACGGAGCGTCGAGGGGGACATTGGGGTAACTCGCGCATTTGATGCGGCGCTTTCGACACCTGAGCGAGGGGAGAGTCAGGGTCGTCTGCGAGGGGTTTGCGGGGTGGGGAATCAACGTACTGGTCGCATGCTTTTGTGACCCTGCGCTTCTTCTTGTCTGGCAGCTCCGACTCGCTGTCCATCGAGGCGGTCTCTGCGTGTGGCGAGGTCGGTGAACGAGGCCAAGTGGGGAGTTTCGAATTCACGGGCGAGTGGGACTTGGGATGCGTACTCGCTCGAGCTCGAGGCCCCTGCTCCAAGCTCAACTACCTCGCTCGAGGTGATGTCTGCCGCCTAGAACGACGGGATTCGTGACCAGATGAAGTTGAAATCGAGGTGAGCCTGGCCGAGTCGTTTGTACGAGGCCGAGCGCGCGCAAAGTCGCTCCTGCCCGGGTCAGAGACGACAGAGCTCAGCGCTGGTGTTTACTCGCAGGAGCGGTCCCGTGGAAAACGCAGAGGAGGCGAGTGCGGAGGCAGCAGAATGTTCACCGCGCGGAGAACCGCGATTCCCGCTTCACCCTCTCCCTACCACAGCACAGCACTCTTGCCCAACCCAATCCGACTCGCGTACGCTCACGACCGAGGACACGTCCAGGCTGGCGACTGCCTCTGATGAGCGTGCCCGCCGGTCCGAATGCTCGTTCAACTTCGCCGCCTGCTGCCCGCCGCGCCATTTACGATCCGAATGCCACGATTGCCATCATCGGAATGCGTATGTACCTGTCTCTTCTTTTCATTGACCGGCGACGAGAAGCGGCGACGCGCGGGTTGATCGGGTGGAGCCCGAAACTCTTGTCCGTCCCGTAACGCGCTCGCTGCGCTCTCAGGCTTGGGAGTACAGGCACGACAGCGGCGTACGGAGCATCGGCTAGCAAAGGGGTGGAAAGCGGTGGCCGCTGTCCCGGCAGCCCGACACTCGCTGACTCGCGTCGCTCCTCCCGTTCGTTAACAGGCGGCGTCGGCAAGACCACTCTGGGCCTGATCGCCGCGACCTCCCTTCGTCGCTCCTTCATCGACTGCGACGCCATCTTCTCGACCCTGTACGGGCCCATCTCGACCTTTGTCAACACTCGCGGCTGGTCTGCCTTCCGCGAAGCCGAAACCCAAATCCTCGCCAAGCTCCTGTCCGACCATCCGAAGGACTACGTGATCGCATGTGGAGGCGGCGTCGTCGAGCGCGAAGCGAATCGCGACCTCTTGAAAGCGTTCCGCGAGAGAGGCGGTACCATCGTACACGTCGTGCGCGACAAGGACGAGACCGTGCGCTACCTCGTCGACGAGACGGCCAGGTGCGCAGACTTCTCGGTTCCCGGTTCCTCACCTGCGCCCTAGCTGACCACAATCACCGTTCGCATCATGCTAGGCCTTCGTGGGGCGAAGAAATTCGCCAAGTCTGGAACCGACGCACGCCGTACTACGAGGCGCTGTGCACTCACACGATTGTCTCTCTCACTGCCTATCCGCCCCCGCCGTCCCCGCCTTTCCTCATGAAGCATGTCGAAACCGCGTTCGTGCGCCTCCTCCGTTCAATCTTCGGTCTCGCGTCGTCCCATGTGCCCCTCAGTGCTGGCCCGCGACCTCCGCCCGTGTCGGGACCTAGCAGTGGAGAGTACGGAGGCTACGGCGCGTGCGAGAGCGAGATGGGCCGCGGGGCAAAGGGACCCCGCACATCGTTCGTCGCGCTCAACTTTCCCGACCTGCGCGTCGTCTCGGCAGACACGGTTCGCAAAGTCGCAGGCGGGGTCGACGTGATCGAGATGAGGGTCGACACTCTCGTCGAGATCGAAACGCCCTCGACCGCATCTTCGAGAGCCACTTCTCCTTCGATCGACATGACCCCGACCGGGTCACTCACCTCGACTCCACGGCGCAGGAGGTACCCGTCGCTGCATTTTGTCACGATGAGCTTTGGTCACCTCCGCAGGTGTTCTCCGCTCCCGATCTTGTATACCGTCAGGACCGCACGACAGGGAGGCGCGTTCCCAGATCCATACACCGAGAATCCAGAACTCATGAACGAGTACCTCGCCTTGATTGAGCTTGGATTGTCAGTCATCCGCTCGTTTATTCTACACGCGCGTGGGTCACGTTGAAGCGCTAACTTTGCAAATTGCGCTTGACAGCAAACTTGGCGCAGAATACGTCGACCTCGAGCTTGCCCTGCCAGACGATGTCATTCAACGTTTCCTCGAGATGCGGGGCGCAGCGACTCAGTGCCTGGGCGCCGATCACGACCGAAAAGGGGAGTGGAAGTGGGACAGCGAGGAAGTGCTCGACAAGTACCTGCGGGGAGCTCGACTCGGGTGCGACGTGGTCAAGCTCGTCTCGACACCGACCTCGTTCGACTCGAACCTCGAACTGCTCAAGTTCCGCGCCAAAGTCGACACGCTCGCAACCCCTGCCGGCGGCAACTTGATCTCTCAGCCTGTCCCGCTTCTCGCCATCAACCTCGGAAAAGGCGGACAACTCTCGCGTTACCTGAATCCAGTGCTGACACCCGTCACTCATCCGCTCTTGCCAGGAGTTGCAGCACCGGGTCAGCTGACCTATGCTCAGACACAACACGCCCTCTTCCTCTCTGGCCTCATTCTCGAAAAGACGTTCTTTGTGCCTTCGAGCGCGATTGCAACCTCTTTTGCACGCGAGGCCCACACTCTCGGCCTCCCTTACACTTTCCTCGTCGAAGATCGGCTCAAGATGCGCGAGATCGAGCCGAATTATGGCGGAGCGTACCTTGGACCGCCCTCGTCGGCCATCTCCATTGCGACCCTCGCATCCGTCGACGAGGTGCTACCTCCGGCCCGAGCTTCAGGCTGGGCAGATCTCAGCGTACCCCGGTACTCTGAACCTCGAACTTACGACACACCGCCATCTCCGCTCTCGACGCACAAGTATACGAACGTGCGCGTACTCGCTCTCGCCGAAGTCATCACGCACAACCTCTCGCCGATCAATGCGGTCGGCACTCACACTTGTGCGTTGTTGGTCGGTTTGAGCCTGAAAGACACGAAGGAAGTGATCGAAGCGCTCAAAACTGTCGGTGCGAGGTGGGTGTACGTGCTCGCGTGCGAATCGGACGAATCCGACCCCCCCACAACACGACCCCCATCTCACGATCTCCCTTCGGTATCTCCATCTCCAACTGTGCAATCTCGAGCTTCGTCTCCACAACCTCCTTCACTCTTGCCTCATCAAACTCCGAATCGATCCTCGATCCCGTACCCACTCCTTGCACCGCTCAACCTGATCCCGATCTCTTCGTTCACTTCGCCAACGTTGTACTCGAAACGACCTCCAACCATCATTGTCTCTTCCGACGCTCGATGTCCGGGTCGATTCCCTGAACACTTGTTCGCGTCTCCAACTGGAGGATGCGCACTCGATCTCAGTCTGACATCTGGTTCGATGCAACCGGCGATCACGTCTACCGTTCGTACGAGATCAGGTAAACTCGCTCAGGCGATCGAAGAGAAAAGGTACAAAGCGGCTCAAGCGGCTGCACTCGCGTCCAACTCGACCCTTGAACATTCTATTCAGGGAGGACCTGTGTTTGAGGATCCTGCTTCAACAACGGCGACAACAACAGGCACGCCACCGATTTCGACGACAACGGCAACGACAGCGACGCAGAAGAAGAAACCGGTGGTTGGGAGCAACAGATTGGGGAGGATGGACGGATGGCAAGTACTCGGAGAGAAGGATCTCTTGGCCGAATGCGAAAGGCAAGCGTTCAGAGCCCTCACGGGTAGGAGGATGAGTTGATAGGAAGGGGGTTGAATCTGAGCTGGTTTGCGTGGTTTTGTCTCGTCGGTCGTCCCTCCCATTTGTCATTCATTGTGCAAGAGTACCACAGTTGTTGTTCCGCAAATACATTCTTTCCCACCCGCAGACAGACTCGGCTACAACTGAATGTCGTCAATGGCAAAGACGAACCTTTGCACTGACGGGTTATCGGGAGATTGGGTCCAGGCGTTTCAGCAGACACCGCGCGCTCGTTTTGATCGGCGAAAGCCTGCCTTGTTCCAATACTACGTTTCGCGAGACCCTGCTCATCGAAGCAGTGGAAGCAACCGCTTCGAAAGAGAATCGCGAAAGTTTTCTTGGCGTGCATATGCTGGTTCTTCGGAAGGTGTCTATTGCAAGGGTTTGACTGCTCATAATATCGCTATCCGAGTAGTTGAATTCCCAAGAGTCGAATGGCGTTCGAGCTCAGTAAACGCTTGTTCCTTGTCTGCAACGGCAAATTGTCGAATTTTGTCCCAAGTCCCAGTCGAGTACGAACTAAAAACGACTAGCTAGGGATCGAATACTGAGCCACCCGGCTTGAGTTGCAGCATACAATACCAAGCACAGTAATGCGATGGCTCACGATTCCCCTCTTGAAGCGGTCCTTCGCGTCGACGCTCTTCTGCAGTATGCTAGGTGCAGTTGCGTTACTTGCTGTCATGTCCAGATTCCAGTACGCCACTTGAGTCATCGCTTCCCGCTTGACGCCCGACGGCAAAGGGTCCCATAGTGAGGCTGAAGCTGGTAACCGTAAGCACGAGAGCAACCACGAAGTCCAACAGTGAAGGGTATTCGGTAGCGTGGAGCCTGTAGGCGAATACTGATGCGACGACGTAAAGGATGACTTGCTGAATGAGCATGATATCGAGAGCTGAGGTCGGTGTAGGGAGCTGGTGACCGAGGACAAATACTCATCAGCTCTCCGTTTTGCAACGGGAATAAGACAGTGATAAGTGTTGAGGAGGGGAAAAGGGAAGGAGTGGCGCAGGGACGCAAGTCGACGCAGGGAAAGGGCGTGGGCAAGCAGAGAAGCAGTGGTCATAGGTAGCTCACGAGGACGGGATTCGCTGGTTTGTTTGGACGATAGGCTTAATGGACCAAGAGAGACAAGTGAAGGAAGTCAAGGACTGCTCGTTGATCTCCTTTCGTACACGACACTCGCTCCCTGCCAGTCAGTGCGCGGATGCGGCGGTGCGCCATCTTAAAGTTTAGTCTTTCCCCACGCATTTCGGCACTGGTTTCACTTCGGCTCGGCTTCGGCTTCGGCTTGGCATGTCGGCATGTCTGAAGTTGGAGAAGGCGATAAAAACAGACTCAAACAGTGCGCAAGCCTCCCCGAACGAAGCCTGATTAGAACTTCCTCCAAGTTTCTCAAGATCTCACCCATTTTCATCGAGTCGTATCACTATTACTTCAGTGCAACTTCAAGTTGACTTCTCCAAGGAGAAAAGATGTTTTTCCATCGCCCACTCGAGGTCACAGCGCTTTGAGCACCGCCAAGGAGTATTATAAATAGAAACCCAAAAAGAAATCCAAGGCGGGAATCATTATAGACGCCGTATTCATGGCAAAGAGTTGGCGTTGCAGAACGGCGCCGTAACACGGCTCAAGCCGCCCATAAGTTTCGGTTCATTATACGAACGGTATACTGATACGGGTTTGCCGTATACGCACTACGGAATTACAATTGACGAATATTGGTAGCCCAATTGCAACTGTTTTCGAACTTGAATTTCGGAATTTCGGCGATCATTCTTGCAATTATAATATTGATACTTCTATCGCTCAAGCCATGGCTCTCGATCGCCTCGCCGCAGCTCCGTCATACGCGGGAGCATGGTCCAAGATTAATCCACCTCTCACGCCCTGGATGTAAGTCAGATCGCTGCTGCCACGGCTGGATGAGGAGTTGATCTAACTTTCGCTCTCGCTCCAGCTCCGATGTCATTCGAGACTTGGGCTTCGAGCAGATGACTCCAGTTCAAGCCAGCACCATCCCTCTCTTCATGCAGCACAAGGATGTCGTGGTCGAGGCGAGTTGGACTTTTTCTCGGGTTGAACGATTCCAGACTCTTTTTGCTTACCCAGCTCGTGTCGGAACAGGCAGTTACAGGTTCGGGAAAGACACTTGCATTTGTGATCCCAGTGCTCGAGAAGCTCCTCAGGAGGGACAAGGCTTTCGGCAAGCGAGAGATCGGGGCCATCATCATTTCTCCCACCCGGTCAGCACCTGTTCCAGACGAGGTCATCGATTAGTTACACTGACACCGTTCTGCTACAGGGAACTTGCTGTCCAGATCCACTCGGTCTTTTCGCATTTCATCAACGCACAACCGACCGCAGCAGAATCTGAAGATCCTTCGACTTCAGCCGCTTCCGAGCTTCCGGGTCGAACAATCGCCCCTCCACTGCTCCTTATTGGTGGGAACTCGCTCCAGGCAGACAAACAGGCATTCTTCGAGACCGGTGCCGACATCCTCATCGGAACCCCGGGTCGACTCGAGGAGTTCTTGCTTGGAAGCAGCAGTGTTGCAATGGGCAAGAAGGGCAAAGGCGGAGGCGCGAGAAAAGAGAACGGAGTCGGAGTTGGAGATACAAGAGGACTCGAGATGCTCGTCATGGACGAAGCAGACCGGTCAGCCCAATTCGAACCAATGTCTGACGCCTAATCTCTTTCTGACCCCCTCATCGTTTGCAACAGTCTCCTCGATCTCGGATTCACTCCGACCCTTACTCGACTTCTCGATCATTTGCCAAAACAGCGCAGGACCGGTCTTTTCTCGGCAACGATGAGCGACGCCCTTTCGCAGCTCGTTCGCGTCGGTCTTCGCAACCCCGTGCGCATTGTCGTCAAGGTAGAAGCAAAGAATCAGAAAGGCAAAGGCAAAGCCGATGAGGGAGACCGCAAGATCCCCACTCTGTCAGTAGAATTCGCCCCTCCACCAACAGGCTCACACTGACACACGCACATATACTCTCTGCCGCACGGTCAAAAGACTACAGAACGGTTATGTCATCTGCTCGGCAGCGGAACGGATGGCCATGCTCGTGCGGATTCTCAAGCAAGAAGCGTTCGCGACGAGCGAGGACGACGTGCCAGGAGCGCGCAAATTCATCGTGTATTTTGCGACTTGCGCTTGTGTCGACTACTTTTTCAAGGTGGGCTCTTTGAATTCTTGATCGTGTCATTTTCAGCTGTTCTGAAGCTCTACCTGACTCTCATCAGGTACTCTCGGCGCTACCGGAGTTGACTTCTGCTGGATTCTCGCTACATTCTCTACACGGACAACAATCGCCGAATCGGCGGTCAGCGACTTATACGTCGTTCACTCAATTGCCTTCAACCACTCCAGGAATCCTGCTGTGTACAGATGTTGCCGCTCGAGGACTCGATCTGCCTGATGTCGATGTGGTCATTCAAGTCGATCCTCCTGTCGATCCACGCGTATTCGGACATCGAGTTGGTCGAACCGCTCGAGCTGGAAGGAGTGGGAAAGCCGTCGTCTTGTTGAACAAGGGTAGGGAGGAAGGCTATGTCGGTGCGTGCCGCTCTCTGATCCGATTCCACCCTACGGCGTGTTCTGATTTTACCGCGTGTTTGGATTAGAGTTCTTGAACGTGCGAAAGATTCCACTACAGCGGATGCATTACGACACGAGCTCGACATCGCTCGAGGAGGAATCGCAAGCCATGTTGCAAAGTTTGCGCAAGGCAGTTCTGACCGATCGAGATCTGCACGATCGGGTACGATAGATTCTCCTCGGTATCAAGCGGCATCTTGCTGAATTGAACATCTGCCTGGGTTTCCTTTTCGTTGCTACAGGGCCTGAAAGCTTTCGTCTCATCGATCCGCTCCTATTCGAAACACGAAGCTTCATACCTCTTCCGACTTCAGGATCTCGACCTCGTCGGTCTCGCGCAATCTTTCGGCCTGCTCAAAATGCCCAAGATGCCTGAATTGAAAGGGAAAGAAAAAGACGTGAAAGAGAGATGGAACGATGCTGAAATCGACGTGCGTCACAGAGAGTTCTTGCCACTATCATCCCGGCGAGGCTGACCCCTCTAACGGACGAATCATGTGATTGACAGTGGGACGCATACGCGTATGCCGACAAGACGCGTGAGAAGCAACGCAAAACAGAACTAGCCGCGTACCAAGCCAAAATCGCCGCGCGGAAACGAACGGCTGACACGGCTGCAGCGGCAACGACTGAAGATGGAGTCGAAGCTGAAGGAGAAGATGAACCTGCCAAGAAGAAACCGAAACCGGCTGACAAGAACCGAGCGTGGTCAGCCAAAGAAGACGCCGAAGCGAGGAAAGTGGCGAGGAGGGCCAAGAAATTGGCGCGGGCGAAAGCGAAGCAAACGGCTGAATCTCTTGCGCGAGGGGACGCCATGAGCAAAGAAGACGATTCGAGAGACGAGGAAGCCGCAGCAGATTGGAAAGCCGAATTGGCGAGACAGAAACAGGAGAAGCGAGAGGAAAAGAAATCGTTGGGAGGCTGGAAAAAGGACAAACACGCTGCGGCTCAACCGACTGGAGGTCTCTCGGGTGCACACTTTGAGGGACTTGATTAGGCTGTGGGAAAAACAGCAGTTGCACTGCGAGTCTATTGCACGAGGGAGAATGCCCGAAATCGAAATCATGCTTCGGGTTGACCCTCTTCCTGCTTGATCTGAGCCGCCATTGCTACGGCAACGACCGCATCTCCTCCTTCGTTCGCCTTGCTTGCAATGTTTGCAAGTTCTGCCTGTTGGGCAGCATCGAGACCGCCCACCGCCTGCTGATACAGGTTGGCATTGGCGGAGGACAAAGCTGTGAAGACCATGATTGACGCGGAGGTCAGTCACAGCTCGTGAGTCAAGACTGGAAAACGTGAAAACGTACAGGAGAAGAGAGCCGAGAACCGTTGGTAACAATCGAAAGAATCGAGAGGAGACGCCCACAGAATTTCGTCACTCCAAGCCGAGTCACTGTCCAGCAGGTCATTGTCTCGCGCGTATCGACTCGCTTCTGTTCGCGCCAGTTCGTCGAGATAGTCGGTTGTTCGATCCCGAATGTCACCCTCGTCGACTTTTTGACGCGCCCGAAGAACTAGTCAGTATTCCTCAAAGCTTGAGATCATGTCATCAAGATACTCACAGTCTGCCTCCTCGTCATCTCCAAGGTCCAGGTCATCGTCCGAGTCCATGTCGTCGTCGTCCGAGTCTTCCTCCAGATCCTTGTTCTCCTCGCCAATCTTGCGCTCTGTTTTTTCCATTCAGCGTCGGCGTCAGTTTCTGGAGCAATGGAAAACCGAAAGAGCAAAAAAGGTCGCAACGTACCGCCAAGAGCTCGCGGTAGATCCCTAAACACTTCGAGCGCGCCCAACAAGAGCTGGTTCGCGTTGCCCGACAAGGGGCTTCCCGCTCCCACTCCATTCAACCATTCAAACAGTGAACAGATCGCCGACAAGATGATCTTCTTGTCATGCACACGGGTGAACTTGCCCAGGTTTTTGAACCAAATCGCAAAGAAAGTTTGAGTCCAATCGTGTCGATCGAGAATCGCGAGGGTGAGTGCAGGGTTGTACGACATGGCGGTAATGACCAATTCGACGCAATGCAGGAGTAGAGACCGCGTGACGGTGAAGTCGTCGTCGTCTTCCTCCGACGTGACGAAGAAGAAGGATCGCTCGATGAGGGGAGGAATGGCCTGGAAGCAAGTCCCCCAAGAGTTCAATTATCCGATACACACCTCGTATTCGAGATGGAATTGCGACTCACTTCATCAATTTGACCTCGCAATCGCAACAAGAGTGCTTCTGCAAGTTTGCAAGCGATCACTCGGTCCTCAGCACCCAGTTGTCGACTCGTCATGACCGTCTCGAAGATGTCGATGAAGCATTTGCGGTAGTCGGTGTTGTTTGCGAGCAAATCTGCTCCGTAGTTGACGCAGTTGTCGATGAACCCGTACATCTCTGTAAGAGTAGCCGATCAGCGAGAAAGCCTTCGTGAAAGAGTGTGAGAAATCACGAGTGCCTCACCGTGGAGATGATCGAGCGTTCCCGACTTGAACTGGAGATAAGTCGCTTCGAAGCAGGACCACAAAGAGGGCGAAACCGATTCCTGGAAGAACGAGAGCGAATCGAGCACTTCGTAGGTCTCGTCAAACAGTTCTGAAATGGCGCATCGACAAAGTCAGTTACATTTCAAAAAGCTTGCTCGTGTAGAGGATCTCGGAAAAAAAGACTGACCGATCACGTTTTGCCGAATTGTAGCTTCGAGAAGAGGTGCGACCATTGCTTCGATTTGAGCGACGAGGTCTTTCTTGTCCCGGACGGACGACACGAGTTGTTCGATCGTTTTGAGCACGTTCATCATGACCATTGTCTTTTCGTCATCGTACACGTCGAGTCCTCCACTCGGATCCTTGTCCCGCGCCTCGATCGTTTCTTGCAATAACCGTCGGTACGATTCCGCCTGAAAGAGTCAACCAGTGGTAGCATGAGTACCCTGATACTCTGCGATTTCAGAAGAAGGGCCAATGGGGACATACGAGAGACTGAGACAATTCGACCGCAAAGGGCACAACTTCTTCCGAGAATTCAGATACCATCGTTCGAGTAGTGTTTGTCAACGCGTCGAGATCCACCTCGGAAGACAATTTGAGCAATTCTGTCCGATCAATTCAGAAAAGTCACTTGTCAAGAAAGGAAAAAGGAGACAAGGGAAGGACCGACTGTACCTTGCAAGATGCGACCTAGAGAAGGCAACATTTTTGCTCGCACTTTTTCGTACCGCACCAGTTCGGGCAACGCGATCGCAGCTTGAATTCGTACGGGGAGGTCCGAGTCGGTGATGCAGTTCATGACCCTGTTCAAGGTATCCTCGAGAGCCTGACAGAAGCCAGACGCATCAGCTCGGAACGGGTAAGTCCACTGAGAAGGGGACGTACTGGTTGAGAGGCCCAAGTCATATCGACACTCTCGTACTTTTCGACAATCTCGCACGCTCGGTACCTCAGCAAACCATGTTCGGACCCAAATTCGGGCACGATTTGTTGAATGAAGAACGATTCGAGCATCGGAGCGAGTTTCTTGCTCTTGACTGCCGTGAGCGACAAGGCGCCGAGCATCCTGAGTGCACCATCTTTTTGTCTCGGAGTGGCGGTCGCCGGGTAGGAAGACGAGATCTTTTGGATGAACTCGAGTAGAGGCAGGAGAGTCGATTTGGCGCGCACTTCGACGAGTGCCGAGAGGAACGAGAGCGCCGAAGAGGTCGGAGACGCGTACGAGTCGACGATAAAGTCTATTGAGTATGAAAACGAAGAAAGATCAAATTTGTTGCTCAAGGCCACAACGTTCGCTCGCTTCGAGACACCTACCACCAAAGTGTTGTCGCGCAAACTCGCTCGGATCTTCCGAGAAGCTCTCGATCTCTTCCTCGCTGAGGCAGACGAGCGGGAAAATGAAGTGCTCGACGAGGCTGTTGAGGTGGGGCTTGAGGAGTGCAAAAGTCGTTTTTGGGTTGATGCTGAATCCGGGGAATTGACGAACGTTGAGACATTCGCACCTTCTATGCTGTCAGAGAGAGAGAGAGAGAGAGAGCAAGACACGCACCATTCTTCAAAGAAGCACAAGATTTGGTACTTGCCTTTCCGCGGCCACCATTCCCCATGCGCGACCATCTTCTCGACCGATGCGAGGTACGCCTTGATGATCTCGGGCGCAAACTGAGCGACGAACCGTTCGGCAAACGCGCCGTACTCCTTGACCATGTTTTTCGGGAGTTGGGTCGGGCTGCCGTACCGACTGAACAGTTTGTTGAGAGACCAACACGCCCATTTTTTGCTGCGGGCCCACGGATGCTTTTCGCGCGCGTCGGGGTCGCTCGGGAGTGCGGATTCAGGGAGTGGACGTTGCACGACGGACAAGAGGAGGGTCCCCCATGGGATGAGCGAGTCGCCCGCTTGGTGGGCTGGAGTCAAGGTGTGGATGATGCTGTGCTTGTACGATTTGAGGATCAGGCGCAGGAGCGTGCCTTGAACGGTGAACGACGCAGGGTCGGTCGGAGTCGGGGCGAGGATCTTTTGAGCGATGGGCAATAAGAGCGGGAGCAGGTGAGTCGTGAGCTGGACGAGGTTGTTTCCCGACTCGTCACGGTACGCAAACCTATTCTCGGGTAATAGGTGTGAGCACTCGAGCAGAAAGCCAGAATGAGGAGACCTACCGCATCGAGCTGAACACGGCCATCGAAGCTCGCAAACCTGCTTCAACCTGGCCCTCGTCTCCAGCGAGCATGACTTTGATCTCGTCGACCAATCCGGGCCAGTTGTCGGGAAAGTCGCACTCGACGACTTTGCGCAGGGCCTCTCCGACCTGCTCTTTCGCCTTGGCGCTGGCGGGGTCGCTCGCGAGGGCGGCATAGAGCGGGATGAGGTTCGTCTTGACCGACTGTCGATCTGAAGCGGGGATCGCGACAAAGGTCGAGCTGCGTTGCGCGGTTGCGATTGCGGCGGGAGAAGCGTTCGAGGACGGGTTGAGCGGGTTCTTCCAGCTCGAAGCTAGTCGGTTCTTGAGGTAGATTGCTGCCGCGAGCCTGACCACCTCGGAGAAGGACGACGAGGGCGAGATGAGCTGGAGCAGAGTCGGCAATAGGCCTTCGACGGGCTCGAGCTGCAAGTCAAAGCAGACGCGTTCGAGGTCAGCAGCTGGCTACACGAAGATCGTGCGGGGTTGCTCACGCGTTTCAGCTCGAGTTCGGCGGCGATGCGGACGTTCGGATCTGGCGGCAAGAGTTTTGGAAGATCAGCAAACAGCGAGCGAGAGGAGCATTCGACGGGCGCACCAGGATTGAACGAGGCATTGAACACCTCGTACAGCTGATTCGTATCCATGACTGTGCGGCTGGATCGGCGAACTGAACGTTGCAAGACTTGAAACCCGCACTTTAAACTTTCCAAGTTGAACAACTTCACCGCATTTTCTCATCTACCCATCTCATGCTGGGGCGGCGTGCCCCTTTGCCCACGTGTCCTGACTGCTCTTCTCGCTTGCGACGATGACCCCCGGCGACGCGGATCGACGGTCATGGGCGCTCCCGCTCGTGCTCTTGGTCGCGCTCGTGTCGATCTCGTCCTCGTCAGTGCGGTACTACCTCGTCCTCGTGCCCCTCGCCATGGCTGCAGCGGTACTCTCGGTCCTCGGAGTGGCGCTGTACCTCACGTGGATGCGCGAGCAGAGGCAGGAATCGCGGTTGGACGCGCCGAGTGGGGGAACCGGCGTCGGCCGAGCACATCAGGGACCCGTCCGCCTACACTTTACGTCCCCAGCTGCATGGGCCATGACCCAGACCAAGGCATCGTGGGAGCAGTCGAACCGGCCGAACCTGGTCCCTGATGCCCCTCCCGCCCTCGCCGCCGCCGTTGAGGAGCTCCTCGCCCTCGTTACCCGCACCTTTGTCCTCAAGTGGTACTCACAAATGTCCGATTCTCCCTCGTTCCCAAACGCAGTCGAGCAGACTATTGCCGACTCGCTCGTATCGGTCTCAACCCGAGTCGCACAGGTCGACTGGTCCGACGTGCTCGTAGGCCGCATCCTCCCGCTCCTGACCGCCCACCTCGACTCGTTCCGCGCCGCAGCCCAGGCACTCGGGCGTCACGATCTCGAACCTGAACTCGCCTCGCGTGACGACGAGCAGTTCGACCTGTTTCTCGCCTCGCGCTACGCGTCCGAACTCAAATCGGGCACCCTGCACCCGGCCGTCGACACTGCGAGTCCAAACTCGAGACCGGCAGAGGAAGCTTGGCTTCGACACCTGTTTGGTCAAGTCTTGCCCCTCGTCCTGCCTGAACGAGAGATGGATTCTCCCGCAGTCGCGATCATGGTCCGCGAGATTGTTGCGTGCGCTGTCATGCTCCCGATATTCGACATGCTCGGAGACCCCGATTTCTGGAACCGTATCATTGACGACAAGGTGAGTCCACCGCCTGCGCTTGCACTCTTTACATAGCTCATGATGTTGCCTTTGCCAGGCTGGAAACGCGATCCGAGATCAGTATGTCTCGACCCGGTTGCTCGGCTCCTCCTGCTCGATACTGATAGCTAGATCAATAGAAAAATGGTCAACCAATTCCGCCAAGCCCTCGACCAACAAGCCCCTGCTGCAGTCGGATCTCGAGGGACCCAAGACGAGCCGAGAAAAACCGAAGCGATCTCGGTCAAGACTGGACAGAGACAATTCGACTCGTGGTTGAGAGGCATCAGCAAGACGAGAGACCTCGCCGATTTGAAACGGCTCCGAAGCGACGTGACCGCACAGACCCGCAAGGCCAAAATTCTCATAGGCACGCCCTACTCTCATCTAACAACTTGGGCGTGTACTGACACGAAGGCGAAACCGATTACAGACGGCAAGCAGCCTGAAGAGGTCGTCGAGTGGGTCAAAGTATCTCATTGGATCGACTTTATCGAACGGTTGTACTCGGCGAAACGCAAGATTGGCAAGAGGATCGAAGAACTAGGAGGAATCACCGCCGAGACTGTGTGTCCCATTCGCGCTTTTGTCGCACGATCCAGCTGACCTGGTGATCTCTCGCGCTCAGCGCCGCGCGTACGCTTCTACGATTCAAGATCCGGACCTCGTTGCGAGCCTGCGCTTGCGCGACATTCTGCTCGATCCGACGTCATTGTCGTACTTTATGGAGTTTGAGGAACGTCGTCAACGATCCGAGCGCGTACAGTTCTGGTTGCTGGTCCAAGGGCTCAAGGATCCGCTCGATGACCACGTCGAGGCGACTGCGCGAGATTCGCCGTCCGTACCGGCTACGATGTCTGACATTGCCACCGAAGACCTCCGCCTGATTTGGGAATCTTACCTGCGCCGCGATCCGTTCCAGTCTACAGTTTCCCATCTTGAGACGATTCGAGATTTTGTTGAAGGGCCTGCACATCATTCGGTGCAGAACTTGAGGCGGGTCAGGCATGCCGTGTTTGCACTTCAGAACGAAGTCCTCGAGCGCATGGACGACGAGGATTTTCCGGCATTTGTCGCTTCCGATCTCTACTTCAAAGCTGTCGCCAACCTTCAACCTCCATCGAGCCCACTGTTGACCGAGACTGCTCTCTCCGAGGGTCCAGTGTCAGTCTCGAGAAGAAGGTCCCTTTCGAATCCGGTTCGACCAAAACCTTCAACAGTCTCGATCCCGGTTCGCGATGACGCACGCCAAAATCGTTCACCTTCGCCAGTCCCTCCAATACAACTCGCGAGTAAAAGCCCTGGTCTTCATCGGACTGAAACTCTACCGCCGCAGATCACGGTTCGAGATACTTTCGATCTCCCTCCCTCGCGCAAACCCGATGCAGGCGTTCCGAGCGGATCGCTCACCTCGCGCAAGACCTCGTCTGGTTCTCTCGATACCTTGCAATCAACTGCGTCTTCTTCAGGCGCGCTCAAGAAAGCGACCAACCTTTCCGACTCGCTCGAATTTTTGATGGCTTCGCCAACGCCTGAAACTCAAAACCGTTCTCCACTGTTTGACGAGATCGGCCTCGAGCAGGATACGACTACGAAAAGTGCTGCGACGGCACCTTCTCCGGAATCTGATGAAGATTACATTCGGGTCGAAACGATCGAAGCGATTCAAGACGCGCTCAACTCGATCCTCGAAACAAACACGAGCAATTCTCAATCCGGTACCTCGCAATCGAGGCATGTCCCACTTGATAAAGCACCGTCTGCAGACTCGAGACCCCGGGGTAATCTTCCTCCTCCTCGGCATCCAAGCCTATCTTCGTTCTCGACCAAATCCGTCTCAATCTCGAGTTCCACCACGAGCCCAACACAGAGTTCTCCTCCTCCTCTACCTCTACCGCCTCCGGTTCGCAAAGTATCTGGAAACAGTACCAAGTCGCTTCCTTCCCGTCGCCAGAAAGCCGTGTTTGATGACGGCGAGAGTCTCGAAGATCTCGAACCCACCGAAGACGACGAACCTGAATTCGATCCTCAATCGATCCAACTCGCAGCACCGGGAGATTTGCACTTGCCAGACGAGATCAAACGTCTAGGCGCTTCACTCGACAAACTCAAGAGCCAAGAATCAGTGGTCGGGGCATTGATTCGAAAAGCTGAATTGACTGGCAACGTTTCCGAACTCAAGATTCTGATCAAATCGCAAGACAGTCTTAGGCGAGAAATCAGGGCGGCGACGTTTCAGAAGGATCAGTACGAGAACCAGGAAGCCGAGAACAAGTTGACGCCGAACGGGACTCGAGTCACGATCCCGGGCACGACTGTCGGTCAAGCGAACGGACAAAGTTTCCAATTGTACCTCGTCGAAGTGCATCAAGTGAACCCTGATGGGTCGTTCAGATCGGGGTGGATCGTCACGAGGAGGTACAGCGAGTTTGCATCGTTGTATGCCAAATTGAGGGACAAGTTTGTACCGGCGCGGTACCTCGATTTCCCGGGCAAACGAATCGTCACTTCGTACAGCAAAGAGTTTATTGAACAGAGACGGATTGGACTCGAGCGTTACTTGCAGGTTAGATCACCGCCTCTCTTTGATTCAGAAGGCAACTGCAATCGAAAACTGACAGATCCTTCTTCGGAGAAAAAACAGGCGCTCATCAAGATTCCGATTGTTTGTCGAAGTCACGAACTCCGAGCGTTCTTGTCACAACAGACGATCTCGCTACCGAAATCCGATCCTTCTCGAAGATTGCCGGCAGGTCTCACGGTCAACCACGGTTTCATGCGCACTTTTTATCGTTCGGTGACATCTGGAATCGACGACGTTCTCGGAACGTCGACGACTTCAATGATGGACACGATTGTCGAACGACTGTCACAGCAAGCCGCGGTGGACGTCATTCAAGCTGAAGACCTCGTCGAGCATTTTTTGGGAGACAAGGCGAATCCAGACGAAACCTCACGGATAGGAGAAGAAGGCTTGACGTACTTTACGGCGCCAATCTGTGATCTCTTCGTGACGGTGTTTGAACTGAGAGAGAAGAACAATTGGTTGCGAAGACAAGCGATCTTGATTGTTTTGCAACAAGTCTTGGGAGGTACAATCGAACGGTCAGTCCTTCTGACCATCAAGTGACTCTTTTCACTCAAGTGCCCTGACGGTTTTTCACTCTTGATCAGCAAATTCCGCGACAGCGTCAAAATGCTTCTTGCCCCACCTCAACTCGTATCATACGTGTCCTTGCTCAAGTCGGCCTTGTGGCCAAACGGTCAACCTAAACCTTCAAATCCTCCTCGATCTCCTGCCGAGAAACTTGCGACGAAAGAATCGGCGAATCGCAAACTGTCTGCTTTGATGCCCGGTGAGAGAGGAGTTCCGAGGCTTCACCCCAGTTTTCTCTGACTCATTCGTCTTCTTCGGTTTTGCTTCCCAAAGATGTCGCGGCCAACTTAATCGGTCGGCACAATGCACGTCAAGGTGCTCGAACTCTGTTTGCCATCTTGCAGAACAAGCGTCTCTTGAAAGTGGGTTCCCTCTAAGACTACATTTCTTGACCCGACTCTGTGCTGATCTATACTATTTCGAACTTTGCTGCAGCACTTGATTTTCTCGATCGTCGACGAAATCATCGCCGTCATGTTTCCCGAGATCAACATTCGCAATCCCGCATCCTCTGCTTCTGCCTCTGCTACCACCTCGAAAACATCCTCTTCCAGACCCCTCTTTGTCTCATAGACATTTTCTATCTTGGTGTATACCCACGCTCCGTAGTTCTTCGTAGTTTGTCGTACATTGTTGTTGACTTTTACGCCATATTTTCTTTTCTCTCTCTCCAGCATGGATTGTTATCTCGCGGAGGTCACACCGTCAAAGCAAAACAAAGTTTCGGCGTGCCCCGCCTTGCCAACAGCTGTACAGAGTTTCTGGCCTCTGGTGCTAGTCGTCGAAGATCGGTAAACGTCACGTATGCTCCGGCGTCATGAGGGGAACAGGTGGAAGCGACAGAAGCGAGCGTATACCAACCGCACATGGTCTTCGAGTGACATCAAGAATCTGAAGGTTGAACCCAAACATTTTATGAGGCTGAAGTCAAGCAAGCATATGTTGCGGCGCGAAGCGAATTGTGGAATGTTCGCGCGCGCGAGTTGCTCTCAGCCCTTCATCCCTCTCTTCGCACGAGGCCAAGACAGCCAGATCAATGCCTCCCAAGAAGCGCAAAGAGCTGGAGGAAGCCTACGACCCCACGGTCGAGAGTATGTTCAGCTATCGATGACGCATTAGCGCGCTCGGAACGCTAATGATCTCGCTCCTACGTCTTCTCGCTCAGGGAGTTCCCGTCATCGCAAGACCGCAAAGAGTACGAAGAAAAAAACTCGAGCGATCAAACCTGTCATGAACCTCCCGCTTGACGTCGTCTGGGAGGTGAATCGATCTCTCGCTTCCGGCTGCCTCGATGCTTGCAGTTGGCCTAGACTGACTCTTGCTGATCCAGCTTTGCACGTACCTGGATTTTTCCGATCTGTTTGCGCTCTCAATGTCGTGCAGGAGCATCCGCGCCATGCTCACTCAGCCGAATGCCTCGAGCCTCTTGAAAGCGGCTCGCTTGCGCAACGAGATCGCCGAGCTTGCCTTGCCGATGGACGATCTCTCATACGCGGCACTCCTCTTTTCCAAGAACTGCTACTTGTGAGCCGTGTGCGGCTTTGACTTTTTGATGCTAAAAGGTCGGATCAGTTTACTTCCGCGCGGGGCATTTTAGCTGCAAGAAGAAGAGCGGCGGCAAACTCGACCCGCACCTCCGAACGCGAATCTGCGCGAGCTGCAAGAAAGACAAAATTGTGTACCTGACTGAAGCCGATCGCAAAGGGTACAATCCGTACGCAATGCATTTGACTCGATGCACTGCATACACCTTCAAACCCGAGCGTGGCTATGGTGCGTCGAGAAGCCATTTGGCGCTGATGTCCCTTTCGTTTGTTGACGTCGATTTGTCAATTGCGCCAGGCTGTTTCAAGCCCCGCTTGGAGCGGATCTCGGAGGATCTTAACGCTCGATTCCCTCAGACGGTGCTTCACGCACCTCCCTATCCCGCCCCTCACGGGACCAAGCTTTGCAACATCAGGACTGACGGGTAAGTTCTGCTGCTGTACATCCGGGTTGTATCGTTTTTGCACTACAAAATTTTGGCCCGTATTCGATTCGCAGCGATTACGCCCGTGCAATCTTCTCGAACCCACACAATCCGGAACTTCAGATGCCTCAAGGTCTATTCCAAGACTGGTCCTTTGCTCAAGCGAAAATCAGAGCTCTGAAAAGACGGGTAGACTTGCATCGTTTCGGTTTTGGGGCTTGTTCTGGAACCCGAGAATAAGCTGAGGACGTTCATGGCCCCTTTGACCAGGATATCATGACTTTGGAAGCCTGGAATCTGAAAGCAGCCGACGACGAGGCTGCAAGGAAAGACAAAGTCCGTTCTGACCGTTTCAACGAGTAAATAGCCCTTTCATCTCGTTTTTTGTAAGGTATCCTACTGATCAAGCTTCTTTTTCCACGACAGAATCAAACGTCGACTTCTCCTTGACGGTTACAGCCGCGACGACTTGTGGTCCCAGAGGTTCGAGCAGCACAAGCTCGTCGACTGCGCAAGGCCTCTCACGGACCGTGCGTGGACCACAAAGGTCGGACCTCAATTGAAAGCTCTCATCGAAATCATACGTCTCGACCCGAGTGAGGATGAGTACGAAGAAGAGGCGCAAGGCGACTATGGCTATTACAATCACTATGGCTACAGCCGCTATCGCTACGACGAGTACGACTACATTTCCAGGGAGGAGTACGACAAACCCAGCAGCAGCTACAGTTCATTCACGCCAGGTGCAGGTCTCAGGTACCGCTACAGTGGAAGCGAGCATGTGTACACGACTTCCTGGACACCGATCCTATACTGAGGAGGTCGAAGCTAGGATGAGTTGACCTGGCATACGAAAGGAGCCAAGAGAAGGGGTCAACAGATTGGAGAAACACGCTTGAACGCTTGATCATTGAATGCTTGGCCACCAAATGGTGGAACATTGAATGCTTGACAAGAAGTTGTACGCTTGATGAAATACCTCTCTTTTTCTGTAGCGGTCTAGAGCCAGGTCGATATGAGGAGGACTGCGCGTCTATCCGTTGCCTCTTTCCAGCATGGATTATTATCTCGAGGAGGTCACACCGTCGAAGCCAAACAAAGTTTCGGAGTGTCCCGTCTTGCCTCGTTTAACATCGAGCACCTTTTGTCTCGATCTCGCTACAAAGGAAGTGGACAGAGTCGCGATGCTTGAGGGGTGCAAGAAAGGTTTCGGCCGCACAGACCTCGCACGAGCGAAAGGGTGTAGACGCGATGTCTAGCTCGGAGACCAAGCCCTTCGAGCACGCCTATGGCGAGGTATAGCTGAATGTCAATGTCAAGTCAGGTCGAAACGGCTTCCGCGCGACTGAGCGGTGCGAGCGCGACGAGCAGGCTCCTGCTATTGAGACACGACCGAAATCATATGGCGATCGTATCGGGCGTATACATCGACCGCACATGGTCGACGCTTCATTCGAGCATCTGAAGAGAAGCTGGAGATTGGCTCTAAAGTTTTATGACGAAGTCAAGCATATGTCGCAGCGCGAGCAAATGCGAGGCGAATTGTGGAATAATCGCGCGGGAGTTGCTCTCAGCCCTTGATCCCTCTCTTCGCACGACACCAAGACAGCCAAATCAATGTCTCCCAAGAAGCGCAAAGATCTGGATGAACACTGCGACTCCACGGACGAGAGTATGTTCAGCTATCGATGACGCGTAACGGCGCTCGGAACGCTAATGATCTCGCTCCTACGTCTTCTCGCTCAGGGCGTTCCAGTCATCACAACACCGCAAAGAGTACGAAGGAGGATACTCAAGCGATGGAAACTGTCGGAAACCTCCCGCTTGACGTCGTCTGGGAGGTGAACCGATCTTCCGCTTTGGGTTGCCTCTCTACGCTTGCAGTTTGCCCAGACTGACTCTCGCTGGTTCAGGTTTGCACGTACCTGGACTTTGCCGATCTGTTCGCGCTCTCGAGGTCGTGCAGGAGCATCCGCGCCATGCTCACTCAGCCGAATGCCTCGACCCTCTTCATACAGGCGCGCTTGCGCAACGAGATCGCCGAGCTGGCCTTGCCGATGAACGATCTCTCATACGCGGCACTCTTATTCTCCGAGAACTGCTTTTTGTGAGCCGTGTGCGGCTTTGACTTTTTGACGCTAAAGGATCAGATCAGTTGACTTCCGCGCTCGGCATTCTAGCTGCGAGGATCAGAGCGGCGGCAAACTCGACCCTCACCTCCGAGCGCGAATCTGCTACAGCTGCAGGACGAAGAAACTCGTGTACCTGGAGGAAGCCGGTTGCAGAATGTACAATCCGTACGCCTTGCAGGTGACTCGACGCACTGGATATCTCCTCAAAATCAAGCGTGCCAATGGTGCGTCGAGAAGCCATTTGACCCGAATGTCCCGTTCGGTAATGTTGACGTCGTCTTGTCTATGCGCCAGGCCATTACAAGCCCGACTTGGACCGAATCTCGGAGGATCTCAACGCCCGATTCCCTCAGACGACGCCACACGCACCTCTCCATCCCGTCTCTGACTACATCAAGCTTTGTGATATCAAGACCGACCGGTAAGTCCTGCTGCTGTACATCCGCTTTGTAGTATTTATGTTTTGGCCCGGATTCGATTCGCAGCGATTACGCCTGTGCAATCTTTTCGAACCCTGACAATCCGGAACTTCAGATGCCTCAAGGTGCATTCCAAGAATGGTCCTTTGCTCAAGCGAAAATCAAAGCTCTACAAAAACAGGTAGACTTGCATCCTTTCGGTTTTAGGGCTTGCTTTGGAGCCCAAGAATAAGCTTAGGATGTTCATGGCCCCTTTCACCAGGATACCATGATTTTGGAAGGATGGCTTTTGAAGGTAGCCGACCGCGAGGCTGCAAGGAAAGACAAAATCCGTTCTGACCGTTTCACCGAGTAAATGCTAGCCCCTTCATCTCGTTCCGTGAGGGTTGTCCTACTGATCAAACCTCTGTCTCTACGACAGAATCACACGTCGCCTTCTCCTCGACGGTTACAGTCTTCGCGACTTTGACTCCGAGAAATTCAAAGAGCACAAGCTGGTGAAAAGCGCAAGGCCACTCTCAGACCACATGTGGACTTCCAAGGTCGGACCGCAATTGAAAGCTTTCATCGAAATCATGCGTCCCGCTCCGATTGAGGATGTGTACGAAAAAGAGGAGCAACGCCCCCATGTCTCCAACGGCCACCGCTACGACCAGTACGAAGAAGGTGAACAACGCCACCATGTCTCCAACCGCCACCCCTACGACGAGTACAAAGAAGAGGAGCAACGTCACCATGTCTCCAACCGCCACCGCTACGACGAGTACGAAGAAGAGGAGCAACGTCACCATGTCTCCAACCGCCACCGCTACGACGAGTACGAAGAAGAGGAGCAACGCTACCATGGCTACAAGCGCTCCCGCTACAATGAGTACGACAGATGCACCAGCTACAGTCCATCCAGGAACGATGTAGCTCTCAGGTACTACTCGAGTGGGAGCGCCCATGTGTACAAGCCTTCCTGGAGACAGAGTCGATACTGAGGAGGTCGAAGCTAGGACATGTCGTCCTTGCGTACGAATGGGGGCACGAGAAGGGGTCGACAGATTGGAGAAACACGCTTGAACGCTTGATCGCTGAATGCTTGACCACGAAACGGTGGAACATCGAACGCTTGACCAGATGTTGCACGCTTGATGAAATAACTCTTTCTTTCTCTAGCGGTCCGTCGATATGAGAAGAATTGTTTTTGGTTGTTGACGTGGCGCATACGCATGACCTGACCCTGTTCTGACTATCGTAATGGATGTGCCCTGACGATTTTCCCTCTTGATCAGCAAATTGCGCGACAGTGTCAAAATGCTTCTTGCCCTCCGGGTTTTCCCTCTTCTCTCTCTCTCTTTTTCCAGCACAGATTGTATCTCGAGGAGGAGATACAGTAAAGGGAGCCTTCGCTTAAGAACAACACTGTCAGGAGTTTTCGCTACCTATTAGATCTGTGCCCAACTTTTCCGTTTCCCAGACGACCCTGTCTGTGTCGATGGTGTTTGTCCCATACTCTCCCATCGACTCTTCATGTTGCGTACTCCCGCGAAACGTTCTTCTTCTTCCTCTTGTCCATTCTGTCCTCTGACCGGTTCTACATGTCCGTTCTTTGCGTTCATGTTGATTTCTTTCGGAGGTAGGGATAGAGAGTATCGATTGTGAGGTGAAGCAGTGGTTGAAGAAGGTGGTGTCGGTTTGAACGGAACTCTTACGAAACCTGGTTCTCGAGGTCGTTCCGAACTCGTAGCAGCGACCCCTTGTGAACCCACCTCGGGAAGTTGTCTCGAAGGGAGTCGTTGAGGGTTCACTTGATCCCTTCCCAAAGTCGAATTCGAACCGGTCGAGTCTTTGCGTAACCCTTTCGGTTTCGTACCAATCGGGGGAGGTCCACCGGTCAAACTCGTCCCCATCCCTTCGTACCGAGATACGAGTGAATTGATGCCAGTAGGTTTTCGAACAGGTTTTGGAGAACCGACGAGAGGAGGGTTACTCGATAGAGATCGAGTCGGTACGAATCCTCCTCCTGTTGACGACGACGACGACGAATCGTTGAGAGGAGGGAGAGTTGCGGCTCGTTCGGGAGCAGGAGCGGCGACTGGAGGAAGAGTTGAACTTTTCGCTGAATCTTCTGTCTGGTCTTGCAGAGGAGAATCCTCGGTGGTGGCTTGGTCATTGCCTCGAGGCGCAAATTTGTGAATCGAAGCGAGTGCTGGTCCCAGATCGATATCACCTCCACCTTCTTCTTGACTCGACAGGGTGTCTGACCGAGTGATCAGTCCCGAAGAAGGTGAGGGTAGTTTGGTTGGTAATGATTCCGAAGATCGATTGTCTTGAGCGACCATACTAGTCGAATGTATCGAAGATCGACTGTTCGAAAATTGACCGAACCGCGGTCGAATAGGTCCGGAACTAGTCGTCTTGGGTTGATAAACCGGTGTTCGGGAGGGCGCGAACCCATCCGCTTCGTCGTCCGAGAACGAAGGTTTCTGAATTTTGCCAGCGACAGGAACAGGCTTTGTGGATTCTTCCTCGCTCGAAACGGCTCCATCGTCTTGATCGTCTCTCTCAATCACCTCTTCGAATTCGTTGTTTTTCTTTTTGAATTCTGTCGGGCTCGGCGCAGTGACGGAAACTGCTGGGAATCGGTCCTCGACGGACGAAACCTCCTCCTTCTTCTCGGTGGCCTCATCTAGTTTTGCACTTTCTCCTGCGATTCCTTCCACGTTACCGGTACCAGCGGTAGGTGCTCCTCCTGCTCCAACGATTGATTTTCGGATCGGCCTAAACTTTTCGCGGTCCTGAATAGAAGCCGTGGCATTCGACGAGGGCACGAACGACATGCGTTTACTTGCCATGCTAGGTTTTGGAAGCGGGATCGGAGATGCAGAAGTGGAAGGAGAACGTTGTACTGGTTGCTGATCAAGTGCTGGAGATGGTGGTAGAGGAGAAACCATGCCAGGTTTGTAGAAACCGTCTAACAGAGTTCGATCATCGTCATCATCATCGTTGAGCAGATCAATCACAGGTGATTTCGGGACCTGAGAACTTGACGGTTGTGCTGAGTCGAGTGGAGGAGACGTGAGATCGAATTCTGGGATACTTGATTGTCGCAAACCGGAGCGACCGTTGGCGGGATCCGTCGTCTGAGGCTTCGAAGGGGTTGAATCGTTGTTGTTGGTCGAAGAAGAGCCGTTCTTCCAGCTGGCGAGGAGGTGAGGACTGGTCTGAGAACCTCGTTCGACCAAGAGGGGTCGTTGCGTTGCAGAAGAATCCACTTGCGATGCCAGAGGAAGTCCGGGTGAGAGCGGGTTACGCTCAGTCGCTGGTTCCGGAGATGAAGAAGAGACGAGCTTGTTTGACGACGGAGGTCGTCGCGGAAGGGGCGGTCCTTCTCCCGTGAGATCGAGACCGACGGGTTTTGGTGACGGTGCAGGTTTCGACATTTGTGCGGGAACTGGAGATGTGCTCTTTGCTGGTGGTGCTGGCGTAACCAGTAGATCATCGTCGAATGATAGGGCGGGGAATGTCGATTCAAACCTTTTCATCTCGTCCTCTTCGTCTTTCTCACGAGACTGGCCTACACTTGAACCTCCTCGGCCTCCGGACCCACCTAGATTCTCAAACATGTCGAAATTGCTTGGCAGCTCGACTTTGGTCTCGACTGGCAGTTCCGGAGATTTCGCAGTCGTGGGGTCGAAAGAATCTCCAAAGCCATTGTTCGGAGGACGGCTGGCAGGGCTTTCCAGCTTCTGAGGTCGACCACGACGCATGGGAGAGACTTGCGAGACGACCGAGCTTTGCAATCCTGGTAACCGGTTAAGGTTGGGCCCGGCGGCCGATGCTGCCTGTGTCGAAACGATGGACGGAAGCGTCGTTTGTGTTGAACTGCCGATTGCTGCTGCAGGAGCTGATTGATATTTCTGACAAATGTGATATCGTATATGAGTCTTTGAGACGTCCCCAGGAAGAGAAGGGAACCTCCTCACATTCTCGAATTTGACGGCAGCTCCTCGCAACTTGCACGTCATCTCGTGCACCTGATAGATATTGGGTCTGCTCTCTGCTCGCTCTTGCAGCATCGAGCTGATGAGGGACCGCAGAGGAGTCGAATAGACCGGGAACGGCAAGAACTGCAAGATGACCTGCCAAGTCAGGTCCACTGACGTCGACCTGGACAGACAGAGGGAGGGCGCACCTTGTACTGGGCGTTGAGGATCGCGAGGGGACCGTTCTCCTCGAACGGGGTAGTGTAGTAACAGAGCTTGTACAGCAATACTCCCAATGCCCAAATATCTTGTTCGAGCCCGAGAAAGAGTCAGTCTCGGTTCAAAGGGCTCTATGAAGCGATTTCATCAACACACCAATTTTCTCGTCGTAGCCTTTCCGAGCCCACACGTCGACAAGCTCGGGCGCCCGGTACTGCAGCGTGGTGGTCTTGTTGATGTCGAGCTCGACCTTTTGGATCGCTTCGACCGAGGTTGGTACCTTGTCGCGGGTGAGGCGAGTCGTTGTCGAACCGAAGTCACACAGCTTGAAAGTGCCGGGAGGACTCAGGAGGATGTTCTCGACCTTGAGGTCACGGTGGATCAACGGAGGTGATTGGTAGTGCATGTGGGCGACGGCTTGGACCGTGTCGTCGAAAATCTTGAGGATCTCTTGTTCCGACATGCGGTTCTGCAGGCGCGTGTTCATCATGTCGATGATGCCACCGCCCTGACACCACTCCATGAGGATGTAAATCTCGTAGCCTTTCGAGCCGTCGGTTCCTCCGGGGAGGTCATTGACCGACGCTTCGATCATGTTGACGATCTTGGGGTGATTGCGCAGTTGGCGCATGATGGTGACTTCCTGACCGACTTGCTGCACGCCGCGCTTGTCGGGTACGGCCATGCGTTTGAGGACGTGTTTGGTCGTAGCCTGTGGGGATCCGACCGGGAGTGGAATCTCGCTCGTGGCAAGGTAGACATGGGCAAAGCCGCCTGAAAGAACGAGGATCAAGGAGTGAGCAGCTGAGGGAGCAGCCGAGAGGGGGGCCAAGAAACGGGAGGTGACGCGGGATCATGTTCGGGGCTCACCTTCGGACAAGAAGCGTTCGACGACGACCTTGTATTGTCCGACAATGACGATTGTTCCCGGTGGCAGGGTGCCCGGGGGTACGGGGATTGACATTGGAGCGGGTGACGTTGCAGCGGGAGTCGGAGCGGTGGGCGGTGCTGATCCGACTCGCGCAGCAGCAGGCAGCGCAGGCGGCGCATAAGATCGAGCGGGCAGCGCGAACGCCATTCCTGGTGCTTGAGCGTGACTCGATCTCACGGGAAGCGAGACGGAGAGAGCGCAGTGGGGGTCGGGAGAGAGAGCTTCCGTGAAACATCCTCAGCAGCTCTCTCATCGGATCAGCTTGAGGTCCTCGTCGCAGCAGGTAATCACCTCAGACATACGCTGGCAGCAACAAGGATCGACTCTGAGGACCGACCACGGATCAAGTCGCGCTTGCAATTCCCCACCACCACCTGATTCCTCTCGCTCTCGCTCTGGATTCGATCTTCGCTCGTGTCGCATACAATCAATGAGACAGCGGGCTTGCCTCTCATGAAGATGGCCCGCAAGAAGAGGCAAGCATCATTCGACGGTGAGCCAAGTCCTCGCAAAAAGCGCAAGAGCACCACTCTCGAGGACAGCACAGACGCCCCTCCAGATCAGCCGAGTCTCTCTTGTTCCCCCCGAGCACGACGTTGCGAACAGATGGGAGCACCCAGCTTGAACCTGTCTATGTTGCCACCACTGCCTCCCTTGGCACCTTCGGGCCGCAACCAGTTTGCACGAGCTGTCGACCTGTCGACGCCATCCATCTCTCAACAAGCTTTGCCAGTCATTGAACCAGACACAATCCGCTCGACCGCAAAGGTCCCGCCGCGTGCTCTTTCGAAAGAGAACAAGCCTGTGTCTAAACCGGTCACGAGAGGCAGAGAGCTCGATCCCGCGCTACTCTCACAGCAAGGCTGGGTTCTCCCTGAACGCGACGTCAAGATTCGCAAGAATGGTAGGCCTCCAATCTGGGCCGTCGTGAGTTCATCTGGGCTCGAACCCGTTTTAATTGCTCCTGCTCATCCTTGCGGCATGTTGCCTGCCGATCTTGCAGGGAAGACAGGAGCTCTGCGAGAGCTTGCCTTATTTCCAGTCTTACCAAGGTGGACACTGCACGTTCATCCCCTCGAACCTTTCACGGGTTGAACGAAACTGATCAAGCTCTTGCTGTCAATCAGACGACCGCAAGGAGCGCTGTCACGGATATCTCCTCGATGGATACCCTTCTGTCAACGATCGCTGTGTACAAGGAGGCAGGGTCATCATCAGTCAGTAAGAAGAGAAAATAGGACCGCTCTGCTGTCATGGATTCCACCTCGACGAACTGAAACATTATCTTGTGCGCTGCCGTCTCAGCGGTGGCGGAAATTCTCATGCGACGACAGCTGGCTATGTCTTGCATTCAAATCAGGAACGCAACAACGTTCGCATGCGAGCTCTCCAAAACTGTCTAGACAGAAAAGTTCCAGTGGTCCTCCTGGCTGGGAGCCAGTACAGTTTCTTTCCGAGATTGAAAGAGATGGGCGTCAACAGTGACGGTGCCAGTCATGTCCGATACTGTGTGTTGGGAGCGTATTTCGTCACTCACATATGGGTAAAGACTTCTTTCTCCTCCTCCTGCTTCGCGCGCTTGTTTTTGCTGATCTTGCGGTCCTTTCTCGTGCACTCAGGCTGAAGGTGAACCTGTCGTCAGCGATCCAAACGAGCCGATTGATCGATATTTCGTCAGATTCAAAGTCAGTACTTCCCGATTCAAGATCGAAAGCCAGGTCGTCTAATGTGCAAGATCTGCTGCTCAGGTTCGGTTCGAATGGGTCAAGTCTCAGGGAACACCTTGGTTTGCCGACGTGATTGGCAAAGACTCGCAAGTTCATGTTCTTCATCCTCACTCCCGGTCGTTTCCCGACTCAACGAGTCTCGCGGCTTCAGATCCAGTCAAATGGCGGCTCCAACTGCTTTGGATGAGCATGTCCACTGGCAAGAAGTCTATTGTAACCAATGTGACCGATCTCACTGTGCCGTGTATGGCTCCAAGATCCAGTGCTACAACGAGACTTGCCCTCGGTTCTTCCGCGTAAGTCTACCTCTACTTCTACGGCCGCTTCGTGACGGAGTCACCGTCTGACATACGTGACTATAGCTCGAGCACGGTCAACTGGCTACGCCTGCCCAACTCGACTACGATCCTTCCATCCTCAACCTCTCTTCCGTTTCCGGTTCCCCAATGCAAAACGCTTTAATCCCTCAACCTCTCGAGCCCCGCACGTTACAATCTCTCGTGAGTTCTCAAGCTATTCGAGATCATTCTCGATCCTCGTGGCGAGGGTTTGGATGCTCCGAATGTGGCAGACTTTCGAGTCGCAGCGAATGGCTGATACTCAAGTGTCACGAATGTGGAGCTCGAGTAGATGCCACGGGAGTTCAAGTCACGATCCAAACTCTGAGATTGAAGCCGAAACACATGGGCAAAGCGACTGTGGCGTCTCAGCAGGTCGGCGACCCCATCTTGTGCTATCCGCCTGAAGTCGTTCAGCAGACACTCGTCAAACCTGTCGAGGGTTACAAAGGGCACACGTTCGTTCTCGGGAACGATGCCAAGGTTCATCATTTGTGGCCTGACAACCCGTGCGCGTTTGTCGAGGCTGATCGTCTCTTTCAAGATTATCAAGGCAAAGCAGCTGGACAGCTATTCAAACGGAATCCTCTCAACTGTCATCGGAGTGAGCATGCCCTCTTGACAAAGCTTTGCGGCCATACATTCATCGGCTGACTAGGCTCTTTCGGATGTGGTCTAGCACAGGGATCGCTTCTTTGCCAGCAATGTGAGCCTTTCGATCTTTCAAAGCCTGTGCAGGAACCCCTGACATTCTTGCACGGCTTCTTGCGCGCGCAAGTCACTTGGAACGGAGGTCAAGAGTATCTGCACGCGATCGCTGTCGATACATACCCGTTCGCACCCGAAAGTGCAGATTCTCTCATCGCCGCTCCTTGCGCCCAAGACGCTTGCGAATTCCTCAAACGAATCGTTCCTCTCGTTGTCAGCCGTGACAAGGCTGCAGACACGATCTTTAACGAGATCCTGAGCGTAGCCTACAGTGGGTCTTTTAGTGTTTTTTCAAATCTGAGATATGGATCCTTGCTGATGGTTTCTCTCCTCTTGCTCAGTGGAAGGTGGCAAGATGAACGTGAGCCAGCTTACTAACACATCAGGTATTTCTTGACGGTCCGACCGGAGTTTGACCTTGCGATAAATCTGCTAGTATCACGACGATGGAGAGGTCGGACTCGGTTCTGTTGTCGCTTCGATCTCGCTCGGATCCGACGCTGTCATGTCCTTCAGGCCGAGAGAGAAGAAAAAGGACAAAAACTCTCGACCCAATGCATTGGCTGCCAACGTCATGGCGACCAATGCAAAGTCAAGGGGGTCAAAAGCTATCCTGAAATTACGACTCGCACACGGGGACATACTCGTGATGGAGGTCAGTCAGCCTTTTTCATTTCTATTTTGATGGCATGGTAGCGTTTCGCTATATCTTCTTGCACGTGGCAGGGCGCAGGAGTTCAAAAACATTTCGAACATGCTGTCGAGCCTAAAGGCTTACGATTCGGTGCGTCTGAAACCTGTCGATTTCTTTGCCGCAGTTCTCGCTTATGCAGAGTCCGTTCTTCCACTCTAGCCGCAACTGCCCGCCTCGTCGGACCTGATCACGTACGCAGAGGAAGAACAGTCGAATCAAAGGAAAAGAAGCATAAAATTGCGTTCGGCGTCTCACCCACGGAGCCATCTGAGACTACAGTCTACGAGCCCTTCGCCGGCTTGTGGCCTCCTCTACGTCCAGTTATGCGCCGTAGTCGGATTTCGTTGCCTTCAATTTCTGCCCTCGCGCCTTACGCAGCGCTACCTTTGCCTCCGTCAAGACAACAATTCCACCGTTCGGGTCGAATTGAGTACAACGATGCGACAGAACGATTTCATGCATTCAGCTCTCGTGTCTTTATTGCCGACTCGGCGGGATAAAGCTGAAAAAGAATGACTCGATGAACTCATATCCTCGTCAAGTACGAATCCGGCTCGGTCTTCCGCTCACTAGTGGGCTGAATTTACAAGTGTCGACAACCTCGATGAGTTTGACCCCGCTCTCTGCATAACATTCGAATCTGCGACAAATCATACGCAAGTCCGATCACTTTGCGAACAACAAAGTTCCCAAATTGCTGCAGACCAATTCGATGCTCTCTCGCAAACAGCCCATGTCTCTTGAGGAAGTTTCCTGCTCGCCATATTCTGATCATCTTGACTATCCATCCACCGCATCGCAACACTTTCGTCGATTCTCTCTTTCCCTCGCTAGCGACTCTCGAGCGTCAATTCGGTCTTTCCGCTCCAACACCTTCTTTGTCCTTCGTATCCTTTCTGGTCCATGTGTCCACCTCGATGCTACTCCTCGCAGACGAAACTTGCCATGCAATTACTGAAACTGATTTACCGAGTGCGAGGGGACGATTCGTGTTCTTGACTGTGGTGCGGTGTACGTATCGCGCCAATGGCAAGAAGCCTTTCTTGCGTCTTATTCGTCGATATCCATGGCTGCTTGCTCGAGTGTTATTGAAGGCTAGACCGTAACTCCGAGTTTCGAAAATATCGCAATAATCTGGCCCCAAAGCTTTTACTCGTCTCGAATGCATAGTTCCTGAGACGACTTCAAACTTTGATAGCTTTTGTCGGGAAGAGCCCACGAGATGACGTCGGAAGGGATGAGATAGAGCGCCAATGTCCCTAAATCGGCCGCAGAGTGATAACGTGGATATTGTCGACATGTTGAATTGCTCATTTCCTTACATCTGAACGGCTCTCATACAACCGAGACGGGTCACACACAACTCGCGCCAGTCATGCGGTCCCCCCTCCCGCTTCCTCTCTCTCATCCTCTTCGTCTACGAGCTGCTTCTCCTGCATCATCATTCGGATATCCATCTCTTCCAATATCGCTTCGCACTGCGTCTCTTCCTCGTCCTCGTGCTCGTCCTCGTCAGTGTCGGGAATGAGCGCCTCGGTGAGATTCCGAAGTAGCCGTCCGCCCCATCTCGGGTTACTTTCGATGCACGTTCGAAGGTTGTCAAAGATATTGAACCTAGACCGATTCGATCCCTTTTTCTTCGTTTCCCCAAGTTCGAACCTACGATGTCCTTGGATCGCATGGTACAGCTTGCGACGCACATAAAAAAGGTCAAGCGTGAGCAGTCGAGAAAGTCTGGTCGAGAACGCGCAAAACTCACGAGAGCGCATCCAAACGCGACAAAGTTTGCCGTGATCTTGCGCGGCTTCCACTGGCGATAATGAGAATGACTTTGGCTTGCGCTGCGCTCCTTGGCGTTGGCGCGGCGCACGCTTTGAGGGCCGTGTAGCAGTGCACTCAACGTCTGCTCGACTAATGTCAGCGGCGTCAAAGCGAGCATCAAGGATTTTGCAACTTACCTCGAGAACGAATTCTGACTCGAGAAAACCCGATCTTTGCACCGGATCGTCCCATGCCCAATACAGCTCATTATTGTCCTTCATGAAACGACGCATCTCTGATGACTTTTCCCGTAGCTTGATTTCTCCGGCATCGATTCGGAGAATGTCGTGCAAACAGCTCTTGATGCGTTCGAGTGCCTTCGTACAGGCTCGATTGTGATAAAAGGTGAACTAGACCGATAATGAAGGCGTAAGACGAGACGCATTGGAGAACATTTGAAGCAGTCGAGCACGTACTTGCATCTGAACATCATTTTCAACATAAAGCGCCTCAGGCGAACCAAAAATGCCGACAATCTTGTGGTACAACTCGGCCTGTGTCCCTTCTCCTTCTTGGAGATTCCTGAAGATAGAGTCGGACAAGCGAGGCGGTAGAGAGGCGCAGTCGAAATAAGTAAAATACTTGATCTGCGAGCGTCTACGTGCAAGGTCCTTGGACACCGTTTCACGAGACTGCTGCAGACGAGGTGCCGGGATCCCTGACGGTGACAATGACGCAGATTGTCTAGTGCTGCCGGAGGACTGGGCCGAAGAGAGCCGCTTCCTTGCTTCGCCAAGTTCCTCGCGGAGACCTGCGAGGATGGATTCACCGTACGCAACACGCTGTTGGATGGGTCAGTTGCAAATACGAGTATCTTACAAAGCACGTTGACTCACTTGGTCAAGATCCGCGACCTCATGTCGTAGTCTAAACGTCTCCGCGGTCGGTGCTGATTGCCTCGCACTCGGTGGGGCAACAGGTTCTTCTCGCACTGGTGACGGTGATTGTCGACCTGCATTATCGGGGGACTGGGAAGCCGCTCTTTGAGTCGGAGCTTGTGCTGTCGAAGCCGTTCGAGACTTCTTCGAAGCGTCCTCGCGCTCACGCTCGAGACGTCTCTTTCGAGCTTGTACTGAGGAGTCCATTTCCACCACAGGTTAGCTCAGGCTTGTTCCGATTCGTCCAAGATGGCGGGATGACGTACCGGACGGGTTACACTTCATATTCTTCGAGATGTGAACTTTCCACCCTCGGTGAGTGTTGAAGTGTCTTTCACATGACAGACAGACCTCGCCACGAGGCATGTGACGTTGTAGGCGGTGCGGCGCGGACGACAGGCGATGTCGAGACGGGAAACGCGTCGAGACGGTGCTTTGGCCGTGTTTGACGCGTACCGTCATCGCTATGGAAGGCATCGCGATCACCGATCATACTGGGTCAGTTCGCGTCTCGGCTCGGGTCCTCATGCTGTATCTCATTCGGTTCAGCGATACAGGCGGAGGATCCTGAGCACTCAGTTCCCCTCATCGCTCCGAGCGAATCTCGCAATCGAAGCCGCCATCGCTTCTCCGAATGCAGTCACATGGGTGCCTGGTAGTTGGAACACTCAAGTACATGCTCGCCAGCAGGACGAGTCAGAGGGGGAGGAGGACGAGCCATGGGCGAATTCGGCGCCGTCACGCTCATCCAACAAGGACGGCATTGCAGTCTGTCAGGTCGTGAGGGGTAGCGTGCGCTACATTACACCCGTCAAGGCAGATAGTGAGCTGCTCCGATCCCGTCTGGCGACCACTGTAGCGGTACTGACCGCCCCCTCAACTCGCTCGTAGTCGATCCCGTCATTCCCCTCACCTTCTTGTCCGAGCTACACGAGGTACTGCAGAGCTACATTGCCGGCACTGTCTCGGAAGCGAGTCTCAAGGTGTGTCGAAACCCTTCTACTCTCGCGATCGGTGGTCGATTCCTGACTTTATACGCTTCCTCTCGCAGGACAACTTTGATGTCGTTCTCGCCCTACTGCACGAGATGCTCGCGAATGGACGACCACAACTCTCACAGGCGTCGCAACTCCGGGAACTTGTCGACCCACCCGCAGCACTGCTTGCGAAAGTCGCCCTAAATGCTGCAACCGTTGCAGGGTAGATTCCTCCTACAACAGTCAGCCATCGGATGTGGATCTGATGCCTTTTGTGATGCTGCAGGCTCGCGGTACCAGTGCAATCGACCGCGAATGCTCTCCTCGTCTCGCCCTTGCCATGGCGGCGGCAAGGCATCAAGTACAATTCGAACGAAATCTGTGCGTGTCCACCCGACACGAACCCCAAAATGTAGGGCTGACCGGAGCTCGTGGTCCCAGATCTCGACTTGACCGAAACGCTCTCGTTCACGCTCGACCCGAACGGCAAACCTATCAGCAGTTCCGTTTATGGAGACTTGAACTGTCGTTCCCGACTATCGGGGATGCCGGACCTGACTTTGTCTTTCACGGACGCGACTGTACTCGATGAAGCCCCGGCGTTTCATCCCTGTGTGCGGTACTCGAAATGGGCAAAAGACAAAATCGTTTCGTTTGTTCCTCGTGCGTATATTGTCCTTGCGAACCAAAGTATACACAGGTGTGAGCTGACGCGCGCAACGCACTCCTCAGCTGATGGAGCATTCCGACTCTTGTCGTTCCTCCATACCCCGCCACGGACATCGCCTGCACTCTCGCTCGCCCTCTTGCCCTTCTCAATCACGTCTTCCGTCACTCTCGGATCTTCTGGAGGCTCATTTTCACTCACCCTCACCTCGCGTGCGCCTCCGACACGTCCGCTTACGAACCTCGTCGTTCGCATCCCGCTCGCTTCGGGAGCGAATGGGTTGACCGCGACCGCGTCAGGTGGAGCTTACAAAAAAGACGAGGAAGGAAGAAGTATCGGAGGGGGTGCAGGACGATGGGATGTCGAGACGAATACGGCTGGAGGACAAGGGGGTCGAGAAGCGAGTCAGACGCTCGTGTGGACGATCGACGAATTGGTATCAACCGATCGACCCGCCCAACTGACAGGCCAATACTACGCGTACGTCCTCGCACGCCTTTCCTTCTACAGTTTGTGCCGGAAAACTCAAAACGTCTTTCCCCCGCCCTGGGTTCCAGGTCCGAGAAAGCGAGGAAACCACCAGCATTCACGCTCACGTTCGATTCACCTGCAGCGGGATTCTCTGGCTTGAGGATCAATTCTCTCAAAGTGGGAGGCGAGGTGTACAATGTGTACAAAGGTGTCAAAACGAAGGGAAGGGGAGAAATTGAAATTAGAGCTTGAAATCAGCACTCTCTCTACCTTATCCTATCAATCGCTTTCGCTGTATCGTGTAGATTGCAGGGCAAAGTTCTCTAAGCTGAACCGTACATGTCGTTGAGTAATCGATACAACAACGAAGAAGGATGTCCGCCTCTGTTTGCGACCAATTGCGTATCCAGGTCAGCAGGCAGCAGGACGTCATGTGACAGCAGAGATAAGGGAAAGAAAGGCCTTACAAGTTGCTGATGTAGAGGTTGACCAGTTCTGCCGATACGACATCGTAGTACGGGTTCAACACTTCGGTATCCTCGACCAGTTCATCCTCGACTTGTCCCTTCAACGCGAGTTCGGTCGAGTTCAAAACTTGTTCCGGACTCGCGAGGTCTCTCATCCCCCAATCTCCTTCTCCTAGGTACACTGGACTAAACTTGAACATGCCTCCTACCACAACGACGGGTACTCGCATTCGGTTCGCCGCGATGCACAAGGGTAACGAGCCCGAAATCGATAACAGTGCACCATCGGCAAGGATGACGTGAGGACCGAGCAACACTTTGGAACATCTTGGCAGAAGCGCAAAGATGTTTGAATCGGGAATCAGGATCGTGGGGATGTTGGCAGCGGAAAGCGCGAGAGCTGTTTCCCGGCCGGAGAACCTTTTTGGTGATCCAACCATGTTTCGAGTCAAATATCTGGCCTTGGAAGGTAGAAATAGGGGGAATACTCACGAGGGAGCAGTTTCTGCGACAATGACGGTGAACTTGCGTTTCCTGGCCGCGTGTTTGAGGAAAGCTTCGACAGTTCTCGAGTGTCCAATCGTCAAGATGAACTCTCTGTCCAGTCCAACGTCCAGTCCAACAAAGTCAGCGAAACGAGATTTCGACGAGAATGCGATGTTAGGAACTGACCCAGAATGGATGTGATCAATCGACTGCTCGCCGACAGTGCGATAGGTCATCTCCACCTCGTCCATCAACTCTTGAATCGCCTCGATAAAGACGGGCTTGAGGTGGAAACTGCGCTTCGAGAATTCTTCTTCCCGCACGGCCGAGGTATCGAGCGAAGGCCGCGAGAACGCTGAAGGTCGTTGCAGAATCTGGCTTGAAGACGGTGACTGCTGTTTTGGTGACGGAGGTGCCGAGTTTGCTGGAGTCGAAGCCAGAGAGTTGGAACCGCGTGGAGTGACTTGAGGCACACCTTCGGGAGTTGGCCGATGTCCAAGCAAGTCAAACATGCTGCTCAAGGAACCGCTCTTGGCCTGTCCGAGCAAATCTCGGTCATGATGAAAAAATGGTTCGGTTGGTACACCTGCGACGGCCGGAGTCTGGGGCACAAGCGGAGTCGAGGGCGAAGACGAGGGGGAATCGGAGGTGTCGAGGTGATTCGAAAGGGCAGTCGCGTATTCTTCCCGCATGAGAACGCAGATCCGGCGGCACATGTTGGTCACAACGAGCTCTAGCGCGTCGATCCGATATCAGGAGTCGGGACAGGGGCCGTTGCGACAGGGTGCGGCTGTGCTCACCTTTGGGGCCTGCTTCCTGCAGGACTCTGCCCACTTCCTCGATGTGCGCCGTCAGCTGTTCAAAGGAGTTGAATTTGGCGCTCGCGACTACCTCGCGCAGCAAGCGCACAACCTCGAGCGCGACTTCGCGAGACCCGACGAGTTGCCTGGGCCCGAGGAGCGGTTAGCTTGCAAAGACCGGTTTGAAGAAGCCTCAGGAAGTCGACTGACCTTCGCCGGAGCTTGACTGCGAGCGCTTCGATCCTCCTGTGCATGGTGGGCTTGCTCACGGCTTCAGACAACATGGCCTGGCAGTCGGGAGAGAGCGTACGAGTCAGTTCGGGCCGAATCGCGTCCGGCTCGTCTCCATAGAGCTTGAAGTATGTACCATTGCGACGTAGCAAAGCTGGACTGTGATTCACACGGGTAGCAAGACGAGAGAGATGAGGCTACTAGAAATCCATGTCCGCTCTCGACTCTCGACTCTGCACACGCCGACTGCTCAGGATGAAGGAAGCTGCTTCTGACATTGCTGCTCGTTGCTGGGAGGCGTGCGACTGCCTTGGTCTGCGTTCACACAGGTCATCGGCTGGCTATTCCTGATCATCCCTCATATGCTTGCTCGTGAGCTCATCCACTGCGCCGGCGCAGTAAAGCAATCTTTACCCACTGCTTATCTCGCCAGGGCAAGAGCTAGAGGGCAGACCGAGTGCTGGTGTTGAGACATCCGCGGACCATTCGGAGCGCTCTGTGCTCGCTTGGTCCCCATGCATCGCGCTCTTCTTTCTGCTTTCACCCCATCGGTATCATCCCATCAAGATGCCGCCTGCTGGGAGTGCAAGGTTGGTTGCACCCCCTGCGCACGGTCAGGTCAACTTTGGGACCCCGAAGGCCAGGTGCGAAATATAGCCAATCGGACTGAATCTGCGCAAGCCAGCTGACCGGATTGTACAGGTTGCACTATTGGCGTCCGCGAATCCGCAACCGCGACCGCGTCAAAAATCGCTTCGTGCCTCTCGCACGCCAATCCGTAAATGTCGCTATTCCTGAAAGCGTCGAAAGGTCGGCGCTGATCCGGCACGCTCCTCTCCTAGATTCGAAAAGAACGGGATATGCCAATTCCGACTCCCAGTTACCTCGATGTTTACATCTCAAGCCTGGTAAAATTTTGGCCTCCTCGCATGTAAAGAATATTCTCGCTGATACCTCTCTCGTATATGCAATAGCCCGAGCTGCGCGGATTCCCTACTGAAAGAAACAAGTACAGGGAAGAGTACAAGAGAATTCGCCGTCAAGTCAAAGAGGAAGCGTACGAGGATTGGACTCGACAATTTCTTCAGCAGAGTATTGACCAAGCGGTAAGGATGTCCTCCGCAAGTTGTACTCGAGTCATGTGGCCTAGTTCTCTGACTATCTAGCGCTGCAAAATCTCAGTATGCTTCGAAGGTACCGGAGAGCTGGATTGAATCGCTCGTTCAGCAATTCCTCAAGGCGAAGCCCTTTTCTACCGTACTCTCCCCGAACAGAACCTCTGTTGAGGGGCAGAGGTTACAGCTTGAGGCTCGTATGGCGGCGATTGAGCGTGTGATCGGTGAGACTCTCAGCCCGTACAAGCTTTCCGCTGCAAGCAGACTCTCAAACGGCGGCCACAAGGTAAGCACGAACGCGCTTCGAGCGGGAAGAAAAAAGGGAAAGAAGCTGAGGTCGCAAGTCACAGGACAATGCTACCATGCGCAGCCATGAATTAGATGCTACGAGCGCTGCAACCGTACAGAAGGCCATCGAACAAGCGGTTAGTCGCATGATCTTCCTTTTCCCCTGATGTTACTGGTCTCGTATGGGAACTTACATGCAGATATCCCCTCATTCAGAGTGAATTCGCTCGAGCTCAAGTTTACGAATCGACTAATCCCGTCTACAATGAATCTCCTTCCGAAAATCACGTCAGCAATGATCCTTTCCTCAAGTTTGAGCGTTCATTGTGCTCGTTGATTTGCAAGCTCGTGAAGGCGTACCTCTGGGACCTATTTTCCATGGATCATTCCGGAAGCGTAGCCACTCGGGCTGAGGCGCTTGAGCACCTCATCAAAGCTCCGAAATTGCCCGAGATCCAGGTCAGTCGCTCAATTCGCGAGAGCTAGCGTAGCCATTGACTGAAACTTTTCGATCACAGCGCGTCTCTTCTTTCGAATCTTTGGGGACGTCAAAGAGCTCCGCTTCTTCAACCCTCTTCGCCCCCGACGATCACTGAGAATACACAGCTTTTCCTCCCCCTCTCACGTGAATGCCAATTCGCGCCATGTAAAATCACGTTTGTTCGAGTTCTTGAATCCGCTGTCTTAAATGTGCCACTTCCCGTTTGTATGTTGCCCTCTCGATTTCCCATTCTTGCCGTTCACCTTTCTCGTTCGTCGAAATGATCCGCGGTGAGTTTTGACTTGTCGCTTATGAAATCTGAAACCCCTTCCTGGAACGGAGCGAACAGCTTGAGTATTCTCCACATCCGCAAAACTATCACCAAAGAAACGAGAGATTGCCAAAGACCCTTTCTCCGCGGTAAAGCCAGAATGAAAAGAGGGGTCAGTCAGCATTCGAAGAAAGACTTTCGAAGAAGGAGCGGTAACGCGAGAGTGCTGACTCTGGAAACGATTGCGAGCTCAGAAGAAAGCACCGATGACGACGACCGCATCACAACGACGTGAAAACCCTATTATACGCACTCCGTACTGCCTAGAGTACGTACCGTTACGACGCTGCGAAGCCGGACTGTGCATCGCACAAGTAGCAAGACAAGGGACATGAGGCTATCTCCCGCCAGCACAAAAGATAGGGGATCGAACGGGCTCTGATGTTGAGCTGTCCGCGGACATCTCGGAGCGCTTTGTGCTCGCTTCGCTGGCCCATGGTTCGCGCTCTCCTCGTCTTTCTTACTGCATCAGTCTCATTCCATCAAGATGTCGCCTGGTAGGAGTGCAAGCTCGCATCCAGCCCCTCTGCAAGATCAGGTCAACGTCCGCCCCCCAAAGGACAGGTACGACGGAAAGCCAATCGGACTGAATCTGCGCAAGCCAGCTGATCGAGATGTACAGATTGCACGTTTGGAAACCGTCGTTAGAACGCAAGCACAATCGTATCAATCGATTCTGGCCTCTCGCACGCAAATCCGTAACTGTCGCTGTTGCTGGAAGCGTCGAAAGATCGACTCTGATCCGGCACCTCTTCTAGATTGGAAGCCAACAGTATATGCCGATTCCGACCTCCCAGTATCTTGACAAATACATCTCAAGACTAGTGAAGACCTTGGCCCTCTTGCTTATGAGGTATATTCTCGCTGATACTTCTCTTTCTCGCATGCTCAAAAGCCCGAGCTGCATCGACTCTCCACGGATCAAGACAAGTACAAGGAAGAGTACGAGCGAGTCAGAGAGGAAGCGAACGAGGATTGGACCCAACAATTTCTTCGGCAAAGTATTGACCAAGCGGTAAGGAAGTTCTCCGCAAGTTATACCCAAGTCTTGTGGCCCAGTATTCTAAAAATCTAGCGCTACGGAACCTCAGTATGCTTCAAAGGTACCAAAGAGCTGGATTGGATCGCTCGTATTGCGATTCCTTGAGGCTAGGCCCTACCCTACCTCGCGCTCCCGCCAGAGCGTCTCTCGCGAGGCGCAGGTTGAGGCTCAGATTGAACAGCGTTATGCTCGCATGACGGAGATCAAGCATGTCATCGCTGAGGTCAGCCGTGACAGTATTTCCGCTGCAAGCAGACAACCCAACGGCCGCACTAGCGTACGGACAAGCGTGCTTCGAGCAACCTGCGCTGTAGCCGTACAGAAAGCCATCGACCAAGCGGTTAGTGGCACGATCTCCCTTTCCCCTGATGGCGATGGTCTCATACGGGAACTATTATGCGGATCACCCCTCATTTACATAGAATCAATTCGCTCAAGCTCAAGTGGATGAATTGGAAAATCGAATCAACAATAATCCTTCGGTTAAGTTTGAACGTTCGTTGAGCTCATTAATCTGCAAGCTCGTGCGTGCGTACCTTTTGGACGAATTTTCCAAAAATCAACACCGGAGTGTGGCCAGTCGGGTTGAACCGCTCGAGCGACTCATTGAAGCTCAAGCACTGTCCAAGAATCCGGTATGTCCCCCCATTTACTCGAGCTCTCGTAGCCATTGATTAGAACTTTTCGGTTTCAGCGCGTCTTTCGCTTCAGAGCCCCGGAGACGGACGAAAGATGCTCCACAACCCTCTTCGACCCCAAGTATCGATGAAAATATATAGCGTGGTTGCTTCTCCCTTCTAGCCGAATGTCAATCTCCGCCATGTATTCATGTTTGTTCAAGTTCCTTTATCCTTTGTCTCAGCTGTGCTACTTTCCGTTGATACCTTAGCCTCTCGTTTTCCCATTCTTGCCGTCCTCCTTTCTCGTTCGTCGAAACGATCTGTTGGTCTCTTGTATGAGACAAATCTGTGACGCCAACTTCGAACGAGGCGAACAGTTTGAGGATTCTCCACAGTCGCAAAACTATCACCAAAGAAGCAAGAGATTGCCAAGGTCCCTTTCTCCGCGGCAGAGCCAAGAAGAAAAGAGGAAGGGCCATGGTCAGTACTCGAAGAAAGAGTAAAGAGAGGCGCGATCACGCGAAAGCGCTCACTTTGGAACCGATTGCGAGGAGGAAAGCACCAGTTACGACGACCGCGTCAAAAAGATGCAAACCCCACGGGAGGTGCGAATTCGAGATTGGAAAGTAAAATTTCGTCCCAAAGGCCAACAAGTTGAGAGGGATCTCCAAAAGAAAGATACCTGTCATGTTGTCGGCGTCGATTCTCCCCAGATCAACATTTTGATGATCCATTCCGGAAAAAGGAAGAGATAGGACACATGAACTAACTCGTGATTGCGAGAGAAACCCATTCCAACCCTTCGAGAATCTCGTTCGACTGAGATGTGGAATCGACCTTGCTCGCCAATTCGCATTTCATTTGATCACGGTGTGAGGCGAGGTAGTCAAAGATGATTTCGGACGCCGAAATCGACAACTCGAGTGCGCAGAGACCAATGATCGCTGAAACGGCGACCGATCCTCGTCAATGGCTAGGAATGACACAGGGAGCAAGAAGAACCCAAGAGCAATAGAGAGGGGGTACTGACTGCCATGCCAGGCTCGAGATTCGAGAAATGTCGACAACCTGGTTCGAACCTGTCCGATCGACATGCAATAAAACTGCAGCGCCCTCGAGTAGGCGACACTAGGTGTTCAGTGTTCGGGATGGCAACGAGCAGGATTCAGAGCGGAAACATGCGGTGAGCGGGGTTCGAGATCAGTGCACGGATATGCGACACGAGGGATCTGTGCAACTCCGCGGCGATCAAGTGAGCCATGGACAGGACGGCAACATGACTCGAAGGAAGGGCTGCACACGAGTATTGCGAGTTTTGACTGCGGCAATTTTAGGATGGTACAAACAAGTGAACGCCGACCGAACGGGTACGACAGACAGGAGGTTCGAGTTACAAGGGGAATTTGCGGACGGAGAGGACGAGAGTGAAGAAAGCCGCCCGGTGCAGGTCTAGTGTCGGAACAAGGTGGTCGGACAGACGCAGAGCGAGGGGGAGGAACGGCGCAGAGGTGGGGTATCGAATACTGCTGGAATCGCCGGGGTATGGCATGTGCGTTTTACTGCTGCTTGAAGGCTACTGCACATCGGGGAACAGGTGTCAGCGAATAGGTAAGTGGGGGAGAGAGATGATGCAACGCACGCACGCGAGGCACGTCTAGATGGCGGCACGTTGCGCGAGGAGGTCACGCTCTTGACGCTTGTGATTCACTTCGAGGAATTGGTACAGGACGATCAACACGACTGCGAGCGAGCCGAACGTGTTGGCCAAGTTGGTGAGGAAGATGTCGCTGATCGGAGACATGGCGGGCTTTGTGCGCTTGCAGGCTGGCACGATGCTTGTAGCAGACAGTGAAGTGACGGGCGAGCGAGTGGATCGCGGGGTGAGCGGAACGAGATCAATGAACGCGCGAGTCGAGGCGCACCTTTGACGCCTTCTCTATCCGACAACACCTCGGACACACGCGTCTAACCCGCGGCAAGGCTCCACGTAGCTGCAAGGGGCGCGAGCACGGCTTGACTGCTTCGAGCGCGACGTACGTACCCTCTTCCCTCCTTTGTTTGTTTCCTCATTCAACCTCTGCTGCGCGCACCTCGCACCTCGCTGCACGCGTACCGTAGCCCACGATCAGCTCAGACACGACGCGAACCGAACCTGTGCAATTGCACCTGCCGGCAGCCCAACCCTTGACAGACCTCGCCCGGGCAACCCGTCGACTCGCATTGGCCCTTGAAGGAGCAGCAACAGGATACTCACGCTCGTGCTCCATCTCCCTCCGCAGAGCCTCCATCGACCGCACCCTCGCGCATCCCAAAGAGGGTCACGATCCGCTCGGTCCCCGTCTCTCACGCTTACGACTCGCACGACAGCGCCGAACCGCGACCAACACCGTCGAGTAAAGCGACCGATCCTCAGCCAACCGTGCAATTCGACCCCGGAGCGAGTGTTCCCTCGATCGTCGTGACCGAAATGGCATCCCTCAACAATACGAGCGTCAATATCGCGAATGCGTTTAGAGCTGCGACCACTGGAACAGGCGGCGGACTGGTCAAGGCGACGAGGAGAGAAGACTTTCCTCCGCTCGACGCACCCGGGGCTGGCGTTAGCGGTGGAGGGAGCGCGACCAAGAAACGCAAGGTAGGCGCTCCAACTAGCGCGAGTACTCCTCGCCCCACAGATTGACGCTTCTTGCCATTGATACTCGTTCGCAGAAGAGCATTGTCAGGGACCCGACCTTTAAGCATCGACAAGGCGAGACCGAGACCAGCGAGTCGCAGTCCGAGGATCACGAAACCGTCGCGTACGACAAGAAGGGCAAGAAGCGCGTCAAAGTGAGAGCTGAAGATGACCGTTCGGGCTTGCCAGCCGGTATGCTTGCCTCCTTCCCTTTATTCGTCGAGCCTCGAAATGAAACAGAGTATTGTCGAGTTTTTGCCAGACGATCGATCCAGCGTAGCCAAGCACCCTTCGCCGCGCAAACCTCGTCGATCGATTGCGACGCGAGACAGTCGCGCTGCAGACCCGTCCTTCCAACCGCACACGACCACCTCGGCATCTTCAGATTCGGAAGCAGACGACATTCGGCGCAGGCGGAGTCGGAGCAAGAGCAAGGGGACTGGACCTTCAGATGCGATTCCTAGAGGCATAATGGATGGTCAGGTGTGGCATGGCAAGGGCAAGAAGAAACGGCACAGCAGAGGCAAGAGTGAGACCCCCAGGTCGACGGAGCCTCCAGAGGATGCAGAGGCGCCGTTAGATCGAGAGGAAGACGAAGAAGATCTCGAAGGGTACGAGAACGACATCTTTAACGAGCAAGACGACGACAGTCGACACTCGCAAGAACCGATAGAACAATCTCCCCCCGTTCCAGCGTCCGGCGGGCTCGTCTCGTACTTTCTTCGTCGCAAATCGCCTTCACCGACGGAATCACCACAAGCTGCCGCGAATGCCGCCCGCGCGACTTCAACATCGCTGCGCGCTCTATCCCCGTTCAAGAACCCTTTCTCTCGGAAACCGAGCGCCGAACCTTCTCCCGATCCGGCATTCGAAGCGTTTGACCGTTCTCTGCGACAACCTTCAACGCAACAGAGTGACTCGCTCGAGTCGATCGAAGACATGTCGCATCTGAGAAATAGCTCTTACGACTACGGTGAGGAGGAACGGTTGGTACAAGCGTACGAAGCTGCGCAAGCGGAACGCCGCAAAACTCAAGAAACTCAGACTCAGACCCCGCTGCATCGACCTGTGATGGCGACCCCTCGCGCGATTGCACAGTTACAACAGCAAGAGCAAAGGTCGACTCAACCGCAGACTCCGGCAGGCTTTACGCCTCGACCGAAATCTGGCGCTTACCCGCTCACGCCTGGAACACCCGTATCGAATCACAACGACAACACTGGTCGCTCATTCCAGCTTCGAGGTCGAAACACATTCGTACCGAACGGAGGAGGCAAGAATCGTTTACCTGCGCCGCCATCCATGCTGGGACAAACTTCTCCTGGTCAAGATCATTTAGATCAGTCGTCGTTCATGGAGGGCGACGAAGAACATACTGGAAAGTGGGGTAGGCTGTGTGGGAGCGCAGTCAGACCACTGGTCGAAATGGTAACGCGGGTTCGAAGGAAATTGCAAGACCCGTTATTGGACTGGCACAAGATCTTGAAAGCGTTGGCGGGTGCTTTAGGTGTTGTCGTGCTTCTGTTTGCGATCAGGTATGCCCTTTTGCTCCCCTCCTGCTTCGCACTGAAAGAACTGAGTATCAAACCCGAAAACAGATTTGCCGATTCTACCTCGAATGCGTCGTTGCCTTCTCTGACATCGCCAGGGACCTCAAACTACAACCCTCCGACTATTCCCCCCGATTCTCTCGATGCGCTTGTCGCTCGGCTCTCTTCCCTTGAATCTGCCGTCGGGAAGATTCCGACGTCTAGTTCAGACCGCGGTGGTATGGATCAACTCGCTCAGCGATTCAAGAGTCTCGAGCACGGGATGGAAGGGCAGCTTAGGTCAACTAAAGCCGAAATGGCAAGGCTTGATCGAGATAGCACGACAACCGCAAAAGCGATCGAAGGCACAATCAGCGGCGTTCGCAGCGATCTCGAGCGCTTATCGAAAAAGTTGCAAGATCTGGCAACTATGCAAGACGGCGCTTCGGGTCGAATCGCTCATCTCGAAACCGGATTCGAAGCTTCCGCGAAAACGATACAAGCACTCAACTCGCGCCTCGATCAGGTTTCGAAAGACTTTGCATCTCAATTCAATTCGGACCGAATTACGCAGCTTGCGCTTGCTGCGATCGAAAAGAAATTGCCAGGCAAGATCGGGGTCAAGCTCGATCCGAGCGGAAGACTCGAGATCGACCCTACGTTCTGGAAGCATCTCAAAGACGCGTTCGTTGACAAGAAGGAACTTGCTCGAGTCGTTGAGAACAAGGTCAAAGCACTCGAATCGAAGAAGCCGACTTCTGGCGGCGGGTTGTTCGGCTCTCGAGACAAGAAGGAACAGATTGCTGTTGCCCCTGCACCGACCTGGGACGACTTTCTCGCGTCGAACGAGGATTCGCTCAAACACTGGATCGCGTCGGACCTCGAGGCGAGGACGGGAGGCGACGCGTTCGTTTCGAAGAAGACCTTCCTCGATCTCTTGCACCGCGAGATCAAGCTCCTCAAGCGCGATTTCGAGAACAAGGCAAACGAGAACTTTGAGCAAATGGGTCAAGAGCTACTCGCCAAGGTTGCCAAGCAGGACGAAATGCGCAAGAAGGATGCCGCCTATTCTCAAAGATATCAGTCCTCGCAATCGAATGCCGGTTCCGATCGACCTGTCACGATTAAGTCACTCGATGGTCAAAACGTCACGGCGGTGATCTCTTCCCTGGTCGATTCTGCCCTCTTGCGGTACTCGAAAGACGTCCTCGCTCGTCCCGACTATGCTCTCTTCACCGCAGGCGGTCGCGTCATACGATCCTTGACATCTGAGACATACGAACCGCATCCGCTCAGCAAAAGTCGCGCCGCTCTCGCGTGGGTTACAGGCGCTACTGCACCCCGAGGTCGACCCGCCGTGACCGCATTACATCCCGACACTGCTCCAGGATCTTGCTGGCCGTTTGAAGGACAACAAGGTCAAATCGGTATTCAACTGAGCAGACGAGTCGTTCCGACCGACATTACGGTCGAGCACATCTCTCGCGATGTTGCCCTCGAAGGAGACGTTTCTTCGGCGCCCAAGAACTTCGAGGTGTGGGCCGTCGTGCAAGGCCAGGAGCACGTTTCGAAACTCGCTCAATACCGCCACGAACAGATCGAGATCAAACGGTCGTCTGCAACTCGCACTTCGCTTGAAGATGCCCTCAACGAGGAGGAACCTGCATCCTTGCCTCCTTCTCCAAACCACCTCTTGCTCGCGGTGGGCGCTTACGATACAACCTCCATCTCGCCAATTCAAACTTTCCCGGTCACTTCCATGGCCCGACAACTTGCGATCCCGGTCCAGACCGTCGTCGTCAAGGTCCTCAGCAACCATGGCGAGCCGTCTTATACCTGCCTTTACCGGATCCGAGTTAGCGGCTCTACGACTCAGCAACTCGACTGATTTCACGCTTGTGCTACACTCCTTACGATATATCATTTCCACAACACAGCCAAGATACCATTATGACGATTATGCTGACTCGAGCTTGTCAGCCCCACTGCTTTCGCTTGAGTAATGTCAGGAAGGGAAAGAAACGGAAATTGCAATTGTTGTACAACCGCACTCCTTGGTTTGCGACACTTTTGCTGCTGATACGAGCCGTGGACTTCCACCATATCGCAAGATAGTGCACAGCGGAGTCATTCGACCGAGCGCTGAGAGTCTGCTCTGGGCCTCTGGCGCTTATCTGAGCTATGGGCATGGGTTGATCGCGCTCGACCCTCTAGAACAATTACTCAACTGGACATCGTCAGAGAAGCACACGCGCAGGTGTTCCGATCCTTCTTCAGTAATGCATGCTGCTTTGAACATCTACCGATACTGTATACGCTCTCGGGCAGAGTCTGAGCAAAGTGAGAGTCCGGTTCACGAACCCTCCTCGCCCACTCATGTAGCCCTTTACTTTCAGACCATCACTTCCCAGAAGCAGACATGTCTCTAAGAGATATCGTGCGCCGCTCGTCGAGTCCGACCGGTTCTCGGGATCGCGCTGCACAAGGCAAGTCCACAACGCTCAATTTGAGGCCGAACAAAGCCGCGACCCGGAGTGCCCTTCAGACACAACCACTCACCAGTGTGACCCTCTTACAGTTGAGCTTTCGGCACTGTATGGAGCGCTTGACGACACAGTCGCTTATTTAGGTGGGACCGAGCTTGCGAAGCAATGGAAGAACGCCTTCTTTGGGCTACTCAAAACGCTCCATCCACACCAAGAGTATGCGAAAAAGGAGATTGCATGGATTCACCTTGGCGAGGTCGCTCGAGAGGATGTGGTGCAGCGCGTACTTTTCATGAACAAGTCGGCGGAGTCGAGCATCGAGAACAAGCCAGTGCGCGACAATCTCGAACAGAAGCGCGATAATCTTGAAGCGTCTCAGACGTCTCAAGCGCTTCTCTTTTCAGGCCACATAGTGAGTATTCTCGCTGCACATGTAGCGACATGACGTGCGACTCTCGACATTCGCTATATTCGCAGTTTCCAGCTGAAGTTGTGCTGTGGGTCAAACCGGATCTGGCGCGAGTCTCTTGGTTTCGAGAAGAAAGCGTAAGTATGACAGAGATATGTGAAGCCGTCGCTTGGCGAACCTTGCAGCTAACGGATACTAAATTCATAGAGCAAATATATCGTCGCCGAAGCGCTCACACAAGACCTTCCCGAGAATGAGCAGAGGCTGAGAGACAATTTTACCCGATACATTCGCGAGGCTTCGAATTATTTGAAGAATGAGCGCAAACATGATCAAATCGCCTTGGTAACCCAACAAAGTCTTCTCCGTATCAAAGAGGCATTCGAGCAAGCCAATTGGGACCAGTTAAACACGACGCAGCGTATAGCTCTCGTCAAAATTGTCAGGTTCATCAGGTCCAACAATGTTGCCCTCAATCATTGCGGGATCCATTGCAAGTATTGGTACCTGTGGATTGTGAGTGATTCGCTGGACTCCGCCATTCATGTCTGTCCTGATGGTAGGTATACACGAAGGCAGCCCACCACGCAGGCCATTTTGCACCGCTTGTACAAGGAGGAAGAAAGGGAGGCAGCGATTCAGGTAAGATGGCACATTCTCTCGCGAAGCATTCGAGCGACGGCGCTGACGCTTCAATGTAGCCTCAAGTTCCCGACATCGAGCGAAACAGACAAGTCAAACTTGAGGACTCAGAGGGTCACCGGCCTCCGCCGTTTGTGCGACAGCCTCACCCGGGTCTAGGTCAAGTCAGTTTTTCCGACCAACGAAGGCAAGACACCCGACTGACAGACGCGAGACGATGACAGCATGGCGCCTCAAGCTCGCGCGGCGGCCCCTCAGCCTCGCTCGCTCACGGGCACTCGATGTCCATGACGTCGGCAAGGCGCTACCAGTTCTACTTCGGTTGATGCTGTCGCTCCCGTACACGCCTGTCTGTTGCGTTTCAGCTTGCAATATATGTTTGGTCTGTCTAGATTTCTGGCCGGCAAGAGCAGCGGCAATTCAGCGGAGAGGGCTGTAGACAGTCAGAGCCATTCTTCGTGCTGGTCATCTTCCGTTTCTCGCGCATTCACGGGGTCGTTTGGCTCGACACCCAGTGGTTCAAGCATCTGGTAGACGTGGCTGATCAGACCGTTGACTTTGCCTTTCGGATCGAGGACCGTCGGCGGCTCCTATATATGTAAAACTTGCAACTGCTGTAAACCGCAATTTTATCGAAGAAACTCGTTTCGCGACACTCTGGCTGCTGATGCGAGCCGTGGACTTCCACCATATCGCAAGATAGTGCACAGCGGAGTCATTCGACCGAGCGCTGAGAGTCTGCTCTGGCGCTTATCTGAGCTTTAGGCATGGGTTGATCGCGCTCGAGCCTCCAGAACGCGTACTCAACTGGACATCGTCAGAGAAGCACACTCGCAGGTGTTCCGATCCTCATTCAGTGATGCATGCTTCTTTGATCATCTACCGATACTGTATACGCTCTCGGGCAGAGTCTGAGCAAAGTCCGATGAAGGTCCGTGGAGAGTCCGGTTCACGAACCTGCCTTGCCTCTTGTGCGGCCCTTTACTTTCAGACCATCTCTTCCCAGAAGCAGACATGTCCCTAAGAGATAACATGCGCCGCTCGTCGAGTCCGATGAATCCGACCGCTTCTCAGGATCGCTCTGAACGAGGCAAAGTCTCCAACGCTCAGTCTGGCGACCGAAACCGCACCCCGGAATACCGCCCAGGCATTTCCACCTACTCGCATGACCCCGCTGCACTTGAGCTTTCGGAATGGGACGATGCGCTTGACACGGCAGTCGATTACCTAGGCCATGCCGAGCTCGCGATGCAGTGGAGGGACGCCACCTGTGAAGCACTCAAAGCGCTGGATCCACACCACCGAATTTCTCCATCGGAGACGTCTGCGTGGACTCACCTTGGCGAGGAAGCTCGAAAGGGAGTCCTGAAGCGCGTCTCGTACATGAACGAAACGGCAATGTTGAGCATCAAGGACACGCTAGTGCTCGACGACCCTCAAGAGTCTAAAGCCTTTCTCTTTTCAGGCCGCATTGTAAGCATCTCCGCTACACCCGCAGCGACGCGAGATTCTTGACCCTCGCGATGCTGGCAGCTTCCAGCTGAAGTCTTGCTCTGGATCGAACCGGATCTGTCGCGAGGTTCATGGTTCAGAAACGAAATCGTAAGTCTTACAGACAACGTGAAGCGTCGATATCCGTTACCTTGGCGAACCTTGCAGCTAACGAATACTACATCGACAGAGCAAGTATATCTTCAACGAAGCGCTCGCACGAAACCTTCCCCCAAAGACAAAGATTTGGAGAAGCACTCTTACCCAACGCATTGGCGAAGCTTTGAGCTGTCTGCGGGAAGTGAGCAAACTTGCTGAAGACGCTTTTACTGGTTTCGCAACCGGTCAAAGTCTCGTCGAGATCAAAGCGGCATTCGGGGGAGGCGGCTGGAAGCTGTTGAGCCCGACGCAGCATGTAGATCTTCTGAAGATTGCCAACTTCATCAGGAGCATGATTACTTCCGTCAAAAAATCCAAAGTTCCTTGGGAGTATTGGTATCTTTGGACTGTGAGTGTGTCGCTGTACTCTACCATTGATATCTATCCTGATGATGAGTTTACACGAACGCAGCCCACCACGGAAGCCATCTTGCACCGTTTGTATCCAGAGGGAGAATGGAAGAAAGCGATCCAGGTAAGATGGCACGATCTTTCGCGAAGCACTCGAGCCGACGATGCTACGGATTCAATGTAGAGACACGCTATTGCGATCGCAGCAGATAAAGAAGCCGAACCTGAGGCCAAAAAGAAGCGCCTTGCGCGTCAGCCTCACCCAGAGCTAGTCAGTTTTTCCGACCAACGAAGGAAAGGTACCCGCCTGACAGATGCGAGATGGTGACAGCATGACCCCTCAACCTGGTACGGTGGCTCCTCAGGCTCGCGCGGCGGCCCCTCAGCCTCGCTCGCTCACGGGCACCTGAAGTCCAAGATGTCGGCAAGGCGCTATCAGTTCTACTTCGGTTGATGTTGCCGCTCGCATACTCTCCTATCTTTCGCGCTTCAGTTTGCAAATTGTGTTTGGTTTGTCTCGATTCTCGGATGGCGAGAGCATCGACAGTCCAGCGAATAGGGTAATATTGCTACCGGTCTTGGTGCTGTTCATCTTCCGTCTCTTGCGCGTTCTCGAGATCGCTTGGATCGACCCCCAGTAATCCAAGCATCTGATCGAGGTTACTGATCAGGCCATCGAGTTTGCCTTCGAGATCGTCGGCCGCTCCTTCCGCCTCGTCTAGCTTTTCGAGCATCCTTTCGAGATCTGCCTCACTCAAGTCTGCCCCTTCGTCGATCTCTCCTGCAGTGTCGGGTGCTGTGCGCGAGTTCGAGGTCGCGGCTTGGAGACTTGCGAGCAAGGACGCGAGAGACGGTGTGGGGGTCGAGGGTTCCCGGGCCGGAGACGAGGGCTGACCGTTCGGCTCGGCGCTGTCTCGTATCCGCTCTGCCGAGGATTCCGGAGTCAGCGAGGAATCGCTCGCGTTGACCTGTGACGACGATTGAAGGGTTTGGTTGAGAAAGTCGAGATCCGACAATGGCACTGCATACTCGCGTGATCAGAGTACGCGCTCGAGGGCGGACCGAGACAGATGCTGCGCGTACTGGTATAACAAAAACTGATTCTTGTCAGGCTGCTCAGAAGCCGGGTCGAGGGAGAGATCAAGCGTCGCGGCGCGTCGTCGCAGTGTCGCACGCGCCTCTAGCTTCCGACAGTCTCCTCGCTTTCTTCAACGCGTGTTCGCCTGCGCAAGGATGGATCATACAGGCGACTACTCGATCGCCAACTTCCGAGTCGCGCAAGACTCGCCTCTAAAACGGCGTCGGGTCGATTCCTCTGACCTTCCACCAATTCCACCTGCCGCTCCACCTGCTCAGCATGCCATCCCTTTGCGACCTTTACCAGCGCCTCTCGCACTCCTCGCAGTAGCGCACTCTTTGCGCACTTCGGCTCTCTCACTTCTGCCGAGTCTCGCAAAGCCGCCAAGATCCCACAACTCGCACGTACGATACTCGCAGGCATGGTCAGACTATTACAGGATGACCACTGCATCGCTTGTCGTGTTGCGATCCGCACGAGACGCAGCCAGTGTGGGAGAATACCGTGGAGGCAGGATCGAGCTGCGCGCGAACGCCATGCTCGCTGAACAATTGGCCGATGTCTACGAAGGAAACGAACATGTCGAGCAAGCAGTCGCAGAAGGCGAAGTCGCCCTGACGAGAGCGGTGAGTCTCGAGGTCGAGTTGCACGCTGTACCTTTCGCTCAAGCTGAATTTCTTGCATCGCTCGTTTCCAGCAAGCGATCGCGCAGTCTGTACGTCGGGGTTTCCTTTTGCCCTCGCCTGAAGTTGTATCTGATTGAAGCATGATGTCTTAGCACCCGACCTTGTTCAGCTTCGTACCGTCGCTCACGCTGCTTCAAGTTCGCCTCGCTCTCCTCTCGTCGAAACGGACCAAGTATGCCCGCACGCTGCTCAAGAAGCTACTGTCCTCCCCTCTGCTCTCCTCGAACACCCCTGAATCGCTCGCGGCACTCTATTCCACCCATTCGACTCTCGCTACTCTTCCAGCGATTCCTTACTCCGAGCGCATTGCTGCCTGGCAGAACGTTGCTGGCCTCGCTCGCCACCACGGAGATATTCAAGTGCAAGTGATTGCGACGCTCGCGATGGCCCGCTTGAGCCTCGAAGCAGACGATTGCGAGACAGCGCGTCACTGCTTGAACCAGATCCAACGATACCTGGGACCCTCGACCGACTCGGCCGCCACCGACGGTTCGCCTACTTTCGCGACCGCGATCAAGGTGGAATTCCGCTTGATTGCGTCGTTGCTGGCGGCGCATCTAGGCGACGTCAAGGAAGCCAAGGAGATCCTCAAGACGACCCATGCGCTGCTTGATTCGGCTGATGCGACTACGCCCGCCTTCAGCAATGGCATAGTACGCTCTTCTCAGATGTACCTCGACCGGTCTCGATAAATATGCTGAATGTTTGCCTCGGCCCTCAGGTCGCTGTAATTGGCCGGAACGACCCAAATGCCGTTCGCCCTGCGACTGTGTCTTTCCAATTGCCCGCGCATTCGGCGCTCTACAGCTTCACCTATCTAGCCAGTGTGGTGAGTCTGATCATTGAGCTCCAGACCCTGCGAGTGGCGATTGAACAACGACGCTTCAGGCTGTGCATCGCGATCCTTACGGCAAAGCACCACGATCTGCCCTCTTTGTGCAAGAAGGCATTCGAGTGGCCAACAGCAAACTTGAAGGCAAAGAACGTGAGTGCCAAGCCGTCGTGGCAATCGATCTCGTGTTCTGATCAAAGTTACCCTTATATCAGCGCTCTTACCAATCACTCGCATAAGCTCGATGGAAGAAGCACTCGCATCGACCTTGCGCCTGAAAGTCCATTTGCACCTGTTTGCATGCGAGTTGGCGATCATGCGTTCGCACCCGGCGGATGCGACCCAACATCTGCTTGCCGCCGTATCGACCATGAGGGTGTCGAAGCCTGGAACGGATCAGGTCTGGCAACAATTCAAGCAGCGATCGATTCTCGACCTCGGGTTGATCCACTTGTCCAAGGATGAAGAAGACGAAGCCGAGAAGTGTTTCGAAGTGGCGATCGACATCAATCACGAGCCAAGCAAAGTATCGAAAGGAAAGACTGTTGTATCGATGGGAGCCACAGTGACCCAGCTCGCCGAGCTATCACTACTTGTACTCAAACTCTCTCAAGGTCACTCGGTCGCACCATCATCAAACGCGTCAATGTCTTCTTCGCCAATCATGTCTCGCTCGACTTCAAACCCGACCATGTCATCGGCAACGAAACTTCCCGCCACAACTTCTACGGCTCGACTCGAGACTCTCGCTCGTAACCTGACCGGTCTAGAAGACACTTCTCCTTCGACTCCGACGGTCGAATTCATCGTATCGTTGACGAAAGCGCTCACGTGTCGCGAGATCACGAAATCGAAATCGAACCTCTCGAACGCGCTCAACTCGACGACGAAACTGTCTGCGAACCATGCGAGAGCGCTCACGCTTGCACTCTTGGCCAATTTGTTTGAACAAACTCGAAACACCGAGGTGCGCACCCTTTGGAAAGCATTCGAATTTTCTCCCAATTCTGTTTCTAACCCTCTGGAAAAACTCTCCATATGCTTGCTCCCATCTTCAGGCTCTCAAGATGTTGAATTCGTCGTTACGTTTGGTTCAAGGCATGGGTGGAAGAATCGTTCCTCCCGAATCTGCCGGAACTCCCAACGAGGCAATCGTTGGGAACGCTCGATTGGGCTTGTGGCTCGGCGAAAGATTATTGTGTGAGTCCTCATTGCCACCTTCTACGACCGAATGGGACAAACGGTAGGAATGGCTGACGAGACTCGTTGTGGTGGTTACAGCGTCGTTGTTGGCAGCCGAGAACAAGGACCAAGGCAAGATTGAAAAGCAGCGCAAGTTGAACGAGGCGCATCGGATCGCACTCAGGCAAGAAGGGAAATCTTTGTGAAATGGACGAGGCTGGCGGGTACGAGCGGTATCACCCGACTTTACGCCCAGAGTAAACTGCTTGCCAAAACCGTTGAGAGGGAGATCCGAGTGCCTCGTGAATTGTGCTCAGTGTAGCGTAACTTTTGCCAATCGTCGAAACACCGGGAATAACGAAATTCAAGATGGTTTTGCAAACAAGACGAGCACAAGGAAGAAAGCGAAAAGCAATATTTATGGGAAGAGACCTTGGGCTTGTCCGTGCTTCGAGTTTCGGAGGTGGTTGTCCTTGATGGCCCATTGGATGAGGGCGTAACCTGCGTGATGGGAACAACGAACGATCAGGTGGAGCCGAAACAGGCGAGGTTGCGTACAGCGTACCGAGACCGAAGGGAACCGCAAAGTAGACGGCTTGTTGACCGAGACGCTTGGCACCGTTGACAGCCCAGTGCTTGTACGCGCCCCTCATCGGGTCTTGACGGAAGGGAGAGAGCGCTAGAGTCGAGTCGCCGACGACAACCAATCGAATCGAATCAGTTCCCGAGACCTCGCTCTCGCTTGACCGAGACCCAGCACGCGCGACTCACTGTAGGTAGTGATACCCTTTTGCTTGGGTCCACCCATCTGGAGCACACAAAGCGCAACATGCGAGTTAGCGATGAGAGCGGGATCGGATTCGAGCGGGTGAGACACGCGAGGCGACTCGCGCCTCAACCTCACCACGGCCCAAATGAGCGAGATGGGAACTCACAGCACCCCACCAGCCCATGTACTTGTGCCCTGTGGGCATTCCAGAGAGAACGGGAGCCGACGAACGCATCTTGAAGATTCTGGCAGTTGAGCGAGACACACGAGCACCCAGGGCGTCAGCGAGAGCTCCCGCGCGGCAGGAAGACGATGCTCGCGACTCCAGCAGCAACCTGCGAACCTTGATGCGAGCGAGCGACGACTTACAATGAAGATGTGGTGGGGATTCAAGAAGAGGATGAAACTCGAAGTAGAGAACGATTACATCTCGCGCAATACCAAACGTAATCGGCTGCGGAGTGTTTGCTTTCGGCTCTCTCCTTCACGCTCGTCGCCAACCGCGGCCGCTTGTCTCGCCCAGACACGCCTTGATCACTCATTGAGACCCGAAACCTGACTGTGCCCTAGAAGATCGCTTAAAGCCAACGACGACCAGCCCTCTGCTAACCGAACCGGATCGCTATGACGGGGAACCTTACGATCACGGGCATTGCGGCTCACACGGCACCTACGGGAGCGATCGGCTTCTTCTCGTACTTGCGCAAGTACCGCAAGAACAAGAAGCGCGAACACCCCTCAAGCGAGCTCATCTATTATGAAGGTCCGCTCAAGTCCTCCTGGCGTCTGAATCTTCGGTCGATCCTCACCGATTTGTACTCTCGAAAGGCCTCCAAATCGTGCGCAAGTTCCTAGAATATGCCTCGACGCATGGTGTCAGCGACCTTCAAGCGTTCACCGCCGCTCATGTGCCCAGTCCGACCTGGGTCTACAAAGCGGTCGCGACCATTCCCGACTACAACATTGATCGAGCAGCCGAGCTCTTGCGCACTGCGCTCGCGATGGACCCAAAGACTCTTGCACTCGTCGGAGGTGAACGCTGGTGGACGTTGCGAGGGCGGGCTCTGACCGGCGAATGGATCGAAGTACGCTCCGACCTCGAAATTTTTCGTCATATGTTTCGTCGACTCATACTCCTCTCGTCCCGCAGATGAAGAAAGACAGACTCAGACGAGGTGCCGCTCCCCCCGAGCGAGTCTTGTTGTACCTCCACGGTATGTGATCGTATCGATTGACTAAATCTTTAGAGCGAGCATTGACCCACGGCGGCTTTGCTTGCTCTTCAGGCGGCGCTCACTTCTTCAGCTCTCGCAAGTCTCTCCTCCGTTCTGACTGGGTATCTTCACCAAGCTGACCCTTGTGACCTACATTACAGTCGAGACTCATCGCTATCAGATTCAACGTCACGCTCGCAAGCTCGGGGCTCTCGCTTTCGCTCCTTCCCAGCGTAACGCTTGATCATCTCCACGTCGCACCGTAATCGAGACTGACAGCCGAGTTATACGCAGGTCTCGCTCCGCAATACCCTTTCCCCTGCGCCTTGCATGACGCGTTCGCCAGTTACCTCTACCTGATTGATCCTCCACCGGATGCTGGTCATGCACCAATCGATCCCTCCAAGATCATCATTTCGGGAGACTCGGCTGGTGGAGGACTTGCGCTCTCCGTGAGTCAATCACCCGTTCTGGGACAGGCTCGGATACTGATGCTTGGCAACGGTCGCAGCTTCTCGTCCTACTACGCGATCTCGGGCTGCCTCAGCCCGCTGGAGCGACTCTGATCTCTCCCTGGGTTGACCTTTCCCATTCCTTCCCTTCCGTAAACGGCGATGGTGAGCCTTCCCACTTCATGTGGTGCCGGACCCATCTGACCTTTGCCCTTGAATCGAGCAGATTCGGGAGACTACATTCCTTCTAAGGGATTCATCTACAAGCCCGATCTCGTCTGGCCTCCCCCGCCCAGCAGAGAGAGTGGACTGGAGCAAGTCCTGCTCGGTGAGGACGGCGGGGAAGTCGTGCAGCTTTACGAACAGGTCCAAGCACGTCTGGCGGTTCCCCTTCTCGGGTCTGAAGTCTGGCCTAACTCTTGCTGTTGCTACCCAGATGTACTGTCCAAACAATATGCTCGACCACCCACTCATCTCTCCGGTCAATCAAGGGTCCCTCGGAGGTCTTTGCCCGCTCTACATCGTGAGTGACCCTTTCTGTGCTTGCATACGTTGAGCTCATTTTGTCCAACTTGACAGGCTGCTGGCAGTGATGAACTCTTACGCGACGAAATCACCTACATTGCACACAAGGCCGCGAACCCGTCCGCATATCCTCCGTCCTCAGATGTTCTTGCGAAATACCCAACGCAGCGCGCGCATCTCGAGGCCAACTACCCGCCTACGCTCGTGCAGTACCAACTCTTCGAAGGCGGGTGCCACGTCGCGACCACTCTCTCGGTTGCCTCGATCGCGAAATACGTGAGCTTTTTCTGGCGTCGGGAATCACACCAGGCACTGATACAAGTGCGCCGGACCAACAGATCTACCGAGGCGCAGCAAACGCAGCTTTGTTCTACCTCACCGCTGCACAGACCAAGAAAGACCGGGTAAAAGCCGAGGGGCGCCACTCGCACGTGCATTCGCTTCAAAAGCACCTACAACGTGGTGCCGATTCGCCCCGACGCAAACGGTCATCAACGCAAGAGCGCACGCAAGCTTCTGAGGAGCACACGTCGCAAGTCACGACGTCGGCCGTCAATGACGACGCGATCGTCGCGCCTGCCGTCACCTCGATTGACCTCAAGCTCGCCAACACGCACGTCCATTCTCACCTCGAAGACGAAGAGTCTAGCGACTCTGCCTCGACTGCCTCAACCTCTTCGGACGAAGGTGAAGTCGACCCCCATACGACGCCACAGCCCACTCTCGCAAACTACCTCGACCAGGTGATCAAGGTGACGGGACACCTCCCGCCGTTCGACGAGAACCACATGATCCGACAGCGCGTCTCGAATCACGGCAAGACTCGACCACTCGAACCAGCGAGCGAGTTGCCTGGGTGCCAGATGAACCCGGAACACATTGGCAAAGTGCATGCGGGACCCGTGCGCAAGTGGCTCCACAAGCGCGCCGAGTGGGACCGCAAGTACTCGAGCGAGTTGGAGAAGTTCCGACACATCCGATCGACCGATCGGGTCAAGGCGCAGGAGAACGGGTTCTTGCTCGGACGGTTCAAGGGGGAGAACCCGCCATTGTGCTCGTTGGCCGGGTTCAGTGACCCCGAACTCGCTCAACAGGCTGGCGAGAGTGTCGACGAGGTGGTCGGCAAAAAGGCTGCGGCAAGTATGGCGTTGGCATTCTGGTCCAAGGTCAGCTCGGGTCCCGACGAATCGAAGGCTGGCGACGAGAAAGTCAAAGAGGTCGAGCAAGAAATCCAGGAGGAGGAAGCCAAGGAGGACGCAATGCCCGCGGCAGCCTGATCCGTGTCGTCCGGCATGGTCATTGATAGCCTATGGCTCAATGTCTGGCGAGATTACCACCATGATGCATGATTTCCCATTATCTCATTTGTACATAGATTTCCGCTGTACCCATAGTTATACATTCAGTAATATTGCCTTCTTTCGTGATCTGACTCGTCGGGGGTTGTCAGAAAAGTCGGTGGTTGTTGCTCCACTTGAGATCAGCGCCTCTTCCTCACGCACAAGTGCCATCGCCATGGACATCGATTTGCCCGACGCGGCTACCTCTAGTCAGCCTACTCGTCGAATCACGGTCACGGATGCTTCGCCTTACGACCTCGAACAGGTCGCGAATACTTGGGAAGGTGCGTCGGCTCGATCGTCTCTTCCTCGAGCTCCCGTTCCTGCTGGTTCCAGGTGTACTGACACGGCATGGCTCTGCAGGCAGGGGCAAGGTGAACCGACTCATCTTTGTCGCACACTCGTCGCCATCGCTGTGCGGCCCCGCTCTCACACTCGCGCTCACCGCGATCCAGCAACTCACTCTCGACACGCAACTCTATCAAGAAGTCTTTCGTCTGTATCGTCAACATGTCAATGCCCTCGAGAGCGGATCCGAACTCGATCCGACTGCAGTTGCATGGTACGCCGGCATCCAGGGCAACGAAGCGACTCTTGATCGCACTTGGCTCGAGCAAGCCAAGAAGGAAGCACAGAGCGGCAAACAGAAGCTCGAGGTCGAGCTGAAAGGGTACACGACAAACCTGATCAAGGAATCTATCCGCGTGCGTGCATCCCTCTCGCTCGGTTCTCGTCTTCTGTTCTGACCATCTCGTCATTCACCCTGCTGCAGATGGGCTACCGTGATCTCGCAAGATTCCAGTACAAGTGCGGAGAGCTGCAAGACGCAGTCAAGTCGTACACAAAGTCTCGCGAGTACTGTACGACCAGCCAACACGTGCTCGACATGTGCTTGGGTGTCATCGAGGCGAGTTTCAGGCACCACATTCATTATGAACACTACACGAGGGTCAAAGCACTGACTTTTGCGTCCCTGACAGATTGCGCTCGACATGTCGAACTACGCGTTTGTGCGCAACTATGTCGTCAAAGCCGAATCTGCCGTCGATGCCGCTCAATCGGCGAACGGAAACAAGTCAAAACCTGCGCAGGTCCTCCTGCCAGGCATGGTCGCACCGGCTCAAGACCCGCTCGAGGCTGCGAAAGAACGCGAACGCAAGATTGTGCAGGAACGCCTTACGATTGCGGGAGGAGTAGCTCATCTCGGATCGGGAGCATTTGACAAAGCGGCGAGGGCCTTCACAGACGTCGGTACCGAGGCCCTCAATGCCGGTACAAGCCATGTTCGTCCTTTTCTCCAACGCGAATTGCTGTCGGCGGACCGTGCGAACTGATTCCGGACGACAACAGTTCATTCCCAGTGCGGACATCGCGCTTTACGCAACCTTCACTTCGCTCGCCTGCTTTGACCGAGGGCAACTGCGCTCGCGTGTGCTCGAGAACTCGCAACTACGGCCTTTCCTCGACCTCGAACCGTACCTGCGCGACATTGCACGCGCGTTCTACGATTCCAAGTTCAAGCACGGCCTCGAACTCCTCTCTAGATACGAGGTAATCAACTCTTCCATGTCGTGTTGTTGAGAGGCAGTCCACCTGACGATCATCGTGTTGTCAAACAGCATCGACCACTGCTTGACGTGCACCTCGCGCCTCACGTGCCAACTCTCCTGCGCTTGATTCGACAACGCGCGCTGCTCGCGTACTTCCAACCATTCGCTTCCGTCTCGATCGCACGGATGGCGGCTGCATTCGGGACCGAGCCGCAAGCACTTGAGCCCGAACTGATTGAACTGATTGAGCAAGGGTTCCTGCAAGCGAAGATCGACTCGGCGCAAGGGACGCTCGTCGCGAACAAGAAGGACGCACGAGTGACCGCTTTCAAGAACGCATTGGAGGAAGGAGAAAAGTTGCACAAGAAAGCAATCGCGTCTCAGCTGAGGTACGGTTCTGTGACCCTGATGCTCTCCGATCCTTTTGCCGTCTGGCATAGTGTATTGACAGGGTCTTGAACTTGACTTGTGACAGAATGAAGCTGCTACAGAACGACGTGATTGTTAAAGCGCCGCGGTCCAACCAGCAAAAGCAACAGCCCCAGCCTCAGCAACAGCAGGCCTAGTCTTTGGAACTCGGTCGATTTTTGAATGTATCTTCTGTGTCTCCCTTCCCGCACTTGTCTGTCCATAGCCTACCTCAGCCCTCTCGCAGATGTCTCACTCTGTTCCCCCAGATTCGTTTGTAGTTTGATACCCTCCTCTGACTCGCTGGACCAGATCGGCTTGCACGTACTTTACGAGTTTCAGCGTATTCGTTTTCTCCAGAACTTGTGAGAGAATCCTATTGACATTCGGAATAGACACGGCCGAGGATGATCGGGACGCTGCGCCAGTGAATTCGCCACACCGATTCGGGGTAGTCATTATCTGATGCACGCTCTACCAGCCCGTCAGCTGCAAACAAAGCGAATGCACGAGAACACCATGTTTGATGATGATGAAGCGAATCAACTCGAGAAAGCGATGCGGGACTCTTCTCGGCTCCTGTCCATCACGCCTGTCACACGTTGACATCCACGAGAACGCCTAACATTTCACAGGTCCAGCAGCTTCAACTACGGGTTCCGCCTGTCGCATTCGATCAGCAAGCAAACTTCTCCCCACTCGGACACTCTCTGCTCCTCGATCTCTCGGCTTGATCGGGTACCATGGCAGACTATTGGATCAGTCGTGACAAGTACTTTTGCAAATACTGCAAGATCTACATTGCAGATGACAAACCCGTCAGTCGTTTCTCTCCCCCTCAGAAATCGCTTCGCGTCCTAAGGTTGGTCTAATCTTCCCGTTTTTTTGAATAGTCACGCATTCAACATGAAACTGGATTGAGGCACAAAGGCAACTATGAACGATACATTCGAGACATTTACAAACGAGGTGCGAGGGATGCGAAAGACAAAGTCGAGGAATCGAAAGAGATGGCCCGGATCGAAGCCGTTTGAGTTCCAAATCCTCTAAGAAGAGACACTGTTTTTCAAAACGAGATGACTGACTTGCGTTGCTCGAACTTGAACAGGCAGCGAAAGCGGCAATGGGAATCGATTCCGAAGCTCCATCTGTGGCAGAGACTCAAGATCAAGAACCTCCTGTCGCATCGACTTCGAAAGCGAAACCTCCTCCACCAACCCCGAAACCTTCAGCTTCAGACCCGTATGCGAATTACACGACCGCAGAGTTTTTGGGGTACAAAGATGATGCCGCCGAACAGAAGAAGGAAGAGGCAGAATTGAGGAACAAGGAAGGGACAATTGGACAGTGGCAGAAGGTGCTCAAACCTCTGAAAGTGAGACCGATCGAACATGGAGGAGGAGAGATCAAGCGAGAACCTGGAATCGAGGAACGAGCTCCGTCCCCACCTCGACCTCGAACTGGATACTTTACCGAGAAGAAGGTCGATCTCGACGAAGACGAATTCGATCCAAGCAAGATTGGAGGCGGGATCAAATTGAAACGGAAACGTTTGACTTTGAAGGAGGAACAAGATCTGCAACAGACGCAATTGGCAGAACGCGATGCTGCTCGACTCAAGTGGGAACAGGAACACAGCCTCAACTTCGAAGACGACTCGAGTAGTACTGGTCGGACAGGTTGGCAATCGACAGAGGTCAAAGCTGAACCGTTGATGGTTTTTGATGAGGGGTCGAAACCGGCCGTCCCTCTAGCCGGAGGCGTCAAGGCAGAAGAGCAACCGGCCGACGTCAAGCCCACTCCAGCAGCCGAAAGTGGAAAAACTGGATTCAAAAAGCGCAAGATGCATGGAGCGGGAACGGTGCGCAAGAAGTGATCGAGATCATGATCCGCGTAGTCTTGTTTTTCATTCGAGGAATGACAACACGAGCTTTCGATTACACTTCTGTACAACAGGCTAGCACCTCTCGAGAACGATTGCGATACCTTGACCTCCACCAATGCAAGCTCCGCCAACGGCGTACCTCTTGTTGAGGCGCTGAAGGTTGTGAACCAAGTTGGCAGTGATACGCGCTCCACTCGCGGCGAGAGGATGACCCAGAGCTACAGCACCACATGTCGAGCTCAGTCGAGGCTCAAATCCAACGCGAGTCGAGAGGGATTATAACGCACCAATCGCACCGCCAAACACGTTCGACTTGTCATTCGGAAGATCGAGTTCGCGCTGAACCGAGAGCCACTGCGCCGCGAATGCCTCGTTGACGTCAAAGAGCTGTGTAACCGAGTGATAGGAACTTAGTAAGTTGGACCATGCTCTGATCTGAGACGAGAGAGCCGTCAGGCGTACGTCAATGTCGGAGATCTTGAGCGACGCTTTCTCGAGCGCGCCGCGGATCGCTTCAACGGGTCCAATACCTATGACACGCAAGTCGCACATTCAGCTGACGATCTGGAGAGGAAACAAACGTATGGGAGGAAACGCGTACCCATGATCGAAGGTTCCACCGCGACGACGTGGTAGCTCAAAACCTTTGCGAGAGGCTTGATTCCGTACCTCGAGAGCGCTTCCTCGCTGACGACCACATTCGCTGCAGCACCGTCGCAAATTCCACTCGCGTTGCCAGCCGACACGACTCCACCTTTGGCAAACACGGAGGGCAGTTTGCCGAGTTGCTCGAGCGTGACTTGGGGACGAGCGTGTTCGTCCTGGGCAAACATGATCGGTTCGCCACCCTTCTTTTTCGGTGGAAGGGACATGGGCGCGATCTCGTCCTTGAACGCCCCCGCGTCGAGAGCTGCGCCAAGAGGTCATAGTTGTGAATAGGAAACCTTGGGATGAGGTCTGGTCTTGGCTACCGCTCACCTTCTTTCCAGCGTCTCTGAGTTTGTTGAGCATACTCGTCACATTGTTGACGGGTGATACCAAACTTGTTGGCGAGGTTCTCGGCAGTACTGTAGCCAACAAGTTGGTCAGGAATTGAACTGTGCGCGACAAGCTCGGTGCAGGACTTACATTCCCATCGGACTAGGCGATGAGGGAATCAGTCAGCTCTTCAAGCTCCTGACAGGCGCTGCTAGATAGTACGACAACTCACGTAGGGGTCGGCACGCGATCGGTAAGAGCAGCGGCGAGAGAATCCTCGAGCTTGAGATCGACTCCGTAGCGTGTTCCAAAGCGGGAAGCGCCCGAGAGTGTATCTGTTGAATAAAACGCATCGGTGAGCGTCGAACAGGACTTCGCAGAGGCTGAGAGCTACGAGAGGGCCCGTACATGGCGAGAGTGACATTTGTTCTGCACCACCTGTCAATACGACGTCTGCTTCGCCCAACTTGATCTCTTGCGCAGCACTGATGATCGTCTGAAAGCCACTTCCGCACAGCCTATTGACACGGAGAGAGAGCCAGGGTCAGGAGGAACCCCACATACTGTCGCGACAGTCGAAAGCACGGAACGAACCTGTTGACGGTCACAGCGGGAACGTCTACCGGCAGTCCACTGAGATGACCGACATGACGAGCGAGGTAGGCTGCTGATGGATCCGAATACAGGACTTGGCTGTGCATCCGCGCAAATGTGAGTGGATTCACGCGCGACTCGGTCCGGGTTGGTGTACTCACCCAAAGTGAACGCTGTCGACCTTGACCCCTTGTGGCAGCTCTGCGAGTGCAGCTTTGCCTGCATGTCCACCGAGCTGTGGGTCCGGAGAAACGGTGTCAGCGAGGATCAACCGCGGGACACGGGTTGAGAGTGGGGGTCATTCGCTCACCTGGGCTGCCGTAAAGTTTTTGAGCGAGCCACCGAACGCTCCGAATGCCGTACGTTTTGCTGCTGCGATATAGACCATGTTGTGTCGAGAAGCACGAGAGAGAGACCGCGCTCGATGATTTCGCCAACTTTGGTCTCCGGCATCCGGCAACTTTCCGCTTCTGGTCAGCTCTCTCTCTTCTCGCATTCCAGATGCAGGAGCGTGACGAATAATGTACCAGTGCAATAGTTGAGCACAACCGGATCAAGGAGGAAAATTGAGGTATCGCACTACTGATTGAATTCGGACAAATCTCGAAAGCTACGCAACGTCTCGGTTACAATTTGGGCTTCTCCCCGTCTGCAGGAGGAGGGATTCCCTTCTCGCACACTTCCCTCATCTCCCTCAACGCCTCGACCAGGTTCTTCCGGAACGTCTCGGTCGACGTTTCCGGGTTCGACACTTTCGATTCAATGCCAAACTTGACGAGCTTGTCCCCCGCGAGATCTACATCGAGCCGAAGCCGTGTCAGCTCGAGCTTTCGTTCTCGAATACAAGAGGAAACTACTGACAGTTGATGCCGTAGCCGTTAGGATACACCGATCCAAACCCAGTCCCGTAGAACCTGTCGCCGGCGCTCAACCCGCTCGTGCTCAAAACCCATTCTTGACTCTTGCCGAACAGCTCGTCCTCGAACAGTGGATGGCTCTCCTCAAGATCTGGACGCAACAACAGTCGCAGACCCATCAAGTGACGATCAATGCCCCGCCCAGTCGACGACTCGCGCGTGAGCGTGTTGTGCGTTTTGGTCGCAGCAGACAGGAGCGAATACAGTGTCTTGTGCTGTGGATGAAGCGTGGTCATGAGCAACGCGCAGTAAAAGCAAGTGTAGCCCTGAACGAGATCTGCACTCACGTCAGTCTGGCCTTCTCGCATAGCCTTGACCCACTTCCAGCTGTCTTCGCTGAACGTGCGAATCACCTCCGTTCTGCCCCGCGCGAATAGGCGCGTCGATGCCGTCTCGTACGTCGCAGTCGGTCGATTGTGCGTCTTGTGGAACGCGAGTTGAAGCGCCATCTGCAGATACGCATCGGGAGAATGTTTGCCTGTCGCGCACATGGAAACGAGTCAGGACGCGCTTCAGGCAGCAGGGCGCGTGGCGAGATACGCACCAACGTTCTTGATCCAGCCTGCGCCATACTCGTCGAACCACAACATCCTACCTTCGCTGTCTTGCGCAATCTCTTCGACCGTCTTTGTTGCCTTATCAGCCGCCTGTTTGATCCGGTCGTCGATGACCCACTCGAACGGTCCATCGACGGTACTGGCGCTCTGGCCCCGCTGAGAAGCCGAGCTCGGGTCGAGATCTTCGGCGAGAGCGTAATCGCACACGATCGAGGGAATGAGAGCATCGCAAGGCGAGTGTTCACCGACCATGCTCGCTCGGCCGTTACTTTCGACGTGGATCCCGACCGCTTTGTCCCACCAGCGGTTCTTGCCTGACCCTCCCGCAGTCGAAGCGTTGCGGATGTGCGCATCAAGATCCGTTGAATCCTTTGAAGGGTCCGAGTATGACGTGGTGAACGTGGGAGATTTGAGCGTGTACGGGTCGAGGGACAGAACAAAGAGACTGTCTTCAATGCGAGTAACCGATGCGCGGTTCGTGGGCGAGAGCGCGAGAAGGTGTTCACGGGAGGTGGTCCAGCTGTCTCGATCGTCCCCTGAAAGTACGCCGATGCTCGTTTCGGCCGGGCCTCGCCGAGTCGCATCGTCAGCGATCGCCCACAGTCCGCGTTCTAGTTCCGCAGGCGAGACCGCGTTTCCATCAGCCGAGACGACGTCGAGCGAGTAGAAGTGGTCGTGAGCCATCACGACGATGTGCTTGGCCGGGTGAGGGTGGGGGGCATGGGCCAACGTGTCGGAAGGGTGAAGAGGCAGTCGGGTCACTCCAAACACCCTGTTTGCGAACCAGAACCGTTGCGAGCGACCTGATCAGTTTCCGGAACGATCACGATCCAGGAACGGGCAGGACATTGTAGAGACGCAAAAAGTGACAAGAGGAGGATACAGCAGGGCGAGGAAGGGGTGTCAGGAGGCTCAGTCCGAAACGCGGGAAAGAAAGTTCACCGAGAGTATTGATGCATCTCAAACGGACCTGCTCGAGAAGAATCCGGGAGGATCTCTTGTCTGTTACGAGATCGAAATGGCATAATCAGCTTCGAGCTCGAGAAAGGAATAGTACACGGAGAGACAAGTAGATACCGATCAAGGCGAAGCTTGAAATCGACGAGACGCTGTGTGAGCTTGGCAGCCCTTCGAATCTGCCAGTCAGTGAATTGACCTGGAGTGGATGCAATGATTGAGCTCAGAATTTCGAAAGCGTGCAAGCTGCGAGACTCGAGAGCTCACCCTTGTCGGGGATGCTCGCACGGAATTCTGCCGGAATCGAGTGGTCTTCCTTCATAAGCAGCCACCAGTTGCTGTTGACGGGGAGGGGCACGCGCCATGAATGGTACGCAATGTTGAGCCAGAAATGATCGTCGAGCCAGTTGTTCGGCGTCATGCGGTCGACATCTGGATGTAATGAGAACCTGATGAGAGGAGCTGCTACCATGCGAGCGGATAGGACTAACCTTTGAGCCGTTCCTGCAGGACCTTGCCAAGGCCGTTCTGAAAGCTGTCTGCAAGTTCCCTCCTCTTTGCGAGCTCCCGTTCGACCCATTGCGCGTCCTCGCTTTGCCGAGCGGCTTGGTCGAGCAAGAAGGGTCGAAGCGAGATGAGGTACTTGTCGAGCGTCGCAGCGAGCGGCGGCACGGGCAGCCTGGGGAGCGACTTGGACAGCGCGAACGTCCGCGGCTGCTCGCTGCGGTAGGGCGTGAGGGCAAACATGCGGGTCGAGGTAGAGCTCAGGGGCCGGCAAGTGGGGCGACGGCGCGTGAAACTCGATGAACCGAGAACGGGGACGCGAGCGAGAGCAGTCGAACTCGATGGCAATGACAGACGGACTAGGGCGCGTGCAGGCGAGGACAGATACATGAGTCGGGTCGTCGCGCTCAAGAGCTCATGTCTGTGCCGAACGTCGAGAAGGGGACACGGACGGTCAAGAAGCCGGATGCCGTAACCTAAAATCTTCTCGCGCCGGCCACCTCGCCGGGGCAAGAGCGTGAAATCGCCCACTCAAAAATTTCTGGCAGACAGACTAAAGATGTAAAGAAATACAAAGACTGCTCAGACTATTTCAGAAGATGCTCTTCTTCACGCCGCCCCCAAACTTGGACGCGCTTGGCTTGGTCAGCTTGATTGGCGACAGATTGCCCGGGATGAGTCCGTTGACGTCCGCGTTCTGTGCGAGCAACGCAATGAGCTTGGTCTGACGAGGAGAGAGCGAGAGAAGTGCTTAGATCCGCACCTCGATCCGACTTTGCCAATCCATCCCCTTCTTGTCGCCTCCGAAAAGTTTCCGCTTCTTCTTCTTTTCGGGGACATCCTTGGCGGTCTCGGGAGGTCCCTCGTCCACTTCCAGGTCGAGTTTGAGCTTCTTCTTCCCCAAACTTGCCGCTTTCGCCGCTGTCTTCGAATTATCCTCGGCGCTTGAATTGGTTGCCTTCTCGCTCTGTGCTTGACCTTTGCGTTTCTTGGTCGGCACAGTTGCAGGCAGGATCGAAGCCGCTCGAGGCGTCTCGTCATCCTCCTCTTCGCCTACATCGTCGTTGCTGTTTTCCTGCTCCTGTTGCCCCACGACTTTCACTTTCGGCTTTGGTTTCGTCGTCACCTTACTTTTGACCGGTCGGACAGTCTCTTGCGAGTCCGAATCTGTCTCGTCTGCATCGACGACTTTGCTAATAACCGTTTTGTCCTTCTTGGCCGTTGTTGTCGATCTCTTTCCACCTTTGAGCAACTGCTCGACCTGACGCTCTTCTTCTGCCTCGGAATCGTCATTGTCTTCCTCTGATCGGGCCGAAGCAGATTGTGCCTTGCGCTGGTCTTTGCCGACGTTTGCTCGAGGCTTGATCGTTGCATTGGCGGACTTGGCAGAAGTCGACTCGACGAGAGCATCGTACTTTGCTTGCAGAATATCGAGGGCTGACTTGGTAGCTTCCAGCGTGACGCCGGTTGAGGCCGATGTTTTTTCGGCTGTCTTGAGTGCGCTCTGCGAGGCTTTCAGTCGAGCCTGTGTCGACCTGAAGGTGAGCAAGGCCCGTTTGACAGGAACATGTGTCTGGAAGTGCGCAAACGACATACCTTGAGATCCTTGACCTCTGCTGCCATTTGATCTTGTTTGTTGCGGACGCTATCATCGCCCTTTCCGCCCATCTTGCGGGCGTGAGCGAGCTCCGCTTCAAGCGCCTCGATCCGTTCATCCCGTATCGCGAGATCTTCCTGAGCTTGAGACAGTGAGCCGTGCAGTTGTTCGCCCGAGGTCTCCGCAGCCTTGCACGAATCGAGGAGAAGCTTGCGGCTGGCCGAAAGCGCCGCAATCTTCTTCCTCTGGGAAGTGACGATGCTCTGCTCGAACATGGATTGTTTGATGGTACAAGCAGAGTCAGTCAGGGAAGAGACCCGAAAAATTCGAACACCGGTAGCTTTACCTCGAGTTCTTCTCGTTCTGCTCGCTCATGACCCAAGTTGCCTTTGACAATCGCAAGTTTGCACTCTGTCTCGGCGAGTCTGATTTCCCAGGCCCGTTCCTCGTACTCGAGCAGCCCGATCTCGTATTTCTCCTTCCACCTCCGGTTGTTCAGTTCGCATTTGAGCTTGTTGACGAATTCTTTCGCACGCCGCTTCTTCGCCTGCTCGATCGACAACGCACGCTCGGTTGCGCTCACTCTCGATTCGAGTTCTCCAACAATGGCGGGATCGACCTGGTTGCGTTCTTGGTCTTGCTGCAATATCGTGAGCTCCTGAGCGAGCCTCGAAGCCTCTGCTTCCCACCCTTCTGCGTCCAACCCGCGACTCGCCTCGACCGACGAGAGCATGCGTTCGAGGTTTTCAATCTTGCCTGTCGCTTCGGCGAGTTGCGAGACGGTCGATTGCGACGCGGCGGCGAGCGTCGAGTTGCGTTTCTTGAGGGAACGCAGTTGATTCGCGAGCGGCAAAGCGAGGAAGTTATCTCGAGCTTGCGCAAGAGCCGAAGTGTGGGATGAGGAAGTGCGTCGGTGCTCGACCGGAACGGGGGAGAACAGCTGCGAGCTCGAAGCTTCAACGCTACGACGCGGTATTCGAGCGAGGGCCGCCTCCGATGCTGATGAACCAAGCGCGCCAGCGGAACTAGCAGGCAGAGAGTACCGTTTCGACCTCGGGCTGCCCTGCGACGAAGTGCCGACGGGAAGATCTGCGCACGATTCGACCTCAGTTTCGGCACGGGTCAGTGGTTTGAAGCGAGGAAGAAGACGCTACATACTTGAAGGAAACAGCATCTTGCCAATTTCGGATGGCCTTGCTCGCTTTGCAGGTTTCGCAGTGTCGGGCCCACCAGTCGGCCGCTCGCTGAAGAGGTCCTCGGACGCAAACATTGCCGTTTTGTGCTGCTGGTCCGACGAGCCTTGCATGGTTCCAGGCCGAAAATTAGGGTCGTACTGTGGAGCTCTCAGCTCTGGCGGGATCTGTCTGTTTGAGCGCAGGAGAGAGGTCGAGGTCGAAGGGAGGTCGGGCAGAGGCGGGGAAGACGAGGCGACGCGGGAGAGCTCGACCTGTGTCGAGGCGACATAGGATCTGTCGAACAGGGACATGGCTTGCACTTTCTATCTGGGCAAGGCAGAAGGAGAGACCATCGAGAAGCGTCAGCTGAATGATGAGTCTACGCAGGCCGATGCGTGTATCCCGCGTCCCTGTTGCGCTATAGCTGATCGTGACGAGCTGCTACGCTTCAGGTGTCGCTCGAGGCGATCCTTGGGCCAATCGGTATCGATGATGCGTCGCATGACTTGTCGATCAACAAACAATCCCGCAGTCTGACCGCTTGCTCACCTGAATTTCCTGGGGGCCAAGGCCACTTAGCAGAGCACAGCACCAGCGATGCACGATAACCCAAGGTTAGGCGAGGTTGGCGTGGAGGTCGGGCGAGAACGCGTCCCCTGCAAGCACGCGTCTGATGTTTTGCTTTGACCCGCACGCTCCTCAGCTTCTCACCTGTGAGGCTGTGCCCATGTTTGCACGGCTTCGCCTTCATACCGCCATGCGTGCCAATCGCTACGGTGGCTTTCACCTCGCAAAAGATACCTCGATACTCATCAGGTTACTCGGTCCTATGCAGGCGATCGGTATTCAAACTGTCTGTCGTCTTTTTCCGGATAGTCTCTTATCTCTGACGACTGTCTTCGACCCAAGAAAAGCTTTCTACTCGAGCAATCGCCAGTCTGACCATCCTCGACGACGGACGTTTGGCGATCGAGCGTCATTGTAGGCAATACGAGACGGCCAATTGCACAGATAACGGAACTTGGACAAGCGAACAGAACAAAAACAAGGTAGATCACTCCATTCCTGACGGAGATTGGTCGACAGTCGACTCGAAATCGATTCCAGACGATTGTCGCTCCCCCGATCTAAGCAGCGTCGCGCTTGTTGCCCGTGAAAGCTCGAATCGAGAGGCGCTCTACAGCGCAGGTACGGACCGCGTCGAACAACATCTTGTTGCGTAGGTTCTGTGCCTTCATGCCTTGCGCGGTCCAAATTTCGGGCGTGTTCCAGCCCATGTCTTTGATGTGGAACGCAAAGTTGGTCTCGGTCTCGAGATCCTTGAGGACTGCGATCATGAGCAGCAAGACAAGGTCGTCCGCTTGGGGCTCGGCCGACCTGTACAGTCAGGCATCCTTGGATGTGAGCGCTCGGTTCGCGTTCCAAATCTGGATTGCATCGATCTGAACTCGGAGACTCACTTGTAATTTTGCGTAGGCAAGTGGATGAAGTTGTAAGGCTGCTTTGCCATCTCTTGAGGGTCGCTGTCGAGGGAGTCACCGATCCGTCAGTTGGGCGAAGCGAAATTCTTTCAGAGCCCCGCGACGGTGAATGCGGATGCTTACTGCGTGAGCACGACCGTGTTGTGTACACCGAATTGAATGCCTTCTTCCTGGTACAGAGCAGTCCAGAGGTACTCGAGGTCCTTGACGGGATGAGGCGAGTCGCGCCATTTGCTAACCAAGACATCGTTATCGAGACTCGTCAAGCACGACTGAAATTGACGAGAAGCATGCGGAGACTGACCTCATGTCCTCGGCGGCGAAGAGGCCCAGAACATTATCACGCTCGTCCTCTTCGGGCCCACCGGTTGGCAAGTTGAGCTCCTTGAGGATCTTGAGACCTTCCTTGCGAGGCTTCGACGTCCAGAATACGAAACACCAGGGCACTTGGCGTTGGAGGAGGTAGTTCTAGTGACACAGCGGTTAGTTTCATCCTTGGCCTGGCATTCTTACAGAAAACATGGAACTGACCATGAACGTTTGCAGGTAAGCACGCTTGATGTACTCCGTGTAGCCTCCAACGAAGTGCTTCGGGAGATGAGCCGCAAGCAGTCCGTCGAGCGAGATCACCAGAAGTGGGTACTTAGCCTTGACAGGTTGCGACGGCACCTCGACCTGGGAGAGGTAGTCGCTGTCCGCGGCGTGACCAGTGATGCCGCGCAGAATGTCGGAAATGGGACATGTGCAAGGTCCATGTACAGATCCTAAGAACTGTGTCACACAGCAGGGCGGAAACGAGTCAGAAGGGCAAGTCCGCGGAAGGGTCCGGCAAAATCGGAGAACGAGCCTACGCGGATGTGAATCGGGCACGAGTTGGTGTTCCCGAATGATGAAGAGAGACCCGAGGGAGTGCTCGCGGAAGGCTCGATATCGCCGACCGTGATCCTGGTGATCCTGCGGGTCCGCTTCAAGACGGTGACAGTGTGGTCACCGCCGGTGCTTCCCCCACCCGCACCGTCCAGAAGATGCGCTAGATCATCTTGAGAGAGTACACCTTGAGCCATGGTGGATATGTTGGTATCTGTGGAGGGAACCGACAGCAGAAAGGAAAACGGAAGCAAGAGACTTTTGACAGGCGACCTGATCCTGGCTCGCTAGCTCGAGCCCGCCCGGTTCCACGGCAAGTCCGATCATTCGGAGTTGGTACAACACAGACCAGGTGCCGGGCGGTCTGTGTGCGAGGCGGCCTCAACACATTCCGCTGCCCCTGGCCTATCAAGAGGACAGTCAGTCAGGATCACCTTTTTAGAACAAGCACAGACTTACTCTTGCCTGTGTCCGAGTCGCAGACACAGCACCAAAGTCCGGTTTCTTCCATAAGAATCGGACTATTCATATTACTATTGTAAAGGCTGAGCACGTCCCGGACTCGACAGGGCTGGGCAACCCCGGCGGCCTCCGGCGGGTGCGCTTACAACCGCTGACCGATTCCACGCCGCTCAACCAGTACATAGACCCTTGACTGAGACTACCTCGACAGAGTCGGCGCTCGCAAATGTCGAGGCTTCCTAAAGAGACTGAAGCACAGACCGTACGACAGCATTGCCGAAACAGCTGCTTCCCGCGTACAACGAGCGCTTCGCGGGAGCATAGAAGTCGATCTGGAGTTCGTGCCAGAGCTGCTCAGGGACAAGAAAAGTTCCACGTTTATGGATGTATCGTACATGTACACAAGCCTATCTCTGTCCCGTCTGACGCAGAATCAGTCGTATCCCGATTGCGTCTTGTCATACGGCGTTTTGTTATCGTCGAAGGACAAATTCAAGAAGTGTGATTCGCGAGAGGGCCCGTGCGCCGACAATCTTTCACTTTCCGGATGCTAACAGCATTCCGGGCACCTCCTCCTCAGAGATGGACTGTGTCTCAGCAACTGGCTCGGTCTCACGTCATCGCTGAGCTGACGCAATAAGCTTGATCATTGATATGAACAGTAAGACAACAAGCTACGAATATCGGAAATCGGGAAATCGAGGAATCAATCCAACTGGCGACCCATTCAGAGAGCACTCTTTTGCTGGCCCTTGAGGAACCCAGCAAAGTACGCGTTGATGGCTTCGAAACCATCCTTGTCGAGCGTGACGACGGCTCCGACGTATCCATCGGGTCGGACCACGACGATCGAACCCTTGTCGAGCGCCACTCCGTACTTCTCGTGCAAAGGAGCTTTCGAGGCTTTGTCGACTCGTCGGTCGGGCAGGTCGTCCGAGTAGACTTGCGAGCGGTAGGTACGAAGGTTGTAAGGGAGATCTTCGATCTATAGAATCAGGAGAAGGGTCAAAGGGGTGCAATTCTCAAATGTGCGATCGATTAGACTCACGTTCCACTCGGTGTGCGGGTCGGCAAACACCGTCAAGAAGGTGAAGAAGGGGTTGTAATTCGGCTCGCGTTGTCCGCGTTCAGGTTCGATGTGGCGAGTCTCTTGCGAGTTGAAGACGGTAGCAGCTTGGACGGATCGCGAAGGTCGGTAGAGGTTGAGGAAAGACGAGGGAGAGTCGAGGAATTCATTCAAGGCTGCGAGAGCAGGTTGCGAGGTTTGGTATCGTCCTGCCATGACATGGATTCTGCCGGGTGTTTTTTAAGTGCGTGAGTGAAATGTCGACTTTCTCAAATAAGGGCAGGGGAACTGACCGGAAGGCACCGTTCATCTTAACTTCTTGCTGGATGCGTACATGGTTCGCATCGATCGCACGGGTGACTTTGCCAGGAAGTAATCGTTGACCAGCAATGAGCTTGGATCCTTGCGGGTTGAAGACGCCCTTCTTGTGGTAATTTTGAACGAGCTCGGAGTCAGGAAGTGCGTTGAGAACGTTTTGGTGATAGATCGCTCCGCATCCCGAAGTGACTGTACAAGATAGTGGAAACATGATCAGCGGTGATGGTCTCGAGGGGAAGCATCAGATGAACGACTTACAGAACGCGTTCTTCTTGAAAGTCTCGATGAACAGCTGTGCATCGACAGCGCCCTTGCTCTTTGCCTTGGTCGCATCGTCGGTCAATTGGTCACTTTTCGGTGATCGGCCCGAGAACAGCGTCGAGTACGCCTTGTCAAACGCGAGCAGCTCCTCGGCGATTCCCTTTCGCTCCTGCTCGTACGTCGGGAGCAGAATGGACGAGTCCGCAACACCTTTCTCGACGAGGTTGATCTTCCAGGCTAGCGAGTACATGTCGAGCATCGAAATGTTCATGCTAGTAGTGGGCGGCTCCATGTCAGATCATGCAAGAGAGGCGTAGGAGGCAAGGCTGGACTAACCCTTGACCAGCTTTGGGCGAGTGGGTGTGAGTCGCGTCTCCGCCAAGGAAGACTCGGTGATCGAGGGTGTAATTTGAGGCGATACGTTGGCCGATTTCTGTCGTACGAGAAGAGAATACCATCAGTTTGCGCATCTTCGCATCGAGACAATACGACAACTAACGGTAGACCGAGAACCATGCAGTCTTGCCGAATTCGAGCTGGAACGGCTCGAAGATCTTTCTCGCCCTCTCCTTGCAGATGTCTTCGCTGGCGTCGCGTCCGTAGTGCTTTTGCTTGCCGTCGGGACCGGCTTCGGCTTGGAGCTGAACGTAAAGACGCACGAGTCCGGCCTCTCGCGGGATGACCATGATCGAGCCCGAGTTCCTCGAGTGGATGAGGCACTTGGACATGATGTCGGGGAAATCGGTTTTCCTGTTGTATGCATCGACATGTTCAGCACGTGCACCTGACCTGACAAACGAAGCGAAATCGAGGCAACGCACACTTCGACGTCCATGACACCCCAGATGATGTCGGAAGCATCACCGAGCATTTGAATCTTGCCTTGCCATTCTCCATCACCAACCTGTCCTCCCGAGATGGCTCTTCGGACGAGCGACTTGGCTCCATCGACTCCGAGGAGGTACTTGGCCCGCACGTTCACTTTTTCCTTGGTCTCGCCGTGTGAAAACGTCGCCGAAACGGGATATTGAGTGTTGGAAAGGTCGGTCGAGCAAGTCTCAAACTCGTAAGGGCGGAAGACGTTGCCGTGCGGCGCACGAGATTGCTTGTCGGCGGGAAGGTAGGGACGACGAGCTTCAACCTCGTCGAGGAACGATCGCTCGATGAGACCTTGGTGCAAGAGAAGAGTGTAGTTGTCCACGACGCTAGCGCAAGAAGAGATGAATGTCAGCCTAGAGTTCGTGCAAGACACTGTTCGAATGAGCTCACTCGATGAAGTCAGGGCAAGAAGGTGCGCGAGACGTGCGCGCGAGCTCCTGGTCGTCGGTGGGATCCCAGAATGCGACCTCGTAGACTCTATTCGAGCATCATTTGATCAGTTTCGAGCTGGACAAATAGATGGAGATGATTCTGCAGAATGTGGCGTACCGAACTCCTTGGTTGATCATACGCTTCGCGAGCGATGCCTTTCCTTCTTCGTAGTACACGCCGCCAATGTTGCGCAGGACCTGTTGTTCCAAGTGAGTGTCAGCTCGTGATTCTTAGATCTTGAGGGTCAGAATCAGCTATGGCTCACTTCGAGCGTGCGAGGTTGGAGACCGTCAGCTCGTCCCGCCTCGGTCGTGTGCGGTCGGTTGTCAATGTGGAGGACCTTGAAGCCAAAGGTGGTCAAGCACAGGTCGGCCATGCAACCTGCCGGTCCAGCTCCAACGATGATGACACTGAGAATCGAATATCGTAGGTCAGAACTAATGCGGTCCAGCCGCCAAGAATTGGAAGCGGCACGCACTCGTATTCACTGTCGGGAGTGTGTTGGGTCGAACCCGAAGGTGCAGTGCCGTTGGCTTTTTCTTGAATTGTGGTCATCTTGGCGGAGAGGGCGATGCAATGTGGGGGGAAGTCGCCAAACAAGTAGAGTCTGTTTCCTTCACGAGTCGAAAGTCCAGTGAAGTCGAGAGTCCAGTGGAGCGGAAAGAGCAAGAAAGAGCGGTTCGAAGATTTGAAAGGTGCAGGGGGAGAGGGAAGTTCCGCCGGGAAGAACGCTGTCCCGAAAGTTCGACGTCGGCAAAGCGAGTGGGGTTGGGGGATCGGCTCAAGGTTTTCCCCTCTCGAATAAACTTGCGACCATGATACGAGTGGACGCGCCCAAGCGGAGCGTCACATACAGTACATACAGTAGTACAAGTTGGCGTCTGCAAAGATCGATCAAGCGCAAGTGCAGGTACGCGAAAATCGCGGCCGCCTTTATAAGCTTCCCAGAAATCATGCTCTTCGACTCTTGCTTCTCTACTCCTCCAGTTCCCGTTGACTGTGCAATCAACGTTTACAAGGCAATAGGAGGGGAGCGATACAAGTAGTTTTTACAGACCCCTGGAATCGACAGGTTCGCACAAAGACATGACCACCTTTCCTCTTTGCGTATTCTTGTCCTGTGGTCCGAGAGAACTTGTCATCAGTACCGCTTCCGTCGGCAAAGGGGCACGCGGCTAGGAAGCAACGGCCATGCTCACCTTTTCGACACTGATTTCGACCGTGACCTTGTCAAATACTCCAATCTTGACCTGGTTCCCGGCCTTGTCCGGTACCGTAATCTCGTACGTCTCGGCATCGTACTCGTTGTCGCGCTTGAACGTGACCAAGCCTTCCAATCCGAATCTGAAAACGTATCATCACAAATCAGCAAATTCCGCATCGAAGAGACGGGCCAACAGAGAGCGAGATGGGCTCAACTGATTGACAAAGACGGCGACTCCGTTCCTGAACGCCCTGATGACAAACGCTTCGGCCTTGACTTTCTGCTGACTGTCGAGGTTCGCCTTGGCGCGTTCCTCGCGACGCTGAATCGCGAGCGCGACGTAAAACTCGATACTCGCACGTGCAGCCTGTTGCGCACTGCGATGGCGCTTGTTGACCGTCTCGAGTGTCTTGTCGACCCACGACCTCGTCTGCAGTCCGGCATGGAGCGGTTGTCCCGAGATCGCAGCCGACAGTTGTCGATGCACCATGACGTCTCCGTACCGACGGATGGGAGACGTGAAGTGCGTGTAAATCGGCGAAGCGAGTCCATAGTGTCCGAATTGCGAGGCCGGGATCGAACCCGAGCAGAAATACTCGGCAGAGAGCATGCACCGTGTTGCCATGATACGGACGAGAGTGTTGAATGCGGGGAACGAAGGGTCCTGACATTTAAGCGAGACAGATTAGCTACAGAGAGCCGGGAACAAGGGCAGTGATGGCAACTTACGACACATTGATCTAAAGAATCTGCGAGAGCCCGCGAAGTCGATACATCGAGGCTCATGTTTCGTCGTTTCTGCAGGACATCTTGCAGCACCTCAAAGTTGGTCTTGGGTGGTGGCGCGTGACGACTGGATATATGGATGTGACTCAGCGCAGACTCTCGAATAGAGCAAAGGTGTTCGAACAGAGGCATGCTCACCGGAGGACAGCAGTTTGAGGGAACTGCTGGTAGATGCGTTGAGCCACCGAGATGTTGGCCAACAGCATGAACTCCTCGACGAGACTGTTCGTTTCGAACAGTTCCTTGACCTCGACATCAACCGGGGCATCGACAGGTCCTGTCGACTCGGACGATTCCATATGGATTTTGACTTCGGGCGAAGCGAGGTTCAACGCTCCGGCCGCCATACGTTTCGCTTTGAACTTGCGTGCGAGCGAGTTGAGTAACCGAATACCTTCTGTAAGCTGATCCTTCTTCGATCTAGTCATGCATTTGTCACAGTCAGTTCGCTAGCACACGGTTGAAGCCAGTCTAGAGAAGCACATACGCATCGTCTTGCCGCTTTTGTGCAGCTTCGTACGTGAACGCTTCTTTACTCGCAATGACCGATTTTGTGAATTTGACGTCGACAATGTCGGCATCTTCGTTCAATTCCTGTGCGCATGGTATGTCAGTCGAAGTCAGCGTGACCTATTGCAGAGGCTTCCCAGTTGAAGAAACCTCACCCAAATAACCGAGAACGCCAACCGTTCGACGTATGGTCGGAGCGAGCACAGGTTGGTACCTAGCAAATGCGGCAACATGTCGATACGCTTGTCTACGAGGTAGACAGTTGTCCCTCTGGAGGCGGCTTCTGCGTCCATCGGGTTGTCGGGCAAGACGAAATGCGACACATCGGCAATATCTGCGTCATAGTAGAGCATCGTGCGTCAGAGAGTCAAAGAGAGGGGCTAGCGACGCGCGCCGGGATGGCGAAGAGTCTTCGAGCTTACGAACTCCGGCTTGAATATTGCCGTTCGGTAACCGTTTCGCATGCAGAGCATCGTCAATGTCCTGGCAACCTGGAGGATCGATTGAACAAATGATCTCGTCCCGCAAGTCGACCCTGCCGTTCCAAATCCCCTTCGGATCGTTGTCCTTTGGTGGTACAACCCACGAGTCGCCTTCAGGCGGCAGGCAGTTCAAGATCGAAGCCGAGAACGGCCTGTATGGGATCTCCCACTCCTCCAACAAACTCTCGACTTCGCCCTCTTTCGATCCTACTTGTCCCAGCACGCGCACAAAATGTCCTTCTGGGTATCGCGACGTAATCGACCAGCGATCGATCGAGACGAGGAACTTTTGTGAAGCGAGGTGACTCGCTTGGCGAGTCAAGATTCGAATGCGCGGGATCTGCCGCGACACGGGAGAAGCAAGGATCGTGGTCGAGGTGGACGAAGTGAGAGCTGAAGGGGGCAGCGAGGCGAGGTCGAGGGTGCAAACGTAGGGCCTGAACGCACGGCGGACGATACCGACCACCCGGCCGGTCGGTTGCACCTCACGTGTTGGAACGGGCACGCTCGGCACGATCGAAGGTTCGGGTGCGGAAGGTTTGTCCGTCGTCGAATCTTCCGTTGGAAGTGCGTCGGGGTCGTCTTGCTTCTGATCCGAGTCGACCACCTCTTCTCCAATCGACTTCCATTCAGATTCGGGCAAGAGCTCGACCACGACAAGGTCACCAGCCACGGAACGGTTCATCGACTCGAGCCCGGCCAGGAGAATCGGTTTGTCGCGTCCAGGCACGTTGACCATGGCCTCGCGGTAGTTGTACTGGCTTGGACTGAAATGACCCTGGAACAGTTTGCCCGCCTTGACTCCCGCTTGCAGAACACTCGCAGGAAGATACTCCGAGTACAAGGCCTTGCCGCGGCCCTTGCCGCCATTCTTGCCATCGCGGTCCAGACCGGTTCCGGCAACGGCAAGCAGATCAACGAGCTTGGTTTGAAGAGTTGACGAGAGCGAATCTACGTATTGGCGAATCGAGAGTGCCGGGATCGAAGCGGCCTGAGCGAGTTTGAGGTTCGCTGCGTCATCAGTCAGGAGGACGAGAGGTGCGCTCGAGGTCGCAGCCGACTCGGTCGAGTTCGAAGTCTTCTGTCGTTTGTTCGTGGGGGCCGAGGACGTTAACTGCGAGGCATAGTACGCCGCAACATGTCGGATTGCTGGCGGCACAGACACGAGAGTCAATCGGTCGGCTCGCTCAAAACGGGATTGGAAACTCGCTCACCTCGGTCGTTGCGGTCGTTGGGCGACTCGCCTGGTTCGCGCTCGAGGAAAGTCTCCTCGATGGCCTCGTTCCAGGCGGTGAAGCCGCGCTTGAGGGTGACGGTGGCGATGCCGTCGGGGAGAACGAGGTCGTCGTCGACGAGGGTGCGAAGCTTGTTGTACAGGGGCAGACTGCGATGGCGGACCTCGTCGAGGACAGTCTGAGAAACGAGTAGCGGCGCAGGGAAGTCGGGCGAGGCGAGGAGGTCGAACTGGTGCAGGATTGCGTTCGTGTCGGGCACAACCCACTGCACGCCGGATGGGAGGGTCGGCGGGGACGGGAAGTCGCTCGCTGGGCGCAGGTAGTGCTCGCGGATCACTCGCTGCAGTTTGCCTCGAGCGGTCTTGCGCCAGTATGCGGTCGAGGAAGCGCCTCCCTGCCCGGCCGGTCGCTTGCGCAGGATCGTGATACTCGATGGAGTACCAGTCGCGTCACTCATCGCTGATCTGAAAGGGGCGAGTGGAGTGATGCGGTAGTCTGAAACTTGATGAGAGAACTTAGAATTAGAAGTTCTGGAGTTTCGAGTCTGTTCCCGTAATCCGTACCGTCAGCTCCATCACACGCGCTTTTCGCGCCATTGAGCCTCAGGTGAGTGCAGCCGACATCTCTGACACCACAAGAGGCGTCCTTGAAGGATCAATGCTGAACGAACTCGACTTGCAGTCCGTCGCGACATGCTGCCCAACTCGCTTCTTCCGACCCTGCTGCCAAAGGCCCAGTTCCGTGCCGTCGTTCTATGCGGTTTCGGAGTCGACCTGTTCCCACTCGTCGAGCCGCCCACTCCGCTCTCAGCGCAGGACGACGACCCATCGCGCTCGGCGCATGGTCAGACCAAGGCGCTCTTGCCCGTCGCTGGCCGCAAGATGATCGACTGGGGCCTCGAACGAGTCGAGCAGGCAGGCGTGTTTGGTCAGCTGCCTTGTCCCCTCTCGTAGCCCGTCTCTGCAGTCGCTGACTCGCAACTACGCATATCCAGACATCCTCGTCTTGACTCCGGCGTCAATTTCGAAACCCATGGCACACCACCTGCGCGCGAGGCGATCGACTCCGTCCTCGTCGACGAACCCGACCGCCAAAGTCGAACTCGAAGAAATCCCAGAAGACGTCGCCTCGCGCGGCACGGTCCGCGTCCTCATGTGGGCCGCAGAGCACAAGCTCATCACTGTAAGTCTTCGTTTCGCAGCTGTCTCGTAGATTCGTAGGTCATTCGCTGAAAGCGAGAGATTCCTCGATTTGCATCTTCCGCCAGACCGACTTTATCCTTCTGCCCTGCGATCTCCTGCTCTCGCCTGCAACCTCGGCTACGTCGACCATCTCGCTCGCATCGCTTCTCGACCGTCATCGCACCGACGACAACCTCATCACGACCCTGTTCTCAACGCGCGCGTCTGGCAACGTGCAAGAAGCGCGCAAGGACGGTCCCGCCGACATCCTCACCATCTGGGACGAAGCAACCGACAGGCTTCTCGATGTGCGCGAGATGGACGAGTTTGATCACGACGAAGTCCCGTTGCGAACCTCGCTACTAACCAAGTGAGCCCCCCCCCTCCCTATCGTCTCTCCTGTGGTCGATCCCGCAATTGACCGATGCGTTTGCGACCCGCAGGTACTCTTCGCCAACCTTGACGACTTCGCTGCTTCCGACCGAACTGTACATCTTCTCTGCGCTACTCCTCCCGTTCCTCACTTCGCAAGACCCTGCAACCGTCCGACGCCTGAAACACTTTGAATCGATTCGAGACTTGACCGGGTGGGTCGCTCGATCGCACTGGCGCAAAAGAGGGACTCAAGACCTGTCACGCGGCACGACGAGTTCGAGCGCGAATCTTCAGAACGAACTCGCGTTGGGCCGCAGCACGACGCAAACTCCAACTTACTACCCCGTCTCGACCGGTGCGTTTGAAGATCATGCGCGAAGCGAACCTCAGACTCCCGGGACGACCACCCCGGCATTGGTGTCGAGAACGTCGTGGTTGTCGAACCGGAACCAACACGCGTTCGCGAATGACGTCGTTTCGAACGGGAGCGCGAATTTGGCGCAGAGGAGATCAGGGGCCGGGGGTTGCAAAGTCGTCGTGTGGAAAGACGAGGACGGATTTTGTGCGAGGGGAAACACGGTCAACGGTTGGGTCGAGCTGAACCGAGCGGTACGAAACCCCCTCCTTCCGACTCCTTGTGGACCTCATCCCCTTTGATTGAACCAAGTCGATCTGTACAGGCACTCAAATTGCTACCACCTCAACCTGCACCAACTTCAACCCCTCCAGGAGTCTTCATCTCGCCCGATTCGTTCCTGAACCCGACCGTGTACGAGAAACTGGGAGAAAAGGTCGGCATCAAACGCTGCATCATTGGCAAATCGACTACGATTGGCAAAGGGTCGAAACTGACAAATTCGGTCATCATGGAGAACGTGGTGATTGGGGAAAAGTACGCCTCGAAAACACCGCTCTCTGTACCTTTCTTGAGCGCTGACGAGTCTCTTGCTCGCCATGTTACAGTGTCAAATTGGACAACTGTGTGGTCTCGAACGGAGTGCAAATCCGAGACCGGGCAGTATTGAAAGACTGCGAGTTCGGCCGAGACGTGATCGTCGATTTCGATTGTAAGTTGACCGACTTTCTCCCCTGCTCTTCGGCTCGATGTCGTGTAAGACAAGTAAGCTAATCATGAGCTTTTTGCTTCCCGGGAACAGCTCAATTGAAGGGAGAGCAATTGACAGTCGGGGACGAGTAGACATTCCTGGAATTTCAGAACTCGTCCTCATGCTACAGGCTCCGACGATTTTGCGAAACCTGGCCCGCGATTTTTCTTATCTAACGTTATTTTTCATTGCAGTCCTAGTACAGACGGGAGTCAGGAGATGACAGATCTTCTTTCTTGCGCTACGGAAGTCGCATCCGATTCGGGACTCACGCAACACGGATGCTAGCCGTCTCGACAGCTCGATCCTTGACAAGCACGAAGCATTATGGACAAGGGAATGGCGTACCATCCACGCACTATGGAATGCAAACCTCATCCGAACTCGAACACGATCCGTCGAGTTTTCAAGCGCAATTCGACCGTCGGAGGTGGCGGACTTATCGAGGGGGATGACGTTCGCGCATCGTACAGATCGTGTAGAGGTCTCGACTGGCCCAATGGGAGGTCGAGTGCTGAATGTTGGGGTCCATACAGAGGTCGAGGTCCAAACGATCCTTCGCTCGCGTTCTTCGGGATCGTCGATGCCGATGCGACTATGTCGGCGTTGTGATCTTGGATCGAATCGAAGCTGGATGAACCTTTTGTCGCTCCTGAAGACAGGGTGCGAGGAGACATGTTTCCAATGCGATACGCGACGTTGAAATGCGTGACGAACCCGCAGTACGCAGACATGGGGCCAAACATGTGCGCCGTGAGGTCACGAAGGTCGAGTATGTCGTCGTGCACATTCAAGATGACCGGTCGAAGATAATGCAGTCCGTCGTGCGGCGGGATCCTCTGACGAGGGATCGCATCGAGAGGGTTCCCGGGAAGAGGAGACGGGAAGCTTGAGTCTCGTCAACGACTCTGCAGAGGAGAGGCATTCGTGAGGAGGTGACGGATCGAAGCAGAATCGTCCGAACCGTCGTTTTCAAGCAGCGAGACCGGATCATCTGAAGGCATTGACGCGGGTATCGCTTGGGGACCAGGGGATAGTATCAGCCAGTCGAGACGCGTATGCGGCTCAACGTGGCGTGCTAGTGGGTCAAAGCAAGGTGAGCCCGACTGTGATCGCGTGGACCAGCAGGCTCAAGCTTGCGCGCGCACGGCCGAGATGGACGGCTGGACTCACTTGGGAGCACGCTGTCTGGGATCAAGTCGAAAGAGCACTGCTGGCACTCGTCGAGCTCTTGCCTGATTTCCAACTCTCCGCGACACCGGCACCATCGTGACGCGCACGAGCGAAACCAGTGTCGGCGCATTCTAGGAATCAACGGCGACCCTGTTTGCCTCCGATGTCGGCGTGATTGATTCGTCCAGACGGTGTAGGCTCAATCGCTTTGCGTGGCTATCTCACGCAGTAAAAGAGAAGATGACGAAAATTTCACCCGGTCGCATTCCCACTTGTCGATCGGAACAGCGCGCTTCACATTCACTGCAGCTCTGGGCTCGGATATTCGCTCTTTCTCTGTACCTTCCATAGCAGCTGTGTGGCACAACAGAGCTGTCCGTGGGACAGTCCGACAGGGATCAGCGAAGGCTTCAATTCCTCAACCACAGAGTCCTCAAGAGCCTATCAGACAACGAGAACAGATGGAGACTACGGGAATCAGGAGCGAGTATCTGTGACTGTACAGGAGTTTTGCAAGCATGGCGCATACTGGTCAGTTGCGCGGATGTCTCCGTTGAGCTCAGTCTTCTTCCAGGATCGAGCCGACCTCTGCAGCAGAGTTGGGGGGAGCCTTGGTCGCGCGAGGCCTGTGCAGAGCGTGCAACGGCCTGTGATGGTCTGAAGAGCTAGACGACGTCGAGAACTGCGGGCCATACAGAGGTCGTTCGTACGCTGCGTTGAGATTGCGACGGTCGTTACCGGTATTCGCAGAAGAGCCAGAGGGGGAGGAGACTTCAGTTGAGGTCGACTCGGACGAAGTTTGAGGTGCACAAGCATTCTCGACAACTGACAACGCGGCAGCGAGACTCGCAACAAATTCACACAAGCTGCTCATCGGGAGGATCAAGTGTGGAGTCGAGTCGCGCGGGCTGCCATCGTCTGAATAGTAGTCGAGCACAACCGGGCGCACATACGGGCTGCGATCGAACACAGGGAAATGCTTGCGAGGGATAGCCGCAGCAGGATCGGCGCGAAACGGGGACGGGAACCTCGGGTCTCGAGTGTGTGGTTGTTGGCGGACGAGACTCCTCGCCGTGTCACGCGTAGGCAGCTGGCTGGAGGTATCGGTTTCGTACCCATTGTCGCCGTTGGTTTCGTTGCCGCTCTCGGGGCTGTATTCGCCCTCGGGTACGTCGCGAGCAGGCACAGCGGAAACAGCGGAGAAAGGTCGGTATGGAATCGACGGCATCGTTGGATAGTAGCTGTCCAACGCAGAAGGAGCAGGGGTTCGAGCAGCAGTGTGCGATTCTGAGCTATGTGGAATCACGGCTGCGACTGGCGACACTGGGGTGCGAGCGCGCGGGTCAGCTGACAGGATAGGTCCAGATGCATACTACGATAACCGACACGCAGAGGAGGTGAAGCTCGGGCCGGAACCGCGGCGAGGAGTGCGCATTTCTTGAACGGTCTCTTCCTCAGCGATGGGATCTTCGTGGCGGCAGCAAGTGAACGGCAGATGACGGAATCGATCGCACATGATACCAATGCAGAGGTGTAGGGTGCTGAAGCGCAACGAGGAGCCGGACTCGGAAGCAGAGTCTCGTGCAGGCGTTCGGAGTGCGAAGAGTAGCGAAAGCGAATCCAAGTGCGAGAGTCGGATGTCCAACGTTGAGCGCGATAGCCTGCTCGATCTCGACGAGCACCTTCGGACGCAGATCCGCCGGCCAGTGAAAAGATGCTATGGTGGCATGCAGAGGGAGACAAGGGTGAGAGTGCGCGATCGCGACGACAGTCACGCGATCGGCGCGTGCGCGCGGAGCACCCGTTCGGAGGACATGGGACTGGACTCACACCGCACCTGCGACCGCTCGCGAGGCCGAAACGCACCGGACACTCCTTCATCATGGCATCCGGACACGCGCCCAACTAGTAGTCTCCCAGATACCGACGCCACCTGTCTCTTCTGCTCTAAGGCTCCCGACGATGTCGTTCACGCTCTCCTTGAACATGAGTACACGGAGGAGTACTGGTCGCAAGATTCCCGGTCCTCTCAAACGAGTACTGGTCCTCCCTGCTTGACCTCTCCGGGGCGCTCACCGCGTCAACCTTGTCCCCGACGACCAGCTCCTACTGGGGCTGCCTACTCTGGGGCTCTTTCTCGACGACTGTGATTCCTCCAAAGCTCGGGCAGATGTCGTGATCGGGCTGCAAACGCTGGTGAACACGAGATGGTCTCGCATGAAACAGAAACCCTTCTTCTCCTCCCCTCTCCCTTCGAATCTGGCCGTAAAGGCGGTCGCAGACATTGTTCCACGATCCTTGTAAGTTCTCAAATAATGGAAGACACAGAGGAAGTAGGAAGTCGTAGGCGTACCGTGCCGCTCCTCGTCGGTGGAGACTTGTGTGACGCTCTCAACATCACTGTCGATTTCAAGATTCAGGCAAAGACAGCTCATGACCGGGGGGTCTTTGAGTCGCGATTTTCGATCGTACTTTGCGATACGTTCCGCCGCCGACACCCCTCTCGCGCTCTTTTCTCACGCCCCCGCCCGGTTCAGCTGAATCGCCTGCGTCGACTTATCTCTTTCCTCGAACATGCTACGTTTGCCCGGACTATAGACCGGACTATAGACTAGACACGTTGCAACACGCTCGCAGATCTTATACGACAAACGAGCACATCTCATCACACACCTTTCTCTCCGACGTTGCAAACGACAGGATCGACGTGCCTGACTTGTCGCGCAGGAATCGAGAATGACAACAGAGCACGGAGCATCAGAGTGAGCTAAGGACGTCGTTTGGGGGCTCGGCAAGAGAGCGGAGATTCGGACTGGAAAAGCAAAGACAACTGGCCGACGAGCCATCGCGGGAGCGAGTCAGGTTGGACTTCTGCTCAACGCTCTTCCTGACGGCCTCGGAACAACGCGATCAGCAGTCAGAAATCGTTTGAAATCCGCCGGCCCGCCACGAAAAAGATGATGCAGAAGACTTGAGCTCGTTTCGAAAATTTCGCTATTTTCCTCGCATCCCTTTATCTTTCAATTCCTCTTTCCAGCCTTCCTTCGACATCTACAGCGCAGAGAAATCTATGATTTGGGTCTCGCCCACCTCTCCGGAGTTCTTCCCCGCTTCGCTCCCGAGGCCGCCCATCATTCTCCTTTCCCACCGACTCCGTTTGCGCGCAGTACCGCCAACGGAAACTAGCAGCTCAAAGATCTTTGTCGACGTTCACTCCTGCCTCACGGCTTCTCATCTTCCACTGCACGCGCGGCGACCCTTTCGTCTCAATCCGCTCTCCCAGTTCCTTCGGTTTCCCGACTCCCAAGAGCCTATCCCAGGCTTGGACATCGATCACCACTCCTTCAGCAACGTCTGAGAAGCGGCTACGCACTGGTGAGCCCCACACGCCAGGATCCTAAGCCGATCGAAAATAAGGGAGTTCAAATCAATTGACGACGACTCTTGCGTATACTGTTCTTCTCGAGACACGAACGAGCACACCCTATTTCTGTGCTTGTACTTGATCTTCATCTGGGAAGCGTTTCGCATCAAACTCCGCGGCATAGTCGACCCCGATTCAAGAGCACTTCACGCCGAACGAGATCCTTCTCGGCCTCCCTCGTCTCCCGAGTTGCCTAGACGATCGAGTCCTCTTTATTTCTCCGTGCTCTCGTCGCCCTCGCTATGAATATGCTGTGCGATGTCCGATGGAAGAGGGCGATGTGTCAGCTCAGGAGCGTCGCAGCGGCAAGGTTTGATCAGCTTGTTATAGACAGACCTGCAGTTGAAGCTGCTCTACAGTATGTAGATTTCGGTAGTATGTTCCGCGAGCATCAATGATCGGACTTGCCGTGGAACCAGGCGGGCTTGAGCCAGTGAGCCAAGATCAGGTCGCCTGCCAGAAGTCTGTTGCTTCCGTTTCCCTATCTTCTGTCGGCACTTTCCCGCAGATACCAGCGTATCCTCCATGTCTCAAGGTATACTATCCCAGGCTGATCTAGCGCACCTTCTGGATGGTGGAAGCAACGGCGGTGATCGCAGAGTCACCGTGCTCAAGCAATTCCGCAAACTCACGGTCGGCGAGAACGAACCTTCCACGAGCGCTCCCGCTGTACTCTCGTCGTCATCTGGGAACACCAACTCGTGCCCGATTCACATCCGCGTAGGCTCGTTCCACAATTTTCCCGGACTCTTCCGCGGACTTGGCCTTCTGACTCGTTTTCGCCCTGCTGCGTGACACAGTTCTTGGGGTCTGTACATGGACCTTGCACATGTCCCATTTCCGACATTCTGCGCGGCATTACTGGTCACGCCGCGAACAGCAACTATCTTTCCCAGGTCGAGGTGCCGTCGCGACCTGTCAAGGCTGAGTTCCCGCTCGTGGTGATCTCGCTCGACGGACTGCTTGCGGCTCATCTCCCGGTGCACTTCATTGGAGGCTACACGGAGTACATCAAGCGTGCGTACTTGAAAACGTTCATCGTTAGTCTCACTTCTGCTGCACGAATGCTAGACCAAAGGTGATTTTACCCAGTGTACTACTAGAGCTACCTCCTTCTACGCCATGCGCCTTGGTGTTTCGTGTTCTGGACGTCGAAGCCTCGCGAGGAAGGTCTCAAGATCCTCAAGGAGCTCAACTTGCCAACCGGCGGGCCCGAAGACGACGAGCGTGATGATGTTTTGGGCCTTTTCGCCGCCGAGGACATGAGGTCAGTCCCGTATACTTCTCGTAAGTCATGGTTGTGCCTGACGAGCTTCGGCAACGAGTCTTGGTTAGCAAATGGCGCGACTCGCCTCATCCCGTCAAGGACCTCGAGTACCTCTGGACTGCTCTGTACCAGGAAGAAGGCGTTCAATTCGGTGTACACAACACGGTCGTGCTCACGCAGTAAGCATTCGCGATCACTGTTCCGGTGCCCTGGAAGGAATTTCGCTCCGCGCAGCTAACGTTTCAGCGACTCCCTGTTTACTCGACAGCGACCCTCAAGAGATGGCAAAGCAGCCTTACAATTTCATCCACCTGCCTACGCAAGATTACAAGTGAGTCTCCGAGTTCAGATCGATGCAATCCAGATTTGGAACGCGAACCGAGCGCTCACTCCTAAGGATGCCCGATTGTACAGGTCGGCCGAGCCCCAGGCGGACGATCTTGTCTTGCTGCTCATGATCGCAGTCCTCAGGGATCTCGAGACCGAGACCAACTTTGCGAACCACATCAAAGAGATGGGATGGAACACGCTCGAAATTTGGACCGCGCAATTGGAGAACCTCCGCAACGAAATTCTGTACAACGCGGTACGTATCTGCGCCATGGAGCGCATCTCGATTCGAGCTTTCACGGGCAACAAGCGCGATGCTGCTTAGATCGGGGAAGGACGGTCGTCTAGAATCGATCTTGAGCCGCCTGTCGACCAATCTCTGGCAAGAATGGAGTAATCTACCTTGTTTTGTTTTGTTCGCTTGTCCGGTTTCCTGTTTGGGCATTTTATTGTCCATTCTGAGGCATGATGCATGAGGCCTGAGCGAAATGTGTTCAGCATGGTTGATCCTGGCCGGAATCACTCCTTCCTCCTCCTACCTGCTCAGCCGAGTCGTGTGCGGATCCAGGAATGAGCCGCTTTCTGCTCCAGTTTGTAATTGAGTCTGCTGTAGGCTGATGCCGTAGAAAAGGGAAGTTGGTGAAGTGTGCGCACGCTCGGCGCGGCAGGCTGTTTCATCTTGCAATTGCAGCCTACTCACGGACCCGACTGTGGAGCCGCGATCGCGTCGGCATGGACCATGGAGGACATCATATGCCAGGCATGCCCTCGCACGATATGCCCTGCTCGGTGTGCTTCCACCACGAGTCATTCAACTTGGTTCATGATCTAATCATTCCGATTCGAATGGTCACGACAGATGAACATGGTCTTCAACGCGAACCCAATTGGGGTCTGCTTGGTGTTTGAGCGACTGCAAATTCGGTCCGTCGACCAGGTCTTGCCGTATCTCCTGCTCGGTGCGTCTGCGTCGGCATTCTCCCCACTCCCCGGCTCGGCCCGGCGTGCTTCCTTTATGAGAGACTCTGACAAAACATTGCTTGCAGTCACTCTTCTGTCGATCCTGTGCGAGTACATTCGCGTGTCGGTTCAGTCGTTCGACCGCCAGCTGCGGTCGCAATATCGCGGGGGTGCGTTCCAGTCGAGCATCCCTGCCCTGCCTTCGACTTCGGCTGGACAGACCCCGCGGGTCGGGCTCGGGCTCGGTACCCCGGGTGGTAGACGAGTCGGCGTCGTGCCAGATTCGAGCGAAGAGTCGCTCATTGGCAGAGGCCGCTACTTTGGCACGGTGTAACGATCATTCTCTCAGACTGTCCCGCTTTATCAATCTGCTGACTCTGCATTCGGCTCTCGCAGGCGATTACCCTGGAGTATACAGACCAGGAGGAGCTTCTTCTACGTTGCCCACGTCGCCCTCACCGTCTGTCTCCTTTCATGGTTCTCGCCTCCTCTCGCTCGCTGGCCCTGACCTCGCCAATTTTTCCCCCCAGTTCTACATCATGCTGCTCGTCATGTCTTACAATTTGCAGATCATCGCTGCCATTCTCCTGTAAGCCGCTACACCTCGCTTACTCCCTCGCTTACTCGCAGTACTCGCGTTCAGCCCCAGCGCTTTGTCCACTAATTGACACTCCTTTCCTGTTCCGCTCGCGAATTCAGCGGTGCTTTTGTCGGTCATTTCAGCTTTCAGAGGCATTTCGACCTCGGAAGCGATGAAGCCGAAGCAAAAGGTCTCGCTTGCCATTGAGCCGTGAGCTGTTCATAGTCCGCTCTCGATCTAGCTATTGTTGTACATCAAATCTAGACGCGGCTCGCGAGTGCAAAGAACCGCAGGTTATCTCCAGATAAATCAAGCAAGTCCGCAGCTGCGGCTCTCCAGGTCGCCATATTTACCTCAGAGTCTGCTGCGTTTCGACCGGGTCTGTAATCAATGGTGGCGCAAACTCTCAGATTATAACAAACAAAACAAAGCACTTCTTTCGCTGCAATGGTTGGTCGACTAGTTACACTGTGAGGTTATCCCGATCATAACTCGCATACACGATCGCGACAAACTCTCTCAATTCCCGAATATCGTCAATACCCTGTTCGTCGTGGAGAAAGCAGGAGCCCGGTAAGTACGATGCAAGGATGGAAAGCTGAGCCAAGAAGGGAGGATGCACTCACCTCGACGTATTCGTTCCCATGTCCACTTCTCAGAATTCCGGCTTGTCCTTCAGGTCCAGCAGCCGTCAGTCTCGTCAAGACCGGCAACAGACTCGCCAGTCGGGTCTGTTTCTCCGTGACATCCTCAAACCTTGCTCCTCGCGCGCCTTGACCTGTTTCTTCAGTAGTTGAGGAAGGTATCGGCGTGCTGAAGGCTGGTTCGAGTTTCGATACGGACAGGGCAAAGAGTCGGTCGAGCAGGAGAGTGAGGACAAGGGAGCCATCAGGCGATAGCAGAAAATCGGATGTTTCGTTCAGGAGCGAGCGCAAAGTAGGCGTGATGAGAGAATCGCTCGATGCGGACGAGCTGGCGGATGGAGCAGAAGGCGAGGCTGGAGATTGGAACCCGCCTCCGGTTACAAGAGTGTGTAGCTCATCGGCTGATGTTGGCGGATGGAGTGCGGAACAAAAGCTGTCAAAGGGGCGAACATGAGCCGAGGGTCGAGCCATGTTGTTCGAGAAATTATCTCACTCGAATCGCGAACCATCGGGCAGAGTCTCGATTCGCCTTCGGATCTCGCCGAGCAGGGCCGACAACTCGCCGTATACGACAGGTGTTTTCAGGCCCATACTGTGGGAATTGTCAGCTACGTCGGCCGTTTGATCGATCGGAGGCAGGGGCTTACGGTCCAATGACTTCCTCTACCTTTTCCTCGACTCGATCCCGTACGACTTTCCATCCTTCATGCAGCAGCCACCAGCTGAAAGTAAGATATTTTCTCTCGACGTCTTCGCTCGCTCGATCCTCTTCTCGTGCCTCGTCTTGCTCTTTTGCGCTGTACAGTGCAGCTTCCAAATCGTCTTTGTTCGACATGGACAGCTCCTTGTCTTTCTCTGTCGGTGAGGGGAAGGTGGATGAAGTTGACGGTGGTGACCGTGGCGGAAGCGCATCGATGAGGGATTTGACGTAACGAGCCCGACCGAGGAGGGCAAGCTGGACGTGGGTTTGGATCGTCAAGAGCGAGAGAACGTAGATCGACGTTAGCAGTCGAGTGAATGCTGTGTTGTGCAACATATTCAGTGATCGATCGCAATTCAGAAATCAAAAAAAGGTCAACTGACAGAGGATCTTGATTTCGTTCCACAGCTGCACTTTGCTCTTTGTCGGGGCAGGAGTTTCTTGCGGGACAAAGACTTCTTCCGGCCCAGATGCTTGAGACACTTGAGCAGCATCGACCGGGAGATTTATTGTCTGCAGGTCAGAACTCGTCAGAGAAAGACCGGACGAGACAAGACAATCTCGCGACGTACCTCGTCGCTCGCATGTCCATTTTCTTTGCCTTCACCCTCAGCTGCCACATCCAAAGACGGCACTGAAGCAATTGCTTCTCCATTACGAGCGGTTTCTTTCTCATCTGCAGACTTGACGACCTCGGCCCAGCTCTTGCCAAGTTCGCGCGCGTCTCCTTCGTCGGATCCTGCCTTCACTTCGTTTTCAGTCTCGGTTGTTTCGCTTACGAGTGTTGACCCGTCATCGGAAGAACCGTGTTCGTTCGTGCCGTTCAGTTTCGGGAAATCGTCTTCGTTTCGAGCAGGTGAAGGCGGCACGAAGCGAGGTTGAAAGGCAGGCGCCGAGGGATTGAGTGTTAGCTTAGTTGCCGGCTTCAGCGTGACCTCTTCCTGTTGAGCAGCGAGAGATGGGCGGTCGTCGCTTGGGGATGCTTCTTCGGCATGTTCCCCATTCTCGTTCTCGTTCGAGTGCTCGCCGACTTTCTCAGAGTCACCAAGCTGTTCAGTCTTGGCATTGACTTGTTCTGCTGCTTTTCGTTGAACCTCTTGTTCCTGCGCGAGCTGTTCTTGCCGCGCGGTTTCGAGTTGTTGCAGTTTGGCAGCTCTGTCTCTCCTCGCGATTTCTGCCAATTGTGTCGTTCGTTCCTCGACATCGAGTTCTTGTTGTAACTGGTTCGCAACTGTCGGCAAGAGTGCAAGGACCGTGAATTGGGCGTCTTGCAAGTTGAGGCTGAACCGGTTCAAGAGACTGTCAATTCTTCTTCTGTGGTCAGTCTCGTGCTTCTATCGTCCTAAGAAAAAGAGGATTCTAGGACTCGACTCGTTCTTGGCCCCAGTTTGTCTCCTGCCGTGTTCGGACGCTTCCATCATCTTCTGCAACCCCCATTGCCCGACCGCGTACGCGCCTCCGACAGTGGCTCCCAGGTACGCGAACCCTCGCTTGCGGTTCGAGAAGAACGAGTAGGTCGAAGCCGCGAGGGACGTAGGGACCGACGCGAGAGTCGACAACATTGAAACGAGCGAGGTGTGGGGGGCCTGGTCGCTCGAGGCAGATCGGTGATGAGCTCAATCAAGCAGTTCAGAGCGGTGCTGGGTGTCGATAGTCGTGTGCAATCTGCCAAACAGGGCAAGCGTGCAGTCGCGGCACCTGACGCGAACTGTTCCCGAGAGCAATTCGATCCGTCCTTTTCGGCTATTCGAAGTTAGCCAATAGCCGTATTCGAGTCTCTCGCTCTCTCGTTTTTCGCTTCTTCTCCTCTCGCTTTGTCAGACGTTCAACGAAGATACCAGTCTGGTACGGAACCTGCCAGTATTTACATGATCAGGCATTTGTCCTTTTCCGCCTTGGATTTCGCCTTTCCCGCTTCAGTACGACCGCCTGCAGACGTAGCATGAGCCCTCGGGTCACTGGGCCGACGAGCCGAAGTAGCCGTTTCCTGTTGCTGAGCTCGTTGCACCTGTCGAATGTGTTCAGCACGCTCGTACTCCTCGGCTTCGTGTTCCTCTTCTGCTTGGAGTTGCTGAGCCAGTGCCAGACTAAAAGAAAAGATACCGCATGAGTGAGCCACTGTGTTCGCCGAGATCGATTATTATTCCGAGAGGACGTACTCTGCCAGCTCGTTCCGTCGAGACGTTGATTCCGGGACATCTTCAACTCGCCGAACCCCAGCAAAATCGCCCCCTCTTGCCCGACTCCTCTCGAGTCCTGCAGTGAAGAACTCGCTCGCACTCCCATCAACATCCTCGATACTCTCCCAGACAATCTCTTCTTCTCCGGCAAACGACGAATCCGTCACGAGCGCAAACAACTCGGGACCTCGAGTTTGAGCCGAGAGTTCGTTCGCCGTCGGCGTTCGCGGTCGTCGGTAGATGACGGACAGGTGCGAGTTGCGGAAGAGAGCCGCGAGACCAGCTGGCGGCAGGAATGTTGGCGTCGACGAGAGCGCAAACAGACCGGGATAGGTCAGTTGCGTCGAGGTCAAATCGAGAAATCTGTCAATCAAGTGAGCTAGACTCGCACTCGAGGGATCAGTACTCTGACGAGACCCCGGGAAAAGCATCGAGCGTTGAAAGTCGTCTACCTTTGCGAACTTTAGCCTCCTCTTCGGACGTCCACTGGCTCCGTCGTTCCGCCTCTTTGAGCAACTCGTCCTCGCTGAGATCGTCCCCGCCCTGACCTTGCAACCCAAGCCGTCCCGCAATCTCGCTGCCTTCGACCATCATCTCGACCGCGCGGTCATAGTCTTTCGCCTCGGTCAAGACCTCGAACGTTTCTTGATCTGCAGGATCGGCGATCCAACCGTTCAGGAGCGGGATCTGCGCGAGTGAGAACAACGCGAGTTCACCTTGTCCCGAACTTGCGCTCGTCGTGAACCCGTCTATCCGCGAGAACTGCGGGTTCAAGTTGAGCCCGTATCGAGTCTGGGGCAGGATCGACAGTGCCGCTTCGAGCGACAATTGTCGAGCGTTACTCTGCAATGTGGGGTCGTTCTCAGGGACCGCGGATACGGGAGGTACAGGTGAAGTGGACGTGATCCGGAGGAAGAAGTCGGCGAGGAGTGTCGACAGGTACGAATACGTAACCCGGTCACGACCAGGAGGAATATGTAGATCGTCTCGAAGGATGAGCACGTTGCCTGTGCTCGCGTCGATCGAACCCGACTCAGTCGCTGTGATTTGCTGGTCCACAAGACGAGAGACGCAGGAACGTACATAGGGCAATCAGGGAACAAGGTCCGTTGCGATTCTGTTGAATGATCTTGGTGCGCAAATCCGAGGTCTCGAACGACTGGGTCGGCGAAGACGACGGTCGAGGCGGCAATGGCGGCCATTGGATCGATTTGAGCAGCCACTCTTCTTCGTTCTCTTCGCTTGCAGCATCGGTTCTCGCATTTGATTGAATCGGAGCTTCGGGCGTCGTCTCATCGAGACCCGAAATCTTCGTTTCCTCTGAATCTTGTTTTCGAGCTATGCCAAATCCGCCGACTCGGGGCTCATCTATCGCCAGAGTAGTGACAGAACAATAATGTAGTGTCAGTGCCAACGACAAATCTTGGGCTCGAGCGAAAGCTGCCGAGCCGGTCCTTGGAGCATCGAGCGGCTCACCTGGTGGATGTTTCGCTTGCGCGTCTTCAACCCGAATCTTCTGCATCTCCTTTTCCAATGAGGGGACCTCCTGCGTCGTGGGGAGAGATGTGATCGTTGCATGCGTTGTCGAGACTGAGGGTCCCCCACTTGGAGGCTGTTGGCTCGAGCCTGCTCCCTGCGACGAGCTCGACACAGCTGCTTGTTCCGTCTTCGTGCCTCTTACAGGCTCGAGCAAGTCACTTTCAAGCGTTTGAGCTGACTCAGTGCTGTGGGAGGCAGTCGGATCCGGAGCAACGGTCAGGGGTAGCGATGATAGCGGCCTTGGAGGAACGGCTCGACTCGACTCGGACTGATTTGCAAGTGAGGGCTCGCTCATGGTGATTCTGAGTGTAGAGGGAAGAGACGGCTGAGAGAGGAGAGAAGGACGAGAGGCAGGTGCACACACGCGATACTGACAAGGGGGCGATGCATCAATCGATCTCATGAAGCGACTTCGCTCTTCCATAAAGTTCGCTAGAATGATCTTGCAAGAGCTAGCAAACAGCGAAGCGAGATATAGATCACTCTGTGACGTCCAGTCAACAATGTACTCAATCAATCAATCCCAACTGCTTCTGTCGGAACCTGCGGACACGATAACGGTGATGGCAGTCAGATTCCTGATGCTGCAGGTGGAGATGTTGGAGTTTTTCTTACCTTGACATTTTCTTGGGCTTGTCCTCGTTCGGATCAACCGTCACGGTTGGAACAGCTGGGGCAGCTGGTCGTTCGATCACACTGGGCTCTTGCACCCGTTTCTCCACTACTTCCCCCTTGAGAGGATTCTGCGGCACCTCGATCGGTATCGCAGGTCGCGCTCGTGTTGTGCTCGTGCCGCCAACTTCCTGGATCGTCGGGGGCGCTTTGCCCGCCATCCGTCGTTCCGAGTCGATCCTCTTCGCATACTCTTCTCTCAGCGCAATCTCCTTCTCTCGCTCCTTCAGCTGCTCGTCCTGAGGCAGTGGCCTTCCTTCGACGAGAGCCTCCAGCGTCCTCCGCATTCGGTCCTCGTCCTCGGCTGCGAGATCTTCCCGCGTCCCTGTTTGCGAATTCGATGGCGCAGGTCCCAGCATGGTGTGTGATTTGGTGAGGGATGGATCAGACGCGAGGACCGAAGGGATGATGAGTGAAGCCGATTCGAGGTGTTTGTTCGCGGTGCGAAACCGAGACGGTTTTCCAAGCGCAGCAGCATGAGAGAGCGACGACGTGAGCGAGTCGAGAGTTGCATCAGACGGCACGACCTAGAAGGAAGCGCATCTCTCGACAATCAGCATTCGACAGATGACTCAGCAGTGACAAGATTGTCGGCAACTTACGCCTTGTTCAGCCACAACGTCTGCGAACGGGCTCTCTTCGTCATTGTGGTACCCTCCCAGGGGACCCGTACCTCTGCCCGCTGCGAGCCCAAGTCTCTGCCGATGGTATTCGAGCGCAACTTCGCGTTGGTGCAGTGCCGAATCGACATCGAAATCTCCTTCGTCAAACTCTTCCTCGTCTTCCGAAGGGTACCAGTCCTCATCGTCTTCATCCTCCGGGTCCTCACCAGACAAGTGAGGATCTTCCTCGTCCGATTCGAACGGAATATCGGCATAGGACACCGTGCCATCTGGGTTCTTCGGTCCCGAGGTCGAAGACGAAGCAGATGGTTTAGAAGACAGCGAGATTGTATGTATGGGTGCCGGGATACTGTCGTTCGCTGGTGCAACGGTCGGTGGTGCCGCCGACTCGAGGATTGAAGGCGGAGAATCGACAGCTCTTCCTTTGCCCTTGCCCTGCGGTTGTTCTGCCTTCTCGGTCTCGACCATCTGGTCCTTCATTTGCCTGAACCTGCTCACCCGCTTCGGTTTTTCGCCCGTTGCCAAGGAAGTTCCAGGCGGTACAGGTTTCTTGAGCGGTTTCTCCACGACAAGATCCTTGATCGGCCTGACAAAGTTTTCCTGGGGTTTCGGGGTGGCGTTTGCTGCAGGCTCGGCGGGCGCATCGGCAGGAGTGGGTCCGAGTCCCAGGATGATGGGTTGTTTCTTCGGAGCGCCCTCACGCGTAGGGACCTGGTCGTCCGGCACCGGTAGGTCAAATGCCACTTGCTTCTTGCCACCAGGCGCAGGAGATGCCGCGCGCGAGGTTGAGCGGGACAGAGAAGACTTGAGAGGCGAAGAAGGAATCGCAGTGGACTGAACGGCCGGGGTGGAGCTCGACTCGGATTTCGAAGAGGAGACGAGCGAGTTTGATGGTCGCTTCTGTTTCGATTTGGACAAGAACCCGGCCGAGAACCCTCCAAACGCCGCTCCTTTCGCCGGTTGTTCGACTTGCTGAGCTGCCTCACCTTTCGCTTCATCAGCCCTAATGAGCTTGGCTTGCTCTTCTCTGTCCAGAGCTTCTGCTTTTGTCCTCTCGATCTCCTCTTCGGCCTCGAGCTCGTCCAGGATGGCTCGAATGTCGAGTTTCGGTGCATCGCCGGACGGGAACACTGGAGCAGGATCGGTCTTGGCCTTTTCCTGCGGCTTGACAGTCGTAGTAGTAGTGGGAGTGACAGGTGCGAGAGCTGCTGGAGCAGGCGAGGTTGACTTGAGGGGCCCTGTCGCAAGAACGAGCAAGTTCAGTACTCGAATTTTTCGAGATTTATCGAAAGATAGTACTCACGAACAATCTGCTTGTTTCCTTTCTTGACCAGGTACCTCATCTGTTGCTTGACCGGAGCTTGTGCCGAGTTTGTCTTTGACTCGGCAGCGACATTGGTTTGTTCTGGTTCCTCGGGTAGATCCTCTCGAATATCAAAGATCGGGAGGCCATCCTCATTAATGACCTGGGTATGTGTGTAGTGTCAGCACACAATCTCGATGGCAAATGGAGGGCCTCTATAAGCAGGAAGATCTCACCTCGCCTCGTTCGTTCACAGTCCAATCTTCATCGTCTCCAAGACCGAGAGCTGCTCCCTCCCGGTTGCCTTGTCCCGCTTGTCGTTCGTGTGTACGTTCTTGTTTGAGATCGGCTTCGACCTTGAGGATTTCGGCTTTCAAAGTATCGATTCTCGCCAGCGTTTCTGTCCATCGCGACTAGCGTATCAGCTTACGAAACGGCACTGACCGTAACATTAGCTGAGCTGACCTGTTCGCAGCCTATCTGCTTCTAGACGTGCTTGTTTCGCACTCCTGAGTACCGAGGGCAAGGGTTCCGTTTTGGCTGCCGTTTCACTCTCGTCCTTCGCTTTACCGGACGCCGTCGAGGGAGATACAGTCTGAGTGATGTCGTTCGTGTGCACGAGCTGACCCGGGAAGAAGGCGAGAGGACCAAAAGGGATCTGCAAAAAGCGGTGAATACGAAAGCCGCAGCCCGAACAGTCAGACCTCGAGTCTTTCCCTGATTTCGTGGATGGCAGGATACTTGCATAGGCATCCCAAGTGGGCTCGTCGGTGAATGTCTCGAGTTTGATGGCGAGTTTCTGGAATCGATCAACTTGCGAGTGGAGGTTGGCAACTTCGGACTTGAGCTGAGCGAGCCGTGTGAGCGTGGGCGACAGCGAAGGTAGTGTTACAGGTCGCAGATTCGCATCACTCATCGTGTCGAGGAGAAAGCGAAAAACGAGAGTATCGGTGAGAGCGAGTGCGCAACTTTACGACATTATGCATGCGCGACTGATCAGGAATTCAGGTTTGCGGGCGTTTAGACCCCAAGTATCAGTCGTATACAAGAATCGTAAGAAAAGCTTCGGAGTTTCAGGACAATGCGACCAGATGCAGTCAAAGACTAAACTTGCGCTCGAACAAATTAGGGCATGAAATTCGTCAAGATGCCGAGAGCTATCCTTGCCATCAATGAGTCAGGACCACGTTATCCTGATATTTGAGGCGGGTGCGCGCCATGATTCTGCTGCCACCAGAATCATCGCAGCGGCCAGAGGTGAGGCGCAAGAATGTCCGAAAGCCGATTGCTCCCATGCCTGCACGACGGTCGCTGATACAATATCGTAGCTGCGTGACACGAGCAGAAGCCGATGATCTCGACGATTAGCTCGGCTCGCAGTGTTGAGGGACCGAGTGTCGAGCTTCGAGAATGACAATCCAGATCATGAGACGCCCCGAGAAGCGGAGTCCAAGCTGAGCCGGCCAGCTGGTGCGAGTGATCAACGTAAACGGTATTCTGCGAGTTCACCGGTTCGACAGCGTGGATAGACTGGGCCGAGCGGCCGAATGGCGAGGAGCGGTAACTGGGACACTACAGTACTTAATGGCTGGCGTAACCGAGGATACAGAGTGAGTGCTCCCGTCGCTTCTTGTAATTGTCGAACCTCGAGCGAGGAGTAGCGTCGCGTCAATATATCGATAGCGGCAGCGAGAGCTTGTCGGGTGAGTTCCGCTTTGCAGTCCACAGCCAAGGGGTTTGAGCGAGACTTTCGACCGGATCGGTCAAAGCATGGCAGATCCTCGATCATCCGGTGCACCGTAGATGAGGTCTTGAGAACGGTCGACTCGATGCAGGTGGAGAGAGAGAGGGCCTGCGGGCGACGGGCAAATCGGCGTGAGCGAGCTGCCGGCGCACCTCCGCTACTCGCTCTCCCGCACCCACTCTCTCCGCCGTGTCCAGCATGTTCCGTCTCGCATCCCGAACGATCCGCCGCCAAGCTGCGCCTGCCCAGCGCCGCACGATCACGAACGAGGCTTCGCTCAACGCGGGTGCCGACACCGAGTTCATCAAGTCTCGCAAGGCCGTCGAGGATCACGCCGGACACTCTGCCGAGCTCTGGAGGAAGATCACGTAAGTCAAACTCTGGCTCAACTCGTCTCGTGCTTTCCGACGCCGCCTGGAATTGCGCCAAGTTGCAAGCGAGTGATTGGGCGTGCATCCATCTCGTTCCGATCCTCGCCCCGCTAGTCACGGGCCATGCGCGGCAGTCGGGCGGGAGCTGCGACATGTTTTCGATCGAGCCTCGTACAGTTCGAGTCGAGCGAGAGGGCTGACTCTCTGATCTCGTATTGTGATCGCGTTCCATCCAGCTACTACGTCGCTTTCCCTGCCGGTAAGTCTATTGCCCTAGCACCTCGGGAGAAGCGAAAAGACAAGTGTGAAAATTGACATCCATCCCTGCTGCTTCTCTCGCCTCTCAACACAGTCATTGTCGGTTTCCTCAACGCCAAGTCGATGGCTGACGAGCACGAGGCTCACCTCGAGCACATCAAGCACGAGAACGGTGGAGAGCTCCCGGCTCGCATCAAGTACCCTTGTACGCGCACCTCCCTCTCATGCTCGAATGGTCGTTTCCCTCCGTCTCACCTGCCCGTTCGTGATCTTCTCTTGCGCGCAGACTTCAACAAGCGCGAGAAGGACATGCCCTGGCCCTCGAACAAGACCTTGTTCTGGAACGACAAGGTTCAAGTCCCCCTTGACGATTAGAAATCGGGTTCTATTTGTTTGTTTGGTATTCTTGGAGCAAGACGAAAAAAATACGCTGCAATCGGTCTGGGAGCATCCCCTTCGGTTCACACTATCGAGAGGGGTTGTATATCGGGTTGAACGACTCGACCTCGTCGCAATCGGCGTCTCCCAGCAAGTCGCGCCCTCCACTATCTTTGTCAAACGTCTCGTATGTGTTTTCTGTCTGTGCCGTTCTGCGTATTCGACCCCTCGATCCGGCCGCTCTGGTGACCTCTTCCATGTTTCGATTCGTCAAGAGTGACCTCGTAGACGAGAGGTCTGGGTTCTCAGTTCGAGCAAGAGCAGTCGTTCCCGAAGGGTCGTGCAAAGTACAAAACCACTGTCAAGAAAGAAGACCTCAGATGTCAGGTTACTGTGTGGACTTATCGAGGCAACGCCGGGTGAGGGCGGATCAATACTCACACGGGCGCTGCGGTACATTTCGCCCGTCGTCCTGCGCCTTAACATACAACCGCAATAGTTTCTCCCACGACGTCAGGTCCAAACTGGACCAACCAGAAGAAGAAGATGTCACTTACTTGACGATGTCAAAATTTGAAGAATTGCGAGCGAACGACATTCTCATCCCTCTGTACCTGGCACCAATCTTGTGCACCACCTCCAAGTATTAACGAGCATGTTTCCGACCTGTCAGAGGAAGATCAGGAAGTGACTCTCACCAGTTCGAGCACGAAACCACGAGTCTGTCCCACATCGCGTTTCGCATCGCCTTTCGCATCGGGCGAGCTCGTCTGTATCGTCCCTGACCCAAAAGACGATCTCGCCAGAGCTGAAAACAAGTATGCAGTCCAGAATCAGTCCAAGACTCAGGTCGAGACTGCAGAGCTCTGTACCTTTTCTCAGTAGGTCTTCTTGCGTAACAGCCTCGTCCTGTACCTCTTGACGGTCTCGAGAGTCTTCAAGTTCCGAGTCAGAATCGGTCGTTGCCTCGCCGTCCAGTCCCTGCTCATGCAGTTGCTCGCGCAACCGCGCTTTCTTCTTCGTTGGATGAACCTAGAAATGCACAAGGGATAAAAAGGAACGAGGGTTTCCAATGCGAGGTTCAGACGTACCCGGTATTCGCCGACATCCCAGACTGCAGTTGTACCCGTTGAACCGACTCCTTCAAACAATGCGTAATTGATCGGATGGATAGAGGTTTCGATGGCCAATCGGGCCAGAGGTTGGGTTTTGCTTGAATGGAGCGAGTCTTGAGAAAACCCTCGAGGGATCGCGAACGAGAAGAGTCCGCCGTCGAGTTGGAGCCGCAAATCAAAGTGTTTTGCTGTGGCGTCTATGTACCAGGCCCTCGAGTTAGCGCTGAAAAAGCTGACATCGTCAAGGCTGACAAGGGATGGCTTGCAATGGTTTTGGACGATGTAAAAGTTGCGCTTGCCAAGCTGTCATGCACCTCCCAGAATCAGGCGGCCTCGCCTCAAGTTGTCATAGAGCGTAGAACTCCAAAAGGCTTACAACTGGGAACCGCAGGAACCAGGCTAGGTCCGTGAAAGTATGGTCGTCAGCCAAAGACATGGCGGTCCGGCGTCTCATACGAGGCTTACCGTCGATCTGAGCCGTCGGGACGGACTCGTAGTAGAAATCTTGTGCTTGGTGACGCTTTTGGGTCCTCGAATGGCGAGCAGGTCTAGTTGCCGACGTCGGGGTCTGCGCTTGCTGGAATGCTTGCGGGGTCAGGACCGCATACTTGAGCCGGTCATAGTCTCGACGGTCCAGCATGGTCGCACGGTGTTGTCATTTGCGACGGCAAGTCCTAGAGAAAGGATGACGACGGTTCGAAGACAGGGGCACGTGATCTTGCTTCAGCTCTTTCTCCTTTCCCTCCCCCACATACCGAGCTCGTCGAGGATCGTATGGCGGGTGTCGAACGTCCTCCTCCTCCTGCTCATGATGGAACGCACTGCTCGCTCGCGTCTTGCTCTCGCCTCGACTTCCTGCCCCTCGAATGTCCTCATTGCCACTGCCTATTCTGTCAACATCACGCCTCGCCCTCGACCCATAAATGTCACTCAGAATCAGCGGGCAGCGGAATCGCGAAAGAACAGGCGTCAACAAGTCGCGCCGGTCCCGAACTACGCGAGCTGCTGCCGGATGCGAAACGACACAAATTGACGACCGGAAGCCATGCGACTCACTCGACGAACGAGACGCCGTCAACCAAACAAGCGTTGGCGCTTGCCGCCCTCAAAAAGTCGATTGACGCGAAGAAACAGCAGCAGACCTCGACTGCGCCTGCAGGCAACGGCAACGCTACAAACCCAAAGATCGCGTTGATGCTGTTGAAGCAGAGAGCGAAACCCGCCGATCCGAGAAAGAAGGAAGGCGACGTGCCTATACTCGAGAGGCTGTACTTGAGAGTGAGGTTCGTAGAGGGTCAAGATCGACTGGAAAAAGGTGTAAAGGAAGTTTGGGTGTCGAAAGTCAGTTGCGCCTCTCCAGCGTTCTCCCATTTTGGTAATCGGCTGACGCAGGATCAAATCTCGCAGAGCGTTACGGCAGGCAAAGTGCTGGACCTCGCCGCGGACTTGTTCCAGCTCACGAACGTCAACAACCTTGCGAATGCTGACCCGTCCAAGGTAAGCCCGCCACTTCCTGCTTGCGCTTGTTCCGGTCACATTGCTCAGTACGAAACTTCCGATTTGCAGCGCTTGACCCTCGCTTCCTCATCGTCGATATCGCCCGAGCAAATCGACCTCGCAGCTCGCATTGATTCGGTAGTGTCGAACGGATCGGTCTTGTTCCTTTGCCGTGGCGCGACTTGAGCACCGCCCTGGACTAGCCGCTTCGATCCTGACGATCCACAGCAGACACCCGAGCCGGACCGCCGTATACGAGCTCTCTGAGAAGAGGAAGACGATATCGCTTAGATGAACCCGAAGCGTGCCATCCTACCACGTCAAACCCCGGGTGATCTAGCTACAATTTCCTGCAGGCCTCAGCCGGCAGCGTGCTCAAGTATTTCTCCGAGCACACAAGCGCAGTATGGGCGAGGTCTGGTCAAGCATGAATGCACCATCTGGGCAAAAGGCATTCCAACAGAATGTGGCACCTTTGAGGTCGACATATTTCGCGCTCAATTCCATGATCATACAATCTTTGCTTGTCACTTTTTCACGGGCGATGCAGTTCGGTTGAGAGAATTGTGAAAGACATGTTCGGTCCCCCGCTTCGAGTTGATCCGTTGCCTGCGCGAGCGCGTTTTATCTCAAACTTACCCACCAACGCACACATCATACCAATGCATCTCTCTAACGAGGTCGTAAGTCAATTGCACTTCCAGCTATACCAAGCCAGAGGAGGAGCTAGAAAACACTCGGGGGTCGACATGATCTCACGCGATTCCACCTTTGTCACCGCTCGACAGTTTCTCGACCGATTGAGTGACCTGTTTGAGGCAAAGAAGACTCAAGGCAGCGTGTTTCTGACCACGAAGCGCTGTGAGTGCTTCCACCACGCGATCATTCATCTCTCTCCTCATCGTTTGATCCTGATCTTTCGTTGCCCTCCACCGCGCGCTCCTATGCATTGCTGCAATTTGAATCAGTGACTTATGAGCCGACAACTCTGGAAGGGACGACCCGGACCGATCAAGATGAGGATGTCGACATGACAGATTCACACGATCAACCACCCGCAACGAGCAGCAGCAGTTCGTCGGCACAAACGAAAGAATATCCATTATTGGTCAGAGCGACAGATGGCAAGGGCAAGAAGGAAACGAAAACGAAACTCTCGACGATCGTAAGTCATGAATTTGCTGCATTGGTCAGGGAAAAGCCTTCTTGCTGACCACATTGTCCATGATTGCGTCTCAAGGTCAAAACGGACGAGTACGACGAATTCATCGAGCGGTATACTACGATTCTTAGGACGCATTTGGCGGCGGGATTACGCCCGAAACGGAAACGCACTCAGACGAACAAGAAACCGAAATCCAACGCGCACGTAACGACCACGACACCTGCGATAAACCCAGACTCGACGACGACTACGACGAAATCTGGCACCGGCGAGAAAGCTGGGTTCTTGCCAAGGTTTCCCAAGGTGGTGGGACCGAGGAGAGGAAACGGCAGGAAGAAACGACAGGCGGCAGTCAAGCGACGCGTCAAGGCGGTCGAGAAATTCCAGCGCGCGCGGGAAGAGCGTGCAAAGAGGAGCAATGCGTCTCTGGGGTTGTAAAGGAGACATTACACGCGAGGATAGTATTACGACACAGGAGAGAGAGAAAGAGAGATTAAAAACAGGGAGTGCGAGTCCCACAAACCGCTCCAAGGAACACGGCCGGGAGATGATGAGGAATGTAGGTTACAAGACGTCGATGCCCTCGACTGCGTCGTCCGGAGCAATGTCGTCACGCTTGTGCTTGCGTTCCTCCACCGAGTTTCTCGTCCGTGATTCGACAGTCATTGACGCATCTGCGTCCTGTACACTCCTTTCGAGTCCCCAAACTCGGGTCGTCGCCTTCGAACCCGACTTTGCGTACTCGGCGAGCAATTCCTTAAAATCGGGGTGGGACGACGATCTCGAATGGATGAGCGGCATGTGGTGCGTAGCCTGACGTGGCGACAGAGTGATCGTTGCGCCTCTGGATCGGCGCACGCGCGGGGATGCGGGCGCCGATTTCGAGGAATCTGCTACGTTTGACTGGTGAGAGGAATCGGTCGTCGCTGCCTTGAGAATAGTTGATTCGGATGATTCACATCTCGACATGTACAGGTCTCGAGCAGACGCGTATGCGCGCAAGGCAGGTCGATCGATCCGACGCGTATGTGCGCTTGCAGTCGAGGTGGGATCGGCTGAGGAAGCGCCAAACAGGAGAGATTCGTTTGGAGTAAGTGGTCGAGTATCTCTTGGCGAAGGCAGGTCGCGACGAGACTCGGTTGCCCCGAAGGGTGGCGTACGGTCCGGCGAGAGTGTTGAATCCGATAAGCGCTCGTCATCAGAGAATGATGGCGTATCGTCGGCGCCTGCTGCCTGTCTCTCGTCGCTTCCTTCGCCGCTGCCGTCTGGTGCGAGGTCCTTCTCGACGGCATGCGGTGTAGGGGGCAAGCTTGCTTCCTCCGCTTTTCCCTGCTCGTCCACCTCGTGCGCGTCCTGCGTGATCTCATGATCGACTTGCGCGAGGTCGAACGAGGTCTGCGGACCTGATGATCGTGCAGCGCGAGCGAGTCTCGGCAAGGTGTGCTTGACGAATGCACGTTGCGACTGGAACGACTTGCGAGAAGCTTCGAGAAACGTGAATGCCTGGAAAACGTGAACACAGTCCTGTACAATCAAACACGGTGAGACCCTCGTGATCAGATACGAGAGCTAGATCCCTTACCTCGAAGAGTTCATGCTCCACTTTGACACCGGCTAAACTCGCCTTGTGGGCGAGAAGCGTAATCTCATCTCGCAAGACCTCGGCATCTCCAGCTTGGATCAATAGTGGCGGAAGCCCGGCAAAATCTCCGAAAAGCGGTGAAACGTAGGGGTGTGTGAGGTATTCTGAGATTGAATCGCCAAGGAGGCACTTGACCGGGTGGAAATGATCGTCCTCTGCTCGCGGATTCGGGAGATAGTCGTAAGGCTGCACAACAAGAGCGAAGGGTCAATTCCATGACTGGCTGGTGGCAGGGCTTCTTACACTCACTCGATTCGTCGTCCAGCTCTCACAAGACCTACACAGCCAGATGCGATCAGTTCGTGCTCCGAATGGGTAAGCAGTTCCGACTCACATGGTCAAGTCGACCCAGGGTGACATGAGAATGGCGCCGGAGGGTAGCGGATAGCCCTCGTCGCGCAGGTACATCAAGGTTGCCAACACGAGGCCACCGCCTGCCGAATCTCCTGCAAGAACGATGTTCTCGGGAGGGATCTTGAGGTCGATAGTCAAGCGCATGTAGGCTGAGACCGCGTCGTGGAGTTGACCGGGGAATTGGGTTTCAGGCGCGAGGCGATAGTTGATGGCGAACACTCGAGCTTCGCAATAGCGCGAAACCGCGATAGTCAAAACACGGTGGGTTTCAACACTGAACATGTAGTAAGCTCTGTTGATGATTTTGATTTTGATGAGATACTGCGCGTACAAGCCGAGACAAGAGAAAATTGACTCGCCCGCCGTGAAGGTACAGGCAAACCACGCCCTGAGCCTCACTCTCCCCCTTGCCGTTCGCAATCTTATCCTCTGACGGGGTAAGCTTTGTCTCTCGCTTTCCTGTTGACGATTCCTCCCGCAACTTCGATAGAGACCATTCCCGGGTCATCTTGCGCCACAATCGCTTGTTGGTAACCCACTCCCCTCTCATCTCTCGCTTACCATCCTCTTTTCCATCCGCTTCTGCCAGAAATCCACGTAGCTGCCGTCGCTTTACTTTGAACGAAATAGGCGTTACGATTCCGTCTTTCGGCATGGGCAGGAGAGAACCGAGCTCCACGACAGATCTTTACAAGCGACACGGGTCAGCTCCTGCGTTCGCCAAAGGTAGCGAAGGACTGAACGGACCGTAGGCGGGAAAGGGAAGACAGGTGCGAGTAATTGGACACTTCGCGGAGAAATGTCGTGAATAGCGTCAACTCGACCCCCCAGCTTGGTCTCGGTGGACCATACAGGTGATGTTGGACGAATGCTTTCGTCAACGTTGTCCCTGTACGCCCGCCGAAGGATTGTCAGGCGCGGGCCATCAAAGCGAGTACCGGGCGACGAGGAACATGAGACATAATCAGCGGCGAGAGCTCACCATTTGTGACAAAGAAAGGGACATATTCCCAAAGCCTGGCCAAGGACAATCTCTGCTCCTCTTGCTCCTTAATCGAGACGGAGGGATCCGTCCGCGCTTTCACTGGCAACTTTCCCGCAGCCTTGAACGGTTCGAGCATGGTGGTGATTTGGTCTAGAGTTGTTTCATGGGCCGTATCTGTGGCCCCACCAGCGCCATCTTTCGCTCGCACCAGGCTGCCGCCTGCAGTCGATGTCGGAGAGTCCGAACCTCGGCTCGGAGCAGGGCTCGTCATGAGCCAGTTGAGCGGCCACACTGCCATCCTTTCAGTGTCGAAGCCAGATCTGCGGCTATTCCAGGGCAGAGCGAAAGTGGGTGGATAGTGGACGAGGTCTTGCTGTTGGGGGACGGCTGAAGTTACCTCAGGCGGCTTCGCTCGAGTTTGCCGCTTGCGGGGTAATCGATTGCCGTATCGCTTTTTCCGGAGCGACTAGCGCGCGACTCGGAGTCAAGGACGGTTGAAAGACCGCGTTGTTGGACTTGAGAGAGGCGCGCGATGGTAAGGCCGAAACCGAAACAGACCAACGTAGACGAGACCTTCCCAGGCGCGGCGATCGGCTGCAAATCGGAAGACTTCAACCCTCCCTGTACGCTACACTTTCGCTATATGATAACTGCAAGCTGACATTCTCTATTCGGCCGCCTACGCTATGTCGCGACGCGTCGGATCATTGTGTATTTCTGACGCAGGCGGCAGGCCTGCAGGACGCGATCAACTTTCACGTGCACATTCCGCGGCCCGCCTGCTTTCTTGCTCTATCTGCCAAGTCGCGCTGCCAGTTGAGCTTCCCTCTTCGTTTCATCGGTCCTGACACATACGAATAGGTTTATACGAGCTGAAACACTGTTCACCTCCTCGGTCCCGCAATAGAGCCTGAGCGATTTGACCTTGCCGAAAAAATTGAGCCATTCGGAGAGCACATCCCCTCGCTTAGCGCATCTACTCGACGTTGACAGGATTCCAACTGACAGCTTTGCCTTGATCGAGCGAATCGAGCTGGGTCATGTCTTCGTTGGACAGATCGATGCCGGAGACGTCAAAGTTTTCCTGGATTCTGCCCGGGGTATCGGACTTGGGCAGAGGGACTGAATACTAGAGCCTGATTAGAGGTGCACCTAACGACGAGCGGGTTTTGAAAAGGAGACTGACTGTAACCTTTTTGTAAGCTCCAGCGGATCAGGATCTGTGCAACCGTCGCTTCGTGCTGAATATTTCATCAAGGGAATCAGTCAGGGTTGCCCATAAGACTGTCATGCTCGGCTCACCTTCTTCGCGAGTTTCTGCAACACAGGATCGTCAAAGTGTTCACCGCGCATGATGGGGCAGTAAGCTTCGACGGCGATGTCGTGAGCTTTGCAGTACTCGACGATCGGCTTTTGCTGGAGGTAAGGATGGAGCTCGATCTGTCCTTGGCCATGCAATCTGAGTCAAACGCAAATTGTTCGCAGGACGCAAGCGTGCTGACCTGGTTGACGGCTGGAGTCTCGAGCCCTGCTTGTCTGAGTTGTTCGAGATGTTTTTCGCTCTACGAAAGTTTTAGAGTTCAGTGCATCTGTTCAGAATATAGTGCCCAGATTCAACGTCCGGAGGAACGCCAGCTTGAACAGCTTACGAAATTGGAGACCCCGATCGACTTTAGTTTGCCCTCGTTCCTCTTCCTAATCAGGACCTCCCAAGCTTCTCTGCGCTTCTGCGGTCCCGCTGTAGCGTCATGAAGTAGGAAGAGATCCTTGATCCCGTTCAAGACAAATCCGATCAGGGTTAGTTCCCGCTCACAAAGAGAGAGGTCAACGACGCTATTACCCACCCACACGAGCCCGTGCTCTCGTGCTCTTTCGATGCTTTCTTCGACCGCTTTCTCAGTCTTCTCGGTCCCATGCTCCTTACCCGTCACCTTAGAGGTAAGGAACACCTGGCCGGTCGCAGAATTGGTCCCCATGTTGGCCTTGAATAGTTTGACCGCCTCGCAAACCTCGCTTTCGTTCCTGTAGACGCGCGCAGAGTCGATATGGCTGTGCTCGGGAAGGACCGAGGATCAAGACCGAGGAGACACGACGAGAGAATCAGGGTTGCAAGTGGGGCTCATCATCAAACGCTGCGGTCTGACGGACATGACGATGGAGCAGCTCACCGATAGCCATACGCGAGTGCGTGAGTTGACGAAGCCTTGGCCTGAGTAGATTGGTACACTCCGAAACCGATTCTGGGGATGTAGTACCCGGAACGCAGCTTGATCGCTGCGCTGAGGATCGCGGGATTGGCGGGAGCGTGTTCGACACCTGATCGGATAACAGGTAAGCTATCATTCCGCTGTGAATTTCTGACCTTGCGCACCCATGTTCGAATTAATGGCGAAGAAGGATGGAAGAGATTCGGGAGCCGTTTATAAATGCGTTCATTCATGATAAGTACTTATGATGAGGGAGTCCCTGCTATTTCCTCACACCGTTGGCATTTTTCCGGTCATGAAGACATTCTCGTGGTTTTCGTATCTTCACTGACAACATAGACCATGAGTAATTCAGCGCGAAATCAGGTCAGACTCAGCCCACGAGAGCTCAAGCCTCGACACCGTTTCTTAGCGCGCACTACTCTCTTTGGCAAAACCATCGGTTAGATTCCGACAGACGAGCTACATGCTCAAGGCAAGCTTGGAGAGCAGAATGAAGCTGCCCAGGCTGAGAAAATAGAGCTCAGAAAACCGATTATCGGTAGGTACGCTTCGAGATAACAATTTGGGTCGTAAAGGGCCAGCTGAGATCGAGTCAAAAATAGGGTAGGGTGGTTGATGATTCGATCAGGCAAACGCTGCCACGATGACGGCCATTCCAGCCAAAAACCTATGCCAATTGTGGTGAGGTCCTCGTTCACACGGTCACACATTTGGTATGATAGACTTACGCTCCTCCTTCGAGGCGTGATGCACCGGAACCCGAATTAGTTGGCGCCGCAGTACTTGAGGGGCTGTAAGGAAGACTGCGTGAGGAGAACTTGTCGGACGCGCGTCACGGATGAGCTCGGATACTTACGTCGTGCCACTAGCGGTGCTGCTGATTTGAGGCTTGGACATAGCCGTAGTAGTCGAAGACTCTGATGAGATGGACGATGCAGACGCGGATGTGCTCGCACTAGACGCCGAAGAGGAAGCAGACGATGCAGACGAGGAGCCCGAAGCCGACAAGCTCGAAGACGATTCAGAAGAAACCGCCGAGGATGTCGCGCTAGTGCTCGAAGAAGGAGAACTTGACGACCCAGCAGACGAGCTGAAATACCAGCTCCCAATCAGTCTGTAGTGGCGGTTTCTGCGAGAGCCTGTGAATGCTCACCAATCCCCGGTACCTGCGGCTACAACCGTAGGCGAGTTGTTGCCGGTCAAACCATTCACATCGGTGATATAGACCGTGATCTCCGTGCCGGCGGGAACGCTTGCCCTCCATGGTAGCGAGGAGGCCCCGGCAGCCTGAACGGTTCCGATGATGGCGACGCTTTGCGACGGGTCATTGGCAGGTCGTGCTGAAAGGTGCTTGTTCCATTAGATTCGTATCATGAAGGTGGATCAGAAACGTGTGAGAAACAAGCGTACCGACAACTTGACAAGGCGGCTCGTCGCACGTAATCTGGTAAGACGTCGCGGGTGTGCACTATGACAAACGCATTGACCTGACTGGTTAGTCTGCTTCAAGGCTGAAGATCATCGGCACACACCTGGTAGACGTTGGGCGACGAGATGGTGGGAGCGGCCGCGAGGATGCGAGTGGCAAGCGCGAGCAGCGCTGTCGAGAAGAAAACGAAAGACGGCATCGCTCGAGGGCGCGTGAGTCGAGTACAAGCGGGCGGTATGGGTGCTGAGGAGATAAGAGGAAGCGAAAAGATCAGAGGAGACAGAAGCTCGTATGATGAGCAAAATGGCAGGAGGTGCGTGCGATAAGAACAAAAGGCCCAACAAGTGCGAGGCGCACGCACCTTCCTTGTCTTCACTGGCACATCGGATGCAGCATTGAAGCGCTTCCCTACGACCAGCGGCACATATAATGCAGCAGAGCGTTCTGGCAGAGATGTGCAATGGCAACAATTTAAGGGCAGTTCCCAGATTTCTTCTTGTCAGAAGTCAGGTCTCGAGCGTTTGCTCAGCGTCCACTCGCTATCGGGACGCGAGAGACCTGTAGCTGTCACGGACCTGAGTTTCCAGACGATAAGCAGCTTGATTACTTCCTCCACTAAAACGATATTGGAAAAACAGTCCAACCATTCCCACAAAACAGAAAACGTAGCCAAGAGAATTAAAAGGAGATCGAGACTATTCGACCAGAATGAGAAACGCATACGAAGCGTCAAATACGTGGGCGACATCATGTTTAGGCAAAGATGGCGATAGCAGCTCCAACGACTCCAAGCGCTCCGGAGACGGCGAGGGAAGAAGCACCGGAGGTGGGCGAAGCAGCAGCCGAGCCAGTAGCGGCGGTGGCAGTCGAGCTACACACCGATTGCGAGCGTTAGTCATACGATCATTGAGGGATTTGGTGGGCTGAACCTACATTCTGGAAGAAGCCGATTCAGCAGCGGAAGAAGCGGCCGAGCTGGCACTGGTGGCAGCCGAAGAGACGGTGCTCGAAGCCGAAGAAGCGCGACTCGAGGCCGAGGAGGAAGCGATCGAGCTGTGTTGATGGCAGAACGGGTCAGCTTCAGCCGTTGTTACTAAACAGGGCGAAGCTGGCGGAAAGCGTACGAGAGCGACGTGGTCGAGGAGGCAGATTGCGACTGAGCGGAAGTAGCGCCGACGTTACCAGTCGAGACAGCGTTGCTGGCAGCGCCTCCGATGCAAGAGGTCGAGGTTCCCGCCTGGACGGTCACGGGCGCCGAGGGAACGGTAGTTCCGGTCGAGTCGGTGATCGCCAGACTGATCGCAGTGCCCTGGGCAAGGTTGACGGTCCAAGTCAATGAAGTCGCATCGGATCCCGAGACCAATGTTCCCAGGGGAGTCGCGCTAAGCTGTCCCGAAGGGAAGACCCTGACGGTGTACTGTCGCAGCAGGAACCGTATCAGCGCTCGTGTAGCTCTGCACAATCAAGTTCACGCAATTTACAGGTGCGGATCCTCCCGACCAGGTGACGAGGTAAGGGTCGCAACTGAAAGTCCAATCGAAGTGATCAGCCTAAGCATACATGAAGATTGCCGGGAGGTGATGGCTCACGTGAACAAAGCGGAGGGAGTGTTGATGGTAAGAGCTGCGACAGGAGGCAACAGATATCGACGGTCAGTGCACTCGCTGATTGCGAAATAGCTATTGGTGGGGAAAGATGTTGGCGCGATAAGCCCAGGTCGTCCTCGTGAGTCCTCCTATCGCCGTACTCAGCTACAGACGACAAGGGGAACCCTTCTCTGACAACCATCACGCCGTATCGCGGCGCTCATGAGTAGATGAACCAGCAGCCACTGCCCAAGGGCGATATGCAGCTCGGGATCGATCAGGTTGCGCGATTGTAGGCTCAAAAGCCTCGTCGCTCGTAGGGCTCATAGTGAGACTCGGTCTCTGAGGTTCGCGAAGGTCCGAGGCGCTTCGGAGGAGATGCAGTGGCGAGGGGGCCGCGAAAACAACGAGATGGGGAAATGCGCAGAACGTGATGAGACTCACTGGATTGGGCAGCCGCACTGAGTGCAGCGGCGGCGGTGATCAGAGTCGAGGTGAAGAATCGCATGCTATGAAGCTCGGGCGGGAGTGGCGTAGGGAGGAAGAGGAAAGCAGTAAAGAGGGGAAGAAGTACCCAGGAAACCGCCGGCGGCCGAGGATATTTCCGAAGCTTTCTTTTGCTTCTTTCCCACATAGGAAGGCGGACGATCAGCACCGCCTCGAACTGCGACTTGCCTTGGAAACCACTCACTGGGATGTGCTGCGTCGCTGGCGCGGGTCAAAGGGATTACCAGACGCAATATGCCTACGCCTACAGGCAGTCTCACAGTTCGCTGCGACGGTTGCTCGGCTGCGATCGGAGCAGTGGCGGACATGAAACCACTGCGACTTGGGCGCTTGCAAGAGCGATACTGCAGACCACGGACATCGCTAGGCAAGACGTCGCGAGGCTGCGATATCCACCTGGTACGGCACATGATGAACGCTTTTGCGGAAGGGAGGCTGTGCTCGCAAAGTATTGACTACAGTATTGGCGGTCCGAGCGAAGGCAAGCTTGAGTAACGCAATCGCCAGCCTAGCTCTGCCATTTGCTTCGGCGGGTGCTACTGTCGTGACAAGCTGCCTCTGGTGTATGAGGACGCGCTTGAACAGCTGGACGACTGCCGTCTTAAGAGTAACGCAGTTGGCAGTTGCCCAGCAACTACAGTATTCAGCAAATCTTCTGCTACCCGGCGGAGTTTGTACCATTCGATCTTGTTTGCTATTGTGCTGTAGTCTCGATGCAGTATGTACTCTGTACAGATTTGGAAGCGAAAAAATGTGGATCAAATTTGATGACGCGCACGCCGCACGCGAGGCCTCGAGGACTCACGTCATCGCTCAGTTCGCTCAGCGACTCTCTTCCCGCTTTTGCTGCTCTCTTTCTACTTCATACACCACATCTCACCTGAAACGTACAACTCACTACAATGGTCGCCTCTCGCATGTTCCTCAACGCCGCTCGCCCCGCCGCGCGTCGCAACCTCCCCCGCCCTCAGGCTTACCGTAACTACGCGACCGTCCAATCGACTGCCCCTCAACAAAGCGCCAATGCTTCTCACGTTGCATCGGGTGTCGCAGGAGGTGCCGTCGTTCTCGGTCTCGCGTGAGTCGTGGTGTCGAATCCTCCTTTCCGCAGTTTCTGACGGTCCGCACATTTCGATTTCGATTTTCACCAGCTACGGTTACTACCACTACTCTGGAGCAGCGAAGGCTGTTTCCACCGCCCGTTCGCTCGCTGATGGAGCTGCCAATGCCAAGAGCAAGATTCTCGAAAACACCCCCTCAGGCAAGGAGGCTATCAAGCTCGCCAAGTCGGTCGCCAAGACGTACGCGGCCGCGATTCCCGGTGGTTCTTATGCCGTGGACCAAGGTTTCGACCAACTCGAGGCGTTCGTTGAAACCCACGGGGAAAAGGCTCAAGAGCTCGTGACTTCGACCTGGAACGACATCCAGAAGGCGGCCGCCGGGGGCAAGGACAGTGGTGACCAGATCCTGAAAGCCCTTCAGACCGCAGCTGGAAAGATGCAAGAACTTGTCGGCGAAGAGGCCAGCAAGGGATGGTCGCTTCTTGGCGAGAAGTACCCCGAACTCCAGAAGGCTCTAGGTGGCGAGAGCGAGGAGCTCAAGAAGCTCACCGAGAAGCAGTGCGTTCCTTACTTCTGCTTCAACGGATCTCTCGCTTCCGGTTCCAAGCTAAAGCGTCTCTTGCGTTGTACAGCGGACCTGAAGCTCGCCAAATCGCTACCGATTTCTACTCGCAAGCTTCCGCTCTGGTTGCCAAGGGAGGATTCAACTCCGAGACCTACGAGTCGGTAAAGAAGGTTTGCCGCAGTCCTTTTCCAATGAATCAAATACTATGCGGGATCCTGATCAGGAATGATTCGAACGCAGCTCCTCGAGCAAAAGAAGGATGAAGTCGCCAAGTTCTCGCAAAAGGCTGGCAAGGATGCCTGGGAATCGTCTTCCAAGGCCGCGTCCCCGTTCCTTGAGAAGATGCCCGACGTCAAGCAGCTCGTCGACGAGAATCTCGAGAAGGTGTCGGGTTATGTCGGTGAGGATCGAGTCAAGGTTAGTCGAAAGTGGGATCCTGGTCTTCCTCGTACTGATCAATCAGCTGAACTGGGTCTCTTGCGTATCGTCAGATTGTCAAGGAGGTGTACTCTGAGCTCGCGGACATCGGCAAGTCGAACAAGTCTGTCGAGGAGAAGACCAAACTCGCGAAGAAGCTCGTCGAGGAGAAGCTCGGCACTACCTCGCAATTCGCCTCGATCGCATCCGACCGTGCTCAGGATCTCGCCGGCAGTGCGCACAAGTGGCTCGAGGGTACCGTTCCTGGCCTCGGCGGCCTTACCAAGGTCAGCACCGACCTGTCTGCGATTCCTTCATGGATCTAGCTGATGCCACCGATGAACTTTTGCAGGCTTTCACTGATGTCGACCTCAAGGCGCTCAAGGAGCTTGCTTCGAAGCGTGGTGAGGACGGAGAGAAGCTGCTGTCCTCGACGGTCGAGGAGATCAAGCAGATCCTCGCCAAGAAGTCGGAGGAGGCGAAGAAGCTCGGCGAGAAGACCGCCAGCGAGGCTAAGAACGCTAAGAACTAGGTGCTCATCGGGAACAGACACTGTACAAAGTAAAAAGCAAGAAAGTAGTAATCCAGGGGTCTCAAGCATTATCATGAATGGTAGACGCGATACACAACCAAATTCACGATATTTGGTATCGAGAGATCACGACGAGTGGCCGTTGCTTATACGAGAGCGATTCGGAAGGGGCAGGCCTGCAAAAGCTTGGGCCGGAAAGCATTACCTGCTCGCAATCACAATGCGGCGAAAGACTCCTTTGACTCTTTACGAGGTTGCGGGAGCTGTCTTGTACCGGCGTATATCCTACTCCAGCAGAAGTTGGGTTGAGCGATGCGAGCGACGTCGCGCACGCGCGCGATTCGCGAACCGCGAACCGCTCGCAATCCGCAGCTCGGCTGCTCGAGCAGTCCAGCCTACAGCGTTGGGCCCCATCACCATCTTGGTGTGCTCTACTCACGCGCTCTTCACTTGACGACCAGGACTCGGCCAGCAGTGACAACAGAGCGGAGGTCACCCCCGCTCGCAGTCTGGTGAGGTCAGCGGACGATCCTCGCCGCTCTCGCGGGACCATACGTACGTCCGACTTTATCTGAGCTACTACACGAGACATTAAAGACTTCCGTGTCAGCTCTAGCCTCCGTCCCGGTGCGTACGAGGAAGTTGATCAAGAGCCGAGAGAGGAGGTGGAGCGGAACCCGCTACGACCAGCACATGAATTGGCCTGTCCGCCCGCTGACACAGCTGTACTGACACGACTGTATATGTTATACAGATCGGCGAGGCATGCGTCCGACGTCGAATGCTCACCCACTCTCTCCACCTCTCGGATCCGCTACCCTCAATCCGTTCGACTTGGTGAGCGATTTGACCGATTCGGCGAGCGCGCCGTCCGCTGGCAGACCTCTGTTTCCGCCGTCTCCTCCACCAGTGCAAGATGGCCACGATCCGTCCATGACGAGGCGCACGTCCGTCAATGACCAGTCCGCAATCGGTTTAGGCTTTCCTTCCATGAATGCCGAAGCTTCAGGCGACGTCCGGGACCACGAGCAGCCGCTCCGAATAAGCCCACCGAGCCATCTTTCTTTCCCTCGGCCTCCCCATCTCCTGCCCGAGCCCACTCTTGCTGCCCTTCCTCTGGCGCACTTGTTGGCCCTAGCAAACAGCCTATCCCGGGACTTGGCTCTCGCACAGACCGAACTCGCTGCTCAGCGGAGAGAGCTGGAGGCGATCGAGAAGCTCGCGCTGGACAAGGGCACGAGCGCTGGTGAGATCGAGCGGGCCAAGGTTCGGGTTCGAGCGACAAGTCTCGATGTTACAAGTAGCGAGACGGGTCCGGAAGCCAAGGGAAAAGGGAAAGACTGGCGGATTGAGCTTGGCAGAGCGGAAGAGCACAAGTCAGTCGAAGAGAATGCGCGCGTCGAGGTAAGTCTCCATATCCGTTTATATTCGCCCGTAGACGACTTGGCTCAGAATTGTGTTACAGGTCGATCTCGACCTCGAAGACTTGACAGAGGCGATCTCATCCAACGCCTTCGATATCGCAACGAGCCCTGTCCTTGACCAAGACGAGGCACGTCTTCGGAATCCGGCACTTTCCCTGCCCGCGGCGGAACCCCGCGAAAAAGTGAAAGCGACTCCACATACGAACAGCACAGATTCGCAAGCCGCGCAGTCCGTTTCAGTCTCGGAGCCCACGAGCTGCCCCTCAACGCTCAAACCCGCCCGTGGACGTCATGCCTCGCTGTCTTCGCGGTTCTTCGGCTCGATCGGCTCCGCCTCAATGCTGGTCTACCCGTCCGAATCGTCTAGCTCCGTTGAGCCCCAGTCGCCTATCGACGAAACCAGTGCTGCGAATGCGTCGCTTCTACCGGTCAATTCAAAGCGGAACGGCCGGTCTGGCAGCATTCGAAGTGTCAGCAGCGTCAGATCGACGTCGTCGAAAGCATCAGATGCAGGAAGCGACGCGAGCCGCAAGGGTGGGTACAACGATTGGTTCGGTTGGAAGGGTTGGAGCGGGACGACAAAGTCTACGGCTTCGCTTAAGCCAGGCATTCCACCAACAGACGTCCCCGAAGAAGGAGGAGATGAGATTGTTGACGATGAATGCGACGCCAACAGGGGCGACGAGAGCGAAGGGTTGGCGACGCCCATGCCTGATCAGTCAGGAACGATGCTTTTCGAATCAGGGACCGGAATTGAGGCGAGTACGACAATGACAAAGATCATTGACGCCGAAGAGAGTAGTCGCCAGGTACAGCATAGACCATCTGCCTCACCTACCAGGAGCATCTCGAGCCGGCGAACTTCTGCGACTCGCTCGACTGTTGCGAGTACTTTTGACGATTCGACCGCGACTTCACTCTTTTCCACGTTGTCGCCCCCTCCGACGATGACCCCTAACGGCAAAGCGTCCACACCGCCAGGGATGACCCCTCCAGATTCACCCGCAACGTCCCGTAATCGTTCGCCTGCCCCACCGCCTCTCGCCACGCGCCAGGCTATCGCAAATCCAGCTCTTTCGACCCCGCTGACTACTTCAGTGCTATCTACACCCTCTATCGCCTCGCCTCGCCGATCTAGGCCAACTGATTCGCCAGAGAATTCTCAAACATCGCTGTCGACTCATACACCTGATGAGAACCGAGATGTGTTCACTGTGGCGCCTCTATCCCAGGACACGGACAGAAACAACTCTTCAGACGACCAAAGCACCCTGAAACGCCGAACCAACCGGACAGAATCGGCCCCTCCTACGTTTGTTCCGGGCGTTCCCCTTTACACAGCGACTGGAGACGGTACGACGACGCGCCAAGCAGAAACGGGATATGTTGCTGCAGCGAAGGGGACTATCGGTCGTGCTCTCGGCCTCGGGTTTTCTGGCGAGCCTAGCAACGCCGCAAGTATTGGCATGACAAGATCCTCGTCCGATGGGATTCGTCGAGCACTGAACGGCTCGCGATCAGGCTCCCTATCTCTCTCACAGTATTCACCGTTCTCACAACATGGCTCGTCTGCCGCTTCGACGCCTATGACGCTCTCCTCGACGAATTCCCCTACAGTTGTGCATGCCACAACCTTCGCGCCTGCGCCTCCCTCTGGCTTGCCCACCACGATGGAGCTCGGCACTATCTCGGTCGAAGTCGCACCTCCTTCGCTCGCTTTGCTCAAACCAGCTACCGCAGGGCAGTCGACCGAGCAAGCAGAGGCAGCATCGGACACAGAAGACGACGATGGTCCGCTCATTGACCGATACGGCTTTATTTACGACGTGGCATGCGGGATGGCGCTGCTCAAAGAGACTCGAAGACGAGACAAGGAGAAAGATTCAAGCAAGAGCTCCGATAGGGGACAGAGGAGGAATCCGCCGAAAAAGACCAAGGAAGAGATCGCATCAGTGGGCGAGACGGCCGCGGTGACCGTCGAGCCAAGCGGCTCAGCAACACCGACACAATTGGAAGTTCACCCTCAACTCGAGGCCATCCGGGAAGCGATGGGACTCACGCCGACAATCGAGGCACAGAATACACTCTCGCCTCGAGTCGAACAACCTTCCATCGGATTTGAGGCAGTAGCGACCCCGCTGACTGATCCGCCTGCTCTGCCTCGTGAACCTCCGAAGCTTATTCGCTCACCCGATTCGGACGACTCCTCTCTCTCGAAACTATCGGGTCCACAGTCGATGCGCGCCCTCCTCGGACAATTGCGCAACATGTCAGACAATGTCGAGCGTACGCAACAAGGAGAGTGGGACGCCTTCATCCGCAAACGCCAGACAAAACTTGGGAAACTGAAACAGCAGCAATACGCATCTGTCGGTGACGGCAGCGCGACTGTCAAGGGCAAAGGCAAGCTCAAGAAAAAGGAGCGCCCCAAGACAATCTGGGGCGCAAATGCTCTTGCGGAGGAGAAGCCAGACGATGCGGACGGCACGAGAGAAGAAGGCTGGACCGAAAACCTCGTTGGCGTCGCGCAAATGGGCACAGAAGGGAAAGGGAAGAAGGAGGACTGGAACTATTTCAAAGAGCTCGTCCGGAAAGGGATTCCAATCAGCTATCGACCCAAGTGCGTCTAACGCGCTTTTCATGCTTTTCGTGCTAATCGGCTGATGCTGTCGATACTAGAATCTGGGGCGAATGTTCGAGTGCCAACGAGGCGCGCGAACCCGGTCTTTACCAGGAGCTCCTCTTCTCGCCGCGTGAGGACGAGCAACAGTGCCTCAAGCAGATCGACATGGACTGTACGCGCTTCTTCCGCTGTTCTAAGATTGCCTAAGCTGAACGTGACGGTGATTCCAGGTCATCGAACATTCCCTACGAACGTTTTCTTCGCTGGGAACGGACCCGGTGTGGCCAAGTTGCGCAACGTGCTGGTCGCGTACTCCCGCCGCAATCCCAACATCGGCTGTCAGTCATTCCCAAATTGCCGCTAGTGTCTCGAAGCCTGACATTTCGCATTGTCGCAAAACATGACAGATTGTCAAGGGATGAACAACTTGGTGGCCACCTTGTTGTTGACGCATCCTGCCGAAGAAGACGCATTCTGGGTTCTCGTATGTATCGTCGAGGTATGTCTGAGGTGTGCTCAGGATATGTCGGAGGATGCGCTCACTGAGCATCTCTCCCTTGCAGAACATTCTGCCGTCGGATTACTATACATCACATCTGCTGGTCTCACGGGCGGATCAACAAGTACTCAACGACCTCGTTTCCCGGCTGCTCCCAACTATCTCCGCACATCTCGAAGAGCACGGTGTGGAGTTGTCGGCGATCAGCTTTGGCTGGTTCCTCAGTCTCTTCACTGACGTGCTTCCGATTCAAGTCAGTCTCTCTGCAAGCTTCTGTCAGAGCGTCAAGAGGATTGACTAATCCCGTGTCCTTGTCAGACTCTCCTGCGCGTCTGGGATCTCTTCTTCATCCACGGCACGGTCTTGTTGTTCCGCGTGGCCCTCTCGATCCTGAAACTGCACGAAGCGGAACTGCTCGCGTGTGACTCTGCGGCCGGTCTCTACGGCTTGCTAGGTTCCCTTCCGGGCCACATCTTCCATGCAGACAAGCTTCTCAAGGTGGGCCTGCGCTTGCAGTTTCTGAACTCAGGACCAAGGCTGACGAGCGTCTTCTTTCTTCGTTTTTGACCTAGGTCGCGTGTGAGGATCTCGCGTCGTCTGTCAAGGATCGAGAAGTCGCTGCCTTGAGACGTACTCACGTCTTGGCGCTGCAAGAAGAGCTTGGAATCGCCCCCGACGATGCTTGAGCGCTCAAGGGAACATAGTTCGCAGTCTCAACGCTTCTGTTTTGGCCCACGAGGCGCATCCGTCACTCGTTTGTCTTACTGTTATGTTGTTTATTTGTCGTTCTCAGCTCTCGCACATCCGCGATGCTCCTTGTTGTGACTCTCATTGCATGGTAAGAAAGACAGCTTTTTACGCATATCGCGTGGAAGTCAGCCCAAAGATTGCACTGGTCTGGACAAGCCGCAGCAAACTCAGGACTTCCGATAGCAAAGACAACAGCAGGTCTACGTGTGTCTACTTGCATTCGCCCTTGGAAACGAAAAGTTTGAGGTTGTGGCCGCCGGTGGGTATTAGCGCTACTTACGTAATCTTGCCCTTCTTCCTCGGGTGCACAGTTGGATTCTCAGGCTCGACGATGATGATGTCGTCGTCTGAATCCGTGTCGATGCGGCCTGCGCCAATTTCGGCTAGGTCATTCCCGATCGCCCTTTCCCACTTTTCTTCAGTCGATAAATCGTTTGAGCCCGGACGTTTTTGTCCGCGTATCGCACCACCATGCCCCGGGGACTCTTCCACTGACGAGGTCCCAAGATCCCACGTCCTCATCTCGTCTCTTAGCCATGCTTTCTCATCCTCGTCATACCTGTCTTCCACACTGCGGATCTCTGGCTTGTCCTCATCGTCCTCTTGCTCGAATTCCCACTCATCCTCCTCCTCGTCTCCGCTCGCCGGGTCCGACTTGATGAGAGAAGATTCAGGTTGGCCCGAACCGCGCAAGCGATCTTCGATGGCCTTGGCTCGTTTCTCCGCTTCGAGTCTCGACGACGCAGCGAGATCGCGAGCAGCTCTAGCAGTGTTGCTCTGAGTTCGACGACTACTTAGCGAAGCAGGATCAGAGTCAATTCTCGTAAAGATACATTCTTGCGAGGAGGACGAAGAGGGACGATTCTCACCCTTTCATGCTGATTGGCGTCTCTTGGATTTGCTCGCCCTCTTCGTCTTTCTTGACAATGTCTGCGCCTAGTGCGATGCCTTGACCGACGAACGCGTCTTTGCGGGTAACTCTGCCACCCGGCTTGCGTGCGATCCGGGTCTGACGCCCAGTCGTGCCGAGAGTGACGGTACTGCCTCGTTCTCTGCGGGGTTTGCTCGATGTAGCAGATCCAGCAGCTGGTACGCGACGTCGTCGTCGCTTTTTCTTCACGGCGCCTCCACTGCTCAACGCGGACGCGCATGATACCCAGTCAGGACATGCAAAAGTGATCGATGCGATGACTGCAATGACGAACCAGGTGTATTCGAATGTTTCGTCTCGCGCCAATGCTCGATCATTGCCATCGTAATCTGGATGAAGCGTTCTACCTTGTCCGTAGAACCCGTCTCCGGTGTAGCCTCTTTGGCGCAACGCGGCAATCTCGCCTCGAAGTTGGGTGTTGACTTTTTGAAAGGCGGCACTGTGGTTCATCTCGCGAATGTGGGCACACTCGTGTGCCATGACGTAGAGCAGAAAGTTCCACGGCAGGAATCGACCATCGGATTTGCGACGCAACACGATCTCGACAATCTCGCCCGCGTTCCAATTCCTTCCAGCAAACACTGGGTTCGGTTCGTACTCGACAAACGAGTTGATCTAGAAGGGAGAGAGAAATGGGCGTCAGGAAGTGAACGGATCTCAGGTTGAACGGGCGAGATCGAGCGCACGCCGAAACCCCTGCAGGACATACGGTACACTCGGTTAGGCCAGAGGTCGTTTGCGTGCTTTCGCAATAGACGCGCAGGTGCGCTCACCATTCTTTCATGACGGGCTTGAACTGGGCTGCAAGACACTTGAGGAGATGCAGCGCCTATGGAATAATCCCGGGTCAATGCCGAGATGCAAGAGAAGTACGAGATCGTTCGAGTGTACATCTTCGTGATCCGGATAGGATGGCAAGGAGCGGATAAAGGTGATGTGATCGTTCTACAGGAGGCTAGAGATTCTGAGTGTCCGAAAGCGCAACACGAGTCGCAAGAAAGCGGACTGAAGCTGGCGCTCACAGGATCCTGTTCTCGCGTATTGAACCTTCGATGTCCTAGCGGCATAGTCCTTGCGAAATGAAACGAGAAGCGAACAGAGCGGAGCTATGCAGGAGAAACTCCGGCGAAGTGGCGCGTTTCGGTGCAAGCGGCTGCAGCGGATACTTGAAGCGGGATGTCTGAAATTGTCTGACTCGCGACCAGCGCAAGAGCAAGTGAGGTGAGAGGCAAAGAGCCGCAACCGGGCGACATGACTTGTCTGTAATTACGTATGCGCGGCGAATTGAGGGCAAAGCTATTTGACTAGATCGTGAAATTGATATCGCGCCCGCCCTCCTAACTGCCCCCCCCTCTGCTCCCTCCCACCCATCTCCCACGCCTGCACCAAATCACCATGCAATCCCTCGACCAGCCCCTCGACGCCATCATCCAATCGAAGCGCAAGGAGCGCCAACCGCGTCGCCAACGCGGCTCACGCCCGCAATCGGCCAAGCAGGCTGCTGGCGTCGCCCCCGCCAAGGGCGCCGCTGCACCGGTCAACGCCGCCCAGGCTGTTGCTGCGCAGGTGCACGTCGGTGACAAGATCATCGTCTCCAACTTGCCCGACGACGTGAACGAGGCCCAGATCAAGGTGAGACCTCGACTCGATCGAACCCGCCCACGTTGCTCGTCCTTTGGTCTCCCTCGCCCAGACGCGTACTGACGATCGGACTCTGCGCCTCTGTCGATCAGGAACTCTTCCACACGACCTGCGGTCCTGTGCGCAGCGTCAACTTGTCGTACAACGCCCAGGGCAAGTCGAAGGGAACCGCGACGATCCAGTTCCAGCGCGCCGACTCGGCCACGTCCGCTTACCAACAGTACAACAAGCGTCTCATCGATGGAAGTGGGTCTTGAATGTTCCTTACCTTGTCTCTCTGCTCTCGTCGCCTTTCGCTCGCTTTGAGATCGCCCGCACAACAATCGGACCACCCCACCCAACATCAGCGTTGCCCCGAGTTCCGGCCTTGAACGGCTTCGGACTGTCGGTCGATCGGAAGCATCAAATCATGCCTCGGGTTGAAAGACCAAGGGACGACGGTCTTTGCACCCCCGTGACGGCCGAGCTTTGCACGCCGGGATCGCGCTCGCGCTCGTCCCCGAAGCCAATGAGGCTCGTGACTCTACAGAGAACGGCTCGACTCACCTCGAGAAGAAAGTTCCGTCTGTTGCACAACTTCGATTGGTGGAACTCCTCGGGGTCGACCTCAGCGGCGCCGAGTCCTCGATTCTCGACCCGCATCCGCGCGTCTCCGACCGATTCCTCCTCGGACTTCCAACCTAGCCTGCGTGGAGATCAGGACCAGGGGCAGCAGGCGACAATGTTCGAGAACCGCATTCCGAGCCCATCACATCCGTATGGACACGAATGCGGAAAGGGGCCCTTCTGTTGGGACAGACCCCTACGCAGCTCGACGGCCAAGCAAGGCGAACGAGGAACCTCGTTGAAACCTTGACTTGCGCTACTCCTCCCTGCTGCTCCCCCTGCCCCTCCCCTTGTCAGGCGAGTCCGGGTTGAAGGTGATGGTTCCGGAGACGGATCGGGTATCGCTATCCGACACCAGTCCCATGGGCTGAGGCCGAGCGTCGTCAAGAGAACGATCCCAGAGTCGAGATGCCCCAAGAGCACATTCCTTCGTGTCGCTCAGTGACAGACGTGGTACTGGATCGAGCGCTGCCGAGGCCTCGAAGCCTCCAAGAGGCAGCAACGATTCCGCGCGGCACATTTCAGACGAGCTTGCACGGCTTGTCCGGTCGTCGCTGGCGCTCGTCGAGATCGAGCAAGATTGTTTTCGGAGCGTCTTGCTCGAGCTTCGACCCGAGACAGGATCAGCAACAGCGAACTGAAGAAGCAGAAGGAACAATGAGATCTGACGCACTCGAACCCTTGTTTTCCTTTTCCTGCATCCTCCCTCCGTCCTTCCCTGTTTCTCCCGTTCTTCCCCTCCATCTCTCTCGTCTCACTTCTGTCTCTCCGATCCCGCCGACATCACTTTTCACATCAGAACGACCGATGAAGGTCGAAATCGTGGTCGACCCGTCCCGCGCCGGACGAGCTGGCGCCGGCGCGTCGCTCTCTCAACGAGTCGCACCTGCTGCTGCTTCTGCGTACGTCTTTCCGCATCTCGCTCGTACGCCACGAAACCCGGATCCCCGCTAAACATGCCTGTGGTTCTGCGTCTTGCAGTACGGTCGCTGCAGCGTCGGGATCTGCGGTTCAACCTGGTCGTCAAGGTCAAGGAGCTCGTCGCGGTGCTGGAGGTCGCGGACGAGGACGACGTGGTGGCAAGAACGGAGGAGACCGTTCGGAACGACCAGCGGCGACGGTCGAGAGTCTCGACCAAGAGATGAGCGATTGGCAAGCCTCGGTTCAAACGAGCGGTGATGCCAACGCCGCTACGACTGCTTGATTGCCCATTTTGTGATCCAAGGTTCACGTGTGTGTTTTGTGTACAATCAGTATGGTGGTGTTTTGCAGTCGATGGAACAGTGCACACCTCTTCCCTTTCCTCCCTCGAAATCAATATGCTCTCTTTATTCATGAATGCTCATCTCGGTCGTGATCAAATTGCTCAAATAATCGAAATAAGAGAAGAGAGCGAAGTCGTTGCATGCATGCGGCCGCTCGAACGCGCACAATTGCAAGGCATCTCCGCTCGCCTTCTCTCTCTCTTCGCATCAAGTCAATCCGTCGCACGATCATGAGTGCACTCTTCCCGCCCATCAAGGTCCGTCCTTCTGTCATCGCAGTGTTTTGCTCAAAGCGTCGAGAACCTAGACTGAACTCCGCGTGGTGACTGGCTTTGCGACACCTCCAGCCTTACAAGTCCGAGATGTTTCCCGTCTCGGACGTGCACACGCTGTCTATCAAACAGTACGGAAACCCTCAGGTGAGTTTGTGTCGAACTCAACATGTCCTCGTTCGGCGCTGACACTTAAACCCCACTTCGGGTCATGCTCCAGGGCTCTCCGGTCGTGTTTGTTCACGGTGGACCAGGTGGAGGATGTGACGCCAAAGACGCGCAGAGGTTCGACCCGAACCATTACCGCATCATCCTGTTTGATCAACGTGGATCGGGAGATTCTACTCCGCTCGCTTCGTTGGTCGACAACACGACCCAACACTTGATCGACGACATGGAAAAGATTCGTACGCACTTGGGGATCGAAGGACAATGGCACGTGTTTGGAGGCAGTTGGGGTAGTACGTTGAGTCTCGCCTACGCGCAAGCTCATCCCGACCGCGTCAAGTCTCTCGTCCTGCGAGGCATCTTTACCGTACAACCCGAGTCCGCAATCCTGCCTTTTACGATGACATATGAACTAATTCTGTATCTCTCGTGCCGTCTAGCTCCGTCGATCTGAACTCGAATATTTCTATCAAGGACCGGGCACGAGCGATCTCTTCCCCGAATGTCAGTTTTCACACTGTCCGCCACTCGTTCGAACTCGAGACTGATTTCTCAGAATCTGATATGCTTTACAGACTGGGACGATTACATCAAACCGATTCCCGAGAACGAACGGTCCGACATGATCTCGGCCTACTACAAGCGATTGACTTCGGAAGATTCGGCCGTACGTGCCGAAGCAGGTCGAGCGTGGTCAAGATGGGAGATGGCGACGAGCAGGATCGAAATCGATGACAAGTACCTCGAACGCGCGGATGAACCTGGGTTCGCCGATGCCTTTGCGAGGATCGGTTAGTTTTTCACGCCCAGAAAACCCCCCTCTCGTCTTTTCGAGCTCACCTAGGATAATGTCTCTACTTGACCAGAATGTCACTACTTTATCAACGCCGGATTCTTCCCTCAAGACGGACATCTGCTCTCGAAAAGCGAGATGGACAAGATTCGACACATCCCGACTTGGATCGTTCAAGGTCGATACGATGCCGTGTGTCCGGCTCGTACGGCGTGGGACCTACACAAGGCGTTCCCGGAAGCGCATTTCGAGATTGTCACGGCTGGACACTCGAGCGCCGAAACGGCGATCGAACGCAAGTTGATCGATGCGACCGAACAGGTCAAGCAACTCGACTAGGCTGGGTCCGAGCGAATTCACAACGGCGAAAGAACCCCATGAGCGGGCGGGGCGTTTTTTCATTTTGGGTCGAAAAAGTCACGCAAAGAAAGAAAGAATAAAGTAGTAACAGAGAAAACGAGGGCAAAGCTCTAGTTGACCGAAGCGATAAAAGTCTATCATCGCAGACAGAATAAAGCGGGTTGTTAGCGTAAGAAGAAAAGGGACAAAGCACCAGAGAGTCACCTTTTCGAGTTGAGCAACGGCCTGCTTGAACGATTCGGCTTCTGCTCGGCATTCGAGCGGCGTCTTGCGATTCTTCCTGCACACGTGCAAGCACGGCAGAGACTTCAATACCAGAAAGGATCCGAGACCAGGATGAGGAGTCACGTACTGGAAACAAGATGCGAGTTGTTCTTTGTTCGATTCGAGGTGTTTCCATTCGGACGTCTCCTGTCGAGATTGCTTGATGCTCGCAGTTCGTTGTTCGAGTTGTTTCAGGTCCTCGAGGAGGCTCGCACTGTGCGCGAGACCTGGTTCGTTTGCCGATGCGGCTCCCTTCTCGCGGTCGAGGTTCTCCTTCTCGAGGGCGCGCTCAATCTCCTGTCGGACTTGGTGCTCCTGCTCGCGCAGGTGTTTCAGTTCCGACTGAATCTTGAGTTGGATGTGGTGGTCGAGCGCTTCTTGCCGCGATGACGGCACGCCGGTCGTCGAGGATGCATTCGTCGAGCTCGACTCAGTCGAGAGCTGGTTGATCAGCGTCTCGGAGAACTACAAAGGGCAAGGGGAAGGGAGTCAGGTCACGAGAGGCGTCGCGAAGATGGCGAAGGCGCGACGCACTTGAACGGGCGAATCTCGGTTCGCGAAGAAGGTTTGATCCGCTTTCGAGTTGATCTCTTGTTCTGGTCTGGATGTGCCCGATCCCATGGCTGCAGTTATAACGGCTGTCGTGTCGGTGAGGTCGAGTCGGAACGAGACGGAGCCGGCAATTCGCGCAGAGTAAGCCTATTCAAAACGCAAAACTATTTCAATTGGAATCGATTCTCTCACCAACTTGCTGCTCGCGTCGTTGCAACCCAGCTACACGAGGACCACTAAACATCCGTCATGTCGCTCACTCGCCTCATGTCCCGTCTGAGCGTCCACACAATCCCAGCTCGCGCGGCCAGCACGCCGTTTGCAGTTGGTTCATCTTCATCGCGCATCTCGTCGCCTGCGCCCGTCGCAACAAGGACCTATGCGACCCACGTATCGACCCTGTCCAACTTGTCTCCTGCTCCTGGCTCGAACCACAACGTGAGCAGAACACCACTCCTCTGTCTCGGCGCATTATCAACACTCTCGCGCGCCTCGCTTTCTCATCTTACTGACCGTTTCGAACCACTCGTGCGGACTTGCAGCGCAAGAGGATCGGTCGAGGTATTGGTTCTGGCAGGGGTGGAACATCGGGACGAGGTCACAAAGGTCAGGGTGCCCGCAGCGGCAACGGCAAGCCCAAACTCCACTTTGCGGGAGGACAGACCCCGATCACACGTGCATTCCCGAAACGCGGCTTCAAGAACCCGTACGTTTTCCATCTCTTGTCCAACCGTTCGACGTGTCGGGGGAATTACTGACTTTGTCTTTTTCTGGTTCACTCGACAGTTCCAAGCAAGACTTGGTCCCTCTCAACCTGGAACGCCTCCAACACTGGATTGACAAAGGGTTGATCGACCCGACACGACCAATCACGATGCGAGAGCTGTACGAGACGCGCTGTGTGCATGGAGTACACGACGGTGTCAAGATTCTCGGAGATGCAAGTCTCGCTCGCCTACTTGTTTCCCCCTCTTTCTTTTGCGAAAAAAAAAAAGGCTAACCTAGGTTGTCCGGAATTGGTATCTGACAGGGAGCACAATACTTGAAGACCCCGAACCTGCACATCACGGCATCGAAAGCTTCCCAAACCGCGATCAAAGCGATCGAACAACTGAACGGCACGTTTGTCGCCCGCTACGAGAACCGCCTCACGCTCGTAAGCACTCCTATCATCACCTCTCAGGGATGATTGCTGACTCACGTTGGGTTTTCGTCCGTTTTTCCCCCTTTTCAGCGCGCTTTGATCCGACCGTTCTCGTTCTTCAAGAAACAGCTTCCATTGCCCGGCAAGGCCAACCCCGTCACCCGACGAGACCTGCTGTATTACTCGAACCCGAAAAACCGAGGATACCTCTTCTTGCAACGACAACAACAGCAGCAGCAGCAACAACAAGTCGAAGCTGGAGAGGGACAACAAGAGGCGGAAGAATTGGTGAGAGGGCAGGTTGAAGGAACGGCCGAACCGACAACACAGGTGTAGAATTTGTCCATGACATCCACCGGACTTGAACAATTACCATTAAGCCAAAATCCGACTCCGAGAGAGAGAAACGAAGCGATAATGGTCATTCTAGATCAACATTCCGGGATCACCTGTGAATATAACAGAGTCAGATTATGCGTATCTTGAACAGGAAGGTGATGCAAAACTTGCGGCTGGTCATCATGCGATGAATGTTGCTCGACAGAGTCGTACCGATCGCTCGATGAGTGGCCGTACCATTGAGGTTTCTCCCTTTCTGTTCAAGCAAGACCATTCACCTCAGGCCTCTCTTCTCCTGGCTATATGTAGGAAGGACAGGAAGCAGAAGAACGCACGCCAATCCCGACCAACATGTTTTTCCTGCCGTTCTCACCGCCAGGACAGCGCTCCCAAGCACTCAAGAGCTTTCTCAACGTTGGGTATTCGCTCGCGATGCCTTCTGCGATCGGTTCGGTTACTCCTTTCATCGTGGCTAGCATCTTGATGTATGTGTCTTGCATCGATTTCCCACATGGCAGATTTGCCTCGCCCGTACCGAGGATCGACAAGTGCGACAACTTGTGTCGTCTGTTCAACCGTTTTTCACAATCTTTAGTCTCCCATCTTGCCATCGAGAAGGAGAGAGAAACCTATGGGAGGCACTGACTGGTAGGGTTTCTGACCAATGTCTAGGGTGAGTTGTTCAATCCAATCAACCGCTTGTTCCACCGTTTCGACGTTGATAATCATGCATCTCGAGGCAACTTGCATCCTATCGTCTCGCGAAATTCGAGGTCAGAGAAATTTCCTCTTACAAACCTTGGCAGTGCGCGAAATCCAAATGCACCTCATGAGGGCGAGTTCGATCTCGTCACGGTTTGGTTGACCTGGACCAATCCCAGCGGGCTTGATCGCGGGTCCCGGAGTTTCTCCCGCTTGTACCCGCAGTCCGGCTCGATACTCTGCCTGTCGCACTCTTTCGAGATCCCGGAAGAGTGCATTGACTCCAAACACGAGTACGAATAGGTTCACGTGCTGAGGCATTTGCGATTGGATGTTTGCAATATGAGTTGTGAGCGTGTTGCGTGCAATGTGGCCCGACAATTCAAGCGCGGTTCTGCAGAGGCGCACGTTCCGCGCGAATCAGCTAGACTCGAAGAGAATCGATGAAAGTGTACGGATCTGACATACAGTAAGACTAATCTCGAATCTTCCTCGACAATGATCGTCTTGCCATCTGGCAGAGGCAGAAACATGTTGCGCTCGTCGTCCCACTTCGTCTTGCAGATCCTCGTCCATCGGATCGCGCCTTCGCTTCCGACGTCCTGTCTCGTTGACTCGGGCCGTTCGACACGGCAGTTGTGAAACTTCATCCGTTCTTCGATCTCCTGACTGATCTCCAACCACGGAGAGGGAGTTTCCTTCTTGCCCTTCTTCCTCTTCTTGTTCCTCCTCGTGTTGTCGTCTGCTTCGGTACCCGAACCCGATTCGAGTAGCGAATCGAAAGCCTTGCCAGAGAAATGTACGGTCAATTCAGCTGCCGTGAGTGATTTGTCTTTGGTTCTGAGCGCATTCGCTTCTCGCAGTTTGATCCGTTCCTGCGTTTCTTGTTTCTTCAACTCTCGTTTGTTCGCAGCTTGTTCCTTCTTTGACACCTTGTCGTCTGATGTTGTCTTCCGAGTCTGTCGGGATCGAGCGGATTGGGTCAGGAGGAGTCGTGAAGGGAAAAGGGGTTACTCGAGCGAGAGCAAAATGTTACTTTGGCCGAGACGTCCTCTTCTGTTCCACTACCATCTTCGTGCACACTTCGTTGGCGCTTCCCAACAGGACCTTTTGCTTTCGCTTTGCCCTTCTTCTTCTTGTTGCCATCGTCACTGTCTTCGAGGTAAGCTGCCCATGGATCCTTCTCGGCAGTTTTACTCTTCTTCTGTGTAGGCACGCGAGCGACGAAAAGGTCGTCATCGAGGTCATCGAGATGATCTTCAAACGCCGATTGAGGACGTTTCCCTTTTGCCTGGTTCGTGAACGGTCGAGGCGCAGGAGAAGAAGAGAAGTTTGTAAATCGAGACGAAGTTGCAACAGGGTCGACGATTTCGTAATCGGGTATCGTAGCGAGCGTATTCGCTCGTGCTGGCAATCGCTTCCTCTGTCATTGAAGTGCATCAGCGTCTGAGCGAGAGAGGGGAGGAAATTGAGGGAGAAGGTGTATCCTCACGATGGGATCATTACTAGTCGAGGCCGTGGTCAAAGAGGCGCTTCTCGTATATTTCGTCGTGGGCTCGTCCAGAAGGTCGGACAAAGGAAGGAGATCATCCGATGAGGTGCGCCAACGCTTTGATGTGGTGCTATCAAGGCGCGCGTGGATCAGTCTAGGTGCAGTCAAGACAACGAGGCAGAGTGAGGGGCTCACCTGTTACTAGGCCCAGTGACCACCACGACATCGTCATCGTCGACTTCGACGAGGCGAGATCGGTGCGAACTGGGGAAGCGAGGCGGTGAAAGGTGCACCTCGTCTCCACTACCATCACTCAATTCGATCACATCTGCCGTAGCCTTGAAGCCCGAGTCATAGTCTCGTGTCGTCTGGAAGTTGGAGGTCCCGCCGGAAGTCGTGTTTGGCGTAGGCGGATTCGACGAGTGCATCGCTCGATCCGGACGAGCTCGAACGGGGGCCAGTCCAGTGACGGACAGGATTTCGATCCCATCAGACGATAGCGTGTCCATCCCTGAACACAGGCGCCAAGTGGAAGTCGCGAGGCAATCGGAAGGTCAAGTGAATAGTCGAATGAACTCTCAACTCGCTCGCGCGCGCGTTCGCGTCGCTAATGTCAACGGAATAGCTACCGTCAAAAAAACTTCGTTTGCATTTGCAGGTGATAACAGTGCCAGATCCCCTGAACAATAGTCACTCCTCCCTTAAGCATTAACATTCGTAGCCTGTGCGGACGTTCCCCTCATCGCGCCCCTGCCTCGTCCTCCTCCTCCTCCACGACCGACTCCACCCCGGGGTCCGTGTCCACGGTGTCCTCGAGGAGCGTTCAAGTTGGCCGGAGGAGGAATTCCAACTCCACCTCGTCCTCCCCCACCTGCAACATGAACCGCGTGCGGTCCGGCGCCTCTCGCACTTCCACCTCGAGGACCTCCCTGTCCTGGACCTGGATGGTTTCCGAGCCCTCCTTGCACGTACATCCCCGGTTGCTGCTGCTGCGAGAACTGTTGCGGCGCGGGAGGAGCAACGAATCCTCCTCGACCAAATTGAGGACCTCCCCTCAGCGGGTGGATCCCACCTCGAATTCCGAGCGTCTGACCGAGACGCTGTTGATGCGTCTGGGGTTGAGTCGACGTCTGACCAGTCGGAGCTGCAGCAGCGAGTGCCGGCGCGGTGCCATTTGCGACAGAGCCGAACGAAGTCGAGGGATCGACCGAGCGCTGGTTCGCGCGAAGGATTTGCACTCCACCGTTTCTGTTTCAAGCCAAGTCCTATCAGCTCAAGCTCTTGGCTCTTCCTGGCAGGAGAACGCAAGACTCACGCGACCATACCGCCTCGACCACGTCCTCGACTCGGCGCCGGATGGAAACCTTTCGAGGATATTTCGCATCAGTCATCACAATCAATGGAGCAACGCACGTAGAGTTTAAAAGGGCTCACCTCCAGCAGGGAGGCCATGTGCTGGGAGCACAGTCGGACCCCCTTTCGGACCTTGCTTGAATCGAGCGTTCTTGTTGACTGGCGCTGATTTGGCAGGAGCCGCCGGACCGATCCCGACCGCGAATTGAGGGCTCGTCAGATTCAAGATCGCATGAGGTGCAACCGTAGCGCCTCGGTACGGTGAGCAACTGGTATGTACGAATCCAAAGCGTCAGGATGAGCTCAGTGTCGTTTTCATGATGATTTGAGGGACTGACCGGTCTCCAAGGGTGGTTCCGCTCATGAACTGGACATCGAACACGACGTCGATGAAAGTCGACTGAATGCCGACGACAATTCCCTTCGCCGAGAGGGGCACGTTGCCAGACTCGACAACCGTGACAACTCGATCGCCAAGTCCGAATTGTTGATCGCGCAGGCGTTCCGCAGCGTATTCGGGTTTGAGGAGGGCTTGTCGAGGGATCCCTTTGATCAGGGCCATCTTGAGTTCATCACCTTGCTTACGCTGAACGCAAGAATCGGCAAATTTTTCGATCGCTTGCACGGCATCCTGTGAGAAGGGGCAAGAAGATCAGTCAGTGAAGGGAGCCATCAACGTGAGAGACACGCTCGCAAGGAAACGCACCTTTTCGAGCTGTTCCGAGTACAGAGGAACACGCTCAAAGTCGCGCACACCCTTCTCCTTGATCCAGTTGATCAACTCTTTCATGCGATGATCGACAACTTGTCTCTCGAAAATATCGTGAGCGTAAGTCAAATCTGGTCAAACACGAGCTGCAGGTCAGACCGAGAAGCCAAGAGAACGACCAAGAATGCGCAAGACTCACCTCCTCGACGTCCGAGAGCGGTCGCGACTTCGGGGAACTTGTTGCGGTACTCTTGAATGAGCTCGACTGCTTTTTGACTGTATTCCCATCCACTGTCTCCTTTCCTGGAATAGCCCAAAACTTTTTGTCCTTTCGCTTCAAACTTGAGGTTCAAACCAATGTTGACTCGCTGGTCATTGTGAACGACGAGAAGACTCGAGCAGATTTTGGAGAGTGCAAGTCCCGACATGTTGACGATCCTTCCGAGCGAATGAGCCGGCGCATAGTGCGATCCACTCAAGCTCGCGAGGCGAGTCTTGAAAATGGCGTTCTCTGCCTTGTCGCTCGGGTAGTACTACAGCAGAAAGAGAGATCAGTGATTCGCTCTGGATGAACAGAGCAATGATAGCGAAACTTACAGCGATACGGATAGCGAGATGATCGCCTTCGTGGCCAAATACTTGAGCCGGGGCTCCGTAAGGAGAGGTGCCGAGGAAGAAGACATTGGTGCCGACAGGATGCTCAGTAGCAATCGGAACTGGTGGTTGCTCCTATCGCCGATCACAAAATCTGTTAGCTCGGCGCGATAAGTGAGACGCGCCATGACCTTGAGACTGACAACGTAACGAGCATCCTCCGAGGTGACATCAGTCACGGTAGCTTGAAGCGCAAACTCTTCCGCCTCTTCCTCCCATTCTTTGACAGCAGAACCATCGTCTTGACGTTTCAATCCTGATGAAGTATAGCTCGAACGTCAGTAGGGCTTGGGCAAATAGTCACGGGGCATAGGACAAGGCACGCACCTTTGAGCGGTCGGGCCTTGACGATGATGTCGACATGGCCGATCAAGCAAGCTCGCGACTTTGAGTACACGTGCTCGATGCGGTCAGAATTCCGTTTTCGTGCAATGATCTCGCCTTGGCTCAGAGGCCGAGGGATAATTTGCCCGTTGTTGTCTGTGTCGTACTGGAAGAGCTCGTCCGTGATCGAGTCGACGAGCGCTTCCCGCAAGTAAGGGTAGCCAACAAAGACTCGTTTACCGATCACTTGACGAGCGATTTGTTCACTCGTGAGGTCGTCGAACGCGTTGTCGAGCTGGATCACCATCGTCTCTCGTCGCGAGTCCGATTGGAAGACGTTGACGCCGTGGAAGCCGAGCGAAGCGGTGTACGAGATCGTGTTGAGCGAAGGGAAACCTGAGATGGCATCCTTGCCGAGCAACGCTCCAGGCAAGAGACCCTTGACGAGCGAGAGTCCACCCTCGAGAGTAGGCAGATGGTACGCCTCGAGTCGGGTATGGTTGTGCACGAGATCCGGGAAGAACCCGGGCAACGACGTCGGATAGGTTTCGTCAAACTTCTCGTCGTACACGAAGCTCCAGCTGTCTCCAAACGAATTGCGTGCGTTCTCCTCGGCGGTCAAACGAGGTGCGCGAGTCGCCATGGTTTTGAGCAGTCGTTCTTCGTCGATGAACGGGATCTTGACGATCGCTTCCCAGTCCTGCTTCTTGCCATTGAGATCTTGGGCAAAGTTGACTGGGTAGAAATCGATGATGGGCGAGGTCGGGTCCGACATGAGATCGCGGAACGCGGCCGGGATATGCTGCGACGAGAGGTCGGGCAAGACACCCATAAGCTGCTCGAACGGTCGGAAAGGTTTGCCGAGGTCAAAGTCGAACTTGTACGACGCCGCTTTGCTCAAGTCTGAATCAAGCCAGAAAAATCGCCATAAGCGGTTGCTTCTAGCAGGAGGAGACGATGAGAACGTACCGGTCATTTTCGGGGCATAATGGTAGTTGTAGAACCATCCCCAACTTGCTACACCCCGGTAGTAATAATGCAGAACCCACTGCAATCCCTCGATATAGCGGTACGCAAGGTCGTCGATTGCTTTCGGCTCCTTGATCGGATCGAATTCGAGTTTCTCCTGTGGGAGGGATCACAAACAATGTTCATTGGCGTGCTTGCCACTAACAGACATCAGGGCGAGTTTGGGCGTACCTTGTAATAGTCGGCTTTCCACACAACCATCTTTTCCTGAATTTCTTTCTCCATCTGTTGCTCGAACTCTTCCTCGTTGTATTCTTGCGCGACTTCAGCTTTCTCGTACTTTTTGAGCACCCGCTTGATCGCTTTCTGCCACTCGGCCTCGTCATTGGCTTGCTTCTTCTTGGCTTGACGCTCGACTTGCCCGTTCAGGCTGAGATGCACGATGCCAATCTCTTCAGCTTCACTGCTTTCATCGCCATCCTCTTCCTCGGTACTGAAGCCATCTTCCTCTTCCTCCTCCTTCGCCAATCGGATAATTTCTTCGTCAAATTTGACCGTTACGAGGTTCTGTCCCTCGTCGTCGAATTCGTCGTAGGTGACTACCAGTTTGAGGTCGTCCGCAAAGTCTGCCAGGAACTTCTTGTCCTTGGCAGCGAGATCGTTCGGGAATTGGTAACTCGCCTTCTCGGCCGTTTCGAGCGAGGCGAGCGAAGTCGTCAGGAAACTCTGCAGATTGGTAAACAGCTTCTTCTGAGATTCAGTCAAAACTGCGGTCATCAAACACTTCGGTCAGTAACACGGTTCACTGGAAGGTTTGACCAAAGGGAATGAGAGCCTGACCGAGTCGTCCTTTCGCTTTCGCACTTGCCATCGCCTTCTCGAGGTGTTTCCCCTTTGCTTTCCCACCTCCGTTCTGTTTGCCCTTGAACCAGTTCGAATCGGCAAACTCGTACTCAAAGTGTTCGCGCTCAAACACTCCGAGCTCGTTGAGAATCAGCTGGAGACGATCCACGTTCAATCGTCCATGATCGTTGATATAACCGCCTATTACACAGCCCCCTTGTCAGTGACGAGTCGCTGTGAGCGATGAGATGAACATAGTTAACTGACCAGCTTTCGGTAAGACACGCTTGTAGATTTCGAACAAACGGTTTAGAGCGCCTTCATTGATGTGCAGTCCAGGCAAATGCGGCAAGAAATCGTTTCCAATAAAGATGTTGAGCAGGATGAAGTCGTCAATGATGCGTTCGAGATCATACTCGAACGCGGGTTCAGAGGAAGTCGCTGCCGACGTTTGCTGTTGTTGCGACAGGATCGGTCGTAGCGAAGAGAATTCGAGATCGAGGTACTCTCGGAAGAGCGACAGGTGCATCAAGAAGAAATTTTGCGATTCGAGTCTGTTGGCAAGGTAAAGCGTCAGGAGATCGAGATGGGGATTTGGCAAGACGGCAGAGCGAGGCACGCACCCTTTTGCTTTGCCCTTGCCACCTTTGGGTCCGAACGACACTTCCTCACGCAAGAGGCAGAAGTGAGGATCGTGACTCAAGAGTCCGAGCATGATCAAATCTGCGTCGAGACCGTACAGGCAGTGTCGCATGTTGGCGTCGTAGCCCGGTTGAGCCTTGGTCAGCCGGATATACTCCATTACTTTGTGTTCACCTTCTCCCGGAACCTACAATTCACAGCAACAGAAGCGAGTCGATCAGCTGTTTGTTGCTGAGATGTGCGCAGATAGGAGGATTCGATTGTACCTCGTGTCCCGACAAGATGATCTGCACTCCTCGCCAATCGGCGTCCTCGGTCACCTTTTTCGCGATAAAGTACTTGAGCTGTTTCGATAGCCGCGCCATGAACGGAGTTCCGGGCGTGATGCAGTTTGAATCGAATCCCTCGCCCTCGGGAATCTCCTCGCCACGGCGTTTCGCCTTTTCGAGAGTCTCCTTGGCCTCCTTCGCGGTCCGGAATCGACGCGAGCGCTGCTGGTTCATCTTGGCACGAGGTGCGACGCCATCGATCGCGAGAAAGAAGGTCTTTTTCGGCTTGATGACGGAGAACAGGTGCGAGATGTAGGCAAAGATGGCGAGGAAGATCTGTTCCTCGGTTATGCGGAACGACGCATCGTTGTCGTTCGGATGCGAACAGTTGTGAATGATGCCGTTCATGTCGAGATCTGGATGATGCGAAAGGTGCAGCCGAGGTCTATCAGCGAGCTGGGCGCGGACGATGAGACAGGAGGGACGGACAGAGTGCATCGAATTCGGGAATCCGGTTCTCCTGGATGAGCTGGGAAATGAGAGGATACCGCTCCCTGGAGGCGAGAATGAGCACGTGAGAGTGAGTACATGCACGACAGTCGGGAATCGGAGGCGGGGCGAGACGCAAGCCTTACGACATGAAGCGGAAGAACTGGCGCAGCAGGAGAGCATGTCAGTCGGCGCACGAGGTGTGAGTGGGGCATGGCTTACTCACCTTGGGGATACCTGCGCGGGTTGCGGCGGCATGACGGGACAGCGGATCGGGACGAGACGATGGGGGACAGCGTCAGCGCCTGCCACCTGTCTGCTCTTGGATCTGGTCAGGAGGTCCAAGAACTTACCCATCGCGAGAAGAGAGTCTGTGAACCGAGCGAATGTAGAGGAGAAGCGAGCGGTAAAGTGGCGTCGGCGTGCGACTTGAGCGAGTTGAAACGCACGCGCGTGAGGAACTCGACTCCGAGAACGTCAGTCTCGTAACCTTGCAATCCTCACGGCCTCAGACCTCGGTCGGCGCTGTTCGACTCGCAGGGACGCTTCATGAGTGCTTCGACGGCGTATGAGTCCACGCGGATAGCAAATACCGCCTCGCCTGACACACGACCACGCTCGACGCAATTCGGCTCACCGGATTCGATCACCCCCGCTTCGACTGCCTCGTCTCGGGCCGAGTCACCCCCGCCTACCAAGAAGCGCCGCACGAGGCCACAGCACGATTCGCTCGCATACGCGCTCACATCTGGGCTCGCAGGCGGCATTGCCGGTCAGTTGCTCTCCCGCTGCGTTCCAATAGCCGGATCTCGCTTGCTCACCTGCCGCGGCTTGCTCGGCACGCTCAGGCTGCGTCGCCAAGACTTCGGTCGCGCCGCTCGACCGCGTCAAGATCCTGTTCCAGACTCGCAGCCCGGACTACGCTCGCTATGCCGGTACGTCTCCCGCCGGCTTTACCCTCTCCCCCCACTCTCTCGGCCTCCCTCTTCTACCTCGTTGTTTCTCACCTTGAACGACTCTGACTTGCATGTTCTCATCCGTCGGCAGGAACCTGGTTTGGCGTATTCAGAGCGAGCAGGGACATTTACGCCGAGACGGGCATACGCGGCTTGTTGCAGGGCCACTCGGCGACCCTGTTGCGCATCTTTCCCTATGCCGCAATCAAATTCATGGCATACGAGCGGTTCCACGCTGTGCGTCCCTCTATTCCGGTCCTGCTCTGCGACAGTCCGCTGAACTCTTCGACTGTTGCGCAGATCCTGATGCCGACCCCCGAAGCGGAAGACTCGCTGAAACGGTTCTTGGCTGGATCGATGGCCGGCATCACAACTACCGGAATCACCTACCCACTCGAGCTGATTCGGGTTCGCCTCGCGTTTGAACCCCATCACTCGAAGCACGACCAAGTGTCGCTGTTGCGCACGATCCGGGCCATCTACCTGTCCCCTCCACCTGAAACTCTCTCGCACTCTCAACCTCGACCAACGCCTTCAAGCTCGACAACAACATCTGCTAGTACAGCAGCAGCTATGGCAAGCTCTGCGCAGGAATCGAAAATGAAACCACCACGAACGCCGCGCACAAAACCTCCCAACATAGGCTACACATCGCTCGTATCGCCTCGTCCGTCTCTGACCCACTTCTATCGCGGCGTGTTCCCGACACTCGCTGGAATTGTGCCGTATGCCGGCACGTCGTTCGTCGTATGGGGGTACCTCAAGAGCGACCTGTTTCCACGCGTGGTCGACGCCGACACGCGTACGAAACATCGTGCTGCCCTCGACTTGTTCGCGGGAGGTATGGCAGGTGCGATCGGACAGACGACTGCTTATCCACTCGACATTGTTCGGAGGAGGATGCAAGTCGGACCCGTCATGGAAGGTGGACAACGAGGACAGGCTGGGTTCTGGGAAACTGCTCAACGCGTGTTCAGGACTCAAGGGTGGAGAGGGTTCTTTGTTGGGTTGAGCATCGGGTACCTCAAGGTCGTACCGATGAACGCGGTCAGCTTTGCGACGTGGGTCGGCATGAAGCGAGTATTGGGACTGGACGAAGGTCCTGACTAGAGGATTCACTCTTGCAACGCATTCATCGCAACATGTCCTGTTGACTCGTTCGGAGTCTATGTCGTGTGCATCTCTATTGTGTTTCGAGAGGCTGAAGCATCAGTCGAGAACAGTCGTGCTCAACATGCACTCGACTGAGCTCGGCCGCAGGATCAGACCAAACGCCGAGACGCTCAAGGCTTATGTAGAGTAAAACAAAACGTTGCATAGTCTTACAGCTGCCCGTATCAATCATACCGATCATCGCGGATATGGGAATGTCAAGGCACTAGATCGAGACAAAGCCATACATCTGAGCGCGACGCTTTGAAAGCGACATGCTCGGGCTTCGAGAGTGGTTCTGGATCCGCTTGTTGCTCAGATTAGTCATGGTGAACAAAAGATTGAATAAGAACAAGGGAGAAACTGACCACATGTCGTTCGTTGCCAAGCCGGCGGGAAGATGAAAGCGTGGTGCTTCGATTGTCCCGATGATTGGAACCGCTGGGGTGCCCCTCGGGCGACTCCTCAGCCGAGTCCACATCCATCAAATCAAATGGGTCTAAAGGGTGGAAAGTAGGCTGCGAGGGTGTTGTCTGAGTTGTAGCGGTAGCACCCGACAGCTCAACTGGAATCAGTGCGGTACGAACTAGGCACTCAATCGTTGCTCTTGAACGAACCTCACGTCCCGGAACAACCGAAGACCCCCTCTCACCCCGATCGCTTGGTCGGCCGTGTGGATGAGGATTCACTTTGGGCAAAGTGTCGGACCAATCCTATCGATCGCATGGGTTAGTTGATTGTATGGCCGCAACTCAGACTTGTACAGATCCTTGACTAGTTTACCTCGGCATCGTGCGCATTCAAGGTTCGCATTCTTGCCTCCCAGTCGGCATCGCTGTCGACGCTCTCGCTCTGGGTCCTCTTGCAGACGTCAGGACGATCTGTGTCATCTTCATCCTTTTGACGAACGCAACAGCCCGTCCTCTCGTCAATGTTTGCACAGAGTTAGCGCTAGTGAGCCGTAACCCAGAAGCTCACGCACCGTCACCGATTGGGGTCGTGGGGACCCGGGCTCTCTGGACCCGCGTTGACGGGTGCGAGGCTCCGGCTCAGGTCCCTCGATCTTGTCCTTCTTCAGGTTCAAGCAATATGGTGCGTGTTTCGTAAGGCCTGCCCTGAGCGTCAGAGATGCAGCTGAGTCAGTGTATGCGCTCACGATGGTGTGCGGTTGAGCTCACTCTCGCTTGAAAGAACTTCGGCCGTCGCAGTTTCCGCACACTTTCGTGTTCTGCAGTCGACGAGGTACTGCAAACTGTGGATGCGCCCTCTGGATGTGCTTTGTAAGATTCTGGAAGGCAACAGGAAACCTTTGATGAGCGGCAATCAAAATCGCGGAGGGCGAGCAATAGCTGCGCAAAAGCAGGGAACATTCACACTGACTTGGATGCGGAACCCACGTTTGTTGCAATGCTCACAGTTATAGCGTGGTCTGGTCGACATTGGGGAGAGATTTGCGGGAGAGAGAACAGGATTCAGTTCATTCGCGAGAAATCGAACTAGCACGGACTTTGAACACTTCCGCGGAGTCGAGGGGAGCGCACTCACCCGAGTCCTACGGACATTGTCGCATCTGCCCGAGTCTGAACCGCCTACTTGTAGATTTACGGAGTGTGCGAGCCTCTCATTCACACTCTGATCAACTACTGGCCGTATGGCGTTACATCGGGTCAGGATCGACTCGCCCTGGCTGTTTCATGGTGAAAACCTTGCAAATTTCGAGAGATTTCCGTAATCATCATGCCGATTATCACAGATGAGAACGTCAAGGCGCTAAATTGGGACAAAGCCATACATCTTAGCGCGGCGTTTCGAAAGCGACATGCCTGGGCTTCGAGAGCGGTTCTGGATGCGCTCGTTGCTCAGATCAGTCATTGTGAGCGAACATTGAGTAGAAGACAATGCAGAGACTGACATCATCTTCCTCGCCGAGAACGGGAAGCATGGCGTTCGGATCGGCCCAACGTTTGAAGCCACTGGAAGGCCCCAAGGGCGACCCCATTCGATTCGATTCCGGTGAGTGTGGGTGCTGTGAAACAGGCTGCGAGTATGTGTTGCGGGTTGCACCCAGCAGCTAAACATTGTGAACGAAAATTTGCGAAGAAGACAAGGGAGCAACTGACAACGTGTTCCTCGTTCAAAGTTGGATACATCGGGCCCGGACCGCCCCAAGCGTTGGATCCGCTGGGGCGTCCCTCGTGCGAGCCCATGCGGCTCGATCCCGATGGGGACGAATGCTGGAAAGTGGGCTGCCAAGGTTTTGTCTGCGTTGTGGCGGTCGCATCCGGGAGCTCAACTGAAGACTGTGCGGCACGATCTCGGCCGTCAGACGCAGCTCTTGAACGGACCTCGTGCGCTGGGACAGCCGAGACAGCCGAAGAGCTGTTCCCTTCCTCCTCGTCTGGTACAAGACGCAAGGGCGGGGACGATTGAGGTAAAGCGGGCAACCTCCTCAACCAATCGAAACGGATCAGTCGGTCGTTCGGCCGCAATTCAGACTTGCAGAGATTTTCGACTAGTCTACCTGGTGCATATTTAAGCGCGGCATTGACTCCTCTGGCTGTGTATTGCTGCTCTGGCTCCGGGGTTGGGTCTCCGAGACCTGAGGAGGCACCGTCTCCTGTGCAATTTGCTGACCAGTGCAACAGCTTATCCCCTCGTCAATGTTCGCACAGAGCCAACACCAGAGCGCCAATCAAGAGAATTTTGCTCACCCTCACGGGTGGGGGAAGCCTCTTGGGCTTCCTAGGGCGCCCCCGCTTGAGAGGCGCCGCGGGAACGTCCCTCGGACAGTCGTGCTTCAAGCAACGTTGTTCCTCGTGTTGTGTGAGACCTTCCCTACGCGTCAGAGATGTAGCTGAGTCAACGTGAGGGCTCGCGATGCTGAGCGGTTGAGCTCACTTTCGCCTGAAGGAACTTTGACCGTGACAGCCTTGGCACACGAATCTATGCGGCGGAGCATGTTTATCGTCAATTTGTGGATGCACAGCCCGGAGGTGTTCCCCGAGTCTCTGGAAGGCAACAGAGGAACATGGATCAGAAGCAATAAAAATCGAGGGGGGCGAGCGGTACAGTAGCTGCGCAAGAGCAGGAAACATTCAGACTGACATTCGAGGGCAATCGATCTCGCTTGCAATACCGACAATTGTATCGCCGTCTGTCGGGCATTGAGGAGAGATAGGTGAGGAGAAGGGAACTAGCCTAGTTCACAGGCGAGAAAACCCAAATAGCAGTTCCGCGGAGTCGAAGGGAGCGCACTCATCCGAGTCCTATGGACATTGTCGCACCTGCCCGTGTTTGAACCGCCTACTTTTAGCTCTACGGAGCGTGCGAGCCTTTGAATCACACTCTCGTCAAATACTGGCCATATGACGTTGAATCGCGTCAGGATCTACTAGCCCATACTATTTCATGGTGACAACCCCGAGACGTCGGCGGACGTAGCTTTTCCATCGAGCAGGATCTCGGCCAGGACTTTGCCAGTTCCAGGACCTGCGAGAGTGACGTGAGCGATCAGTCTCGATCGAGTGGCAGTCGGACGCGATCGAAAAACTAACCGTTGCAAATCCCCCAACACGAGTGACCACTCGCGACGTACACGCCCTGATGAGGTGATTGACCTTCAATCTTTCCAATCACTGGGTCGCCAGAGCCTACGGGCAGGTAGCAAGCTTGCTCTCGTACGACTTGAGCCGAGTCGGCGCCGTTGTCGAGAGCAAGATGAGATGGCGACAGCAAAGCGGTGTGATTCAAGATGGTCGCAATGGCAGCGGACGAGACTTGAACTTTTGAGGCATGAGATGGGAGTGGCGAAGAGTCGGTAGCTCCGCATGCATATGCCGTTCCGTCTGGTCGATCTGCAGAAACTCGTCAAGCGTGAGCTCTTGCTTCCCTTGATGGAAGGCAGGAGGGGACCGAGACTGACTGTAGATCTCGGGTTCTGCGGATCCACCTTTCTTTTCCTTGATCGAGGTGAACAAAGCCTGAGCTGGGAGCTCTCGACCAGGTGCAGTTTTGAGCACGACGGAGTGCGCTCTGCTGCCGTCGATCCGTCTCGCTCGGCCTCCTCCTTTGATTCCGAGAGACGACAGGAGCTTGCCGCTCCATGGACCCGCGCAGATGACGACTTGGTCGGCCTCGAGGGTAGTAGTCTCGACTGGTTCGTCTCTGGCAGTGATCGTGACGGTATATGTTCCGTTGTCGTGTTTCGCGAGCGCGTCGACGGTTCCAAAAGTGGTCTCGACCCCAAGCTTGCCTGCTTCCTCCCACAGTGACTTCGTGAATTGTTCAGGGTGAACTTGTGATGTTGTTTCCCTATGATGGCGAAAAGAGGCTGAGCTCAGATGAGGAAAACGGGAGGAGAGCGACGAGGAAGAACGACTTGCTGGCTGCCGAGGACGCTCGAGTGGGTCAAGACATCGTGATTCAGCCACGGGAACAAGTCACCGTTTTTGAGCTTTTTGGTATTGGACAGTTTCGACGAGTGCGACGGGTGCGAGAGGTCGGCAGAGACCGAGATGGTGTCGAGTTTGCGGTACCCCCACCTCGATTCGCCAGCGTATTGCTGTGCGAGTTGCGCGTGTAGCGAGTACGACAGCTCTGCGAGGGAAGCAGTGGCAGGTCCTGTCGAGGCGACGAGTGGCGATGACATCAGTTCGACGAGTTTTGACGATGTCAGTGCGGACCAAGGGGACTGACCGTGCCAATCGACCGCCAAGAGCCCTCCAGCTTTGCCAGATGCACCGGCAGCGATTGAAGAGCCTTCAACGAGGTGAATCGCAGCGTCGAGTCCTCGTTCGCGCGCGAGCAAGGCGGTGTAGTATGCAGTCGTGGTTCCGATGATACCGCCTCCGACGACGACGATTTTCGACTGTCGTGACATGATTGAGTGAGCTGCGTGGTATGTGCGGGTGAGAGCAGGAGCCAGCGAGTGGGGCGACAACTGCGCGAGTTTGACGCGAGTTGCTCTTTCTCGCACAGCCACGATCATGTCGGCTCCAAAACCGCGGTTCTTCCTCGGCAAGAAGGCGACTACGACTGCTTCGCGGCCGTCGAGCGCGTTTGCGAGCCGCGCCTCGACGCCCACCGTCGCGTCGTCTTCGAAACCGCCGCCGCCGCCTCCGGACCATCCGATCGGCTCAGCAACCGACCGCCGTCTCGTCGAGTATTCGAGTCCAGACGATGTGTGTCCCGTGTGCAAGAACGACCGCTACCTGAACCCAAAGCTGCGCTTGATGGTCAGCAAATGCTACCACAAGATGTATGAACCCATCCTCTCCCCTTTGTGCTTGCAGCTGGCTGGCCGAAGACTGACGCGATTCTCGCTGATGTAGGTGCGAGTCATGCCTCGACCGCTTGTTCTCACTCGGACCCGAACCTTGCCCCGTCTGCGGCCAAACCATTCGCAAGAACCAGTTCCAGCCTCAGATGTTCGAGAACCTCGAAGTGCAGAAGGAAGTCGCAATTCGCAAACGCACTGCCAAGATGTGAGTCATGTCCGAGAGACGAGAGAGAAGGGCCAGCGATTAATGTCATCTACTCTTCGATGACAGTTTCAACAAGCAACGCGAAGATTTCCAGACTGAAGCGGCGTACAACGACTACCTCGAGGAGTACGAGTCGATCACGTTCTCGCTCATTCACTCGATCGGATCCGACCTCGCGCAGACTGAAGCCAAGATCCGCTCGTACGAGCTGCAGAACCGGCAGAGCATCGAAGAGAACGAGGAACGGCTCGAGCGCGAGCGCGACGAACTCGAACGAAGAGAACGAGGCGAGAAGGAATGGCGCGAGAGCGAGAAGCGTAGGTACGAACTCGAGGCAGAGGAGGACCGCAAAGCGAAAGAAGACGAACGCAAGCTCGTACTTGAAGCGCTCGTAAGGCCTTTCGCTATTACTCCTGCATTTGTACCACGTCACTCACCGACGCTCTCTCGCCATGTTGTCGCAGGAATCGGGAAATGCCGACGCAGATGCGATCCTGGCCGCTGCGAAGGCTTCGTCCCGCAAACGATCCTCGGCACGAGACTCGCTCCAAGCGTCCTCGAACCCGACTGACCCTTCGCTCAAACTCAAGTTCCTTGCGAACCTGTCTCACGCGTCTCTCAAAGCGCAGAACGGGGGCGACGCGCACGAGACTTCGGCCCCGGTCGACATCATGGCCGATCTGAAGCTCTACGACGCCGGAGAGGGTCTGTACGACGTGTTACCGAGGCTATCGAGAGCGGGAGGTACGCCGGGGCAATCAACTTATGCGATGCAGATCGTACCATCGCTCGTCAAGGAACAGGACAAGGAAGATCAAGGAGGGTTCGTCGTCGAAGAGGTGTGGGAGAAATGTATCCGGACTGGAGTTGTCGGGCTGTGGGACTTGCCAATGGGATGGCAAGATGGTCAGGATGGGCAACTTAACGAGATCAAGATAGAGTAGACAGATGCGCCCTTTTCCCCTTCCTCTCTCTTTGTTGTTTCATTACCGTGATACTCTCGAGCACAGCCAAGATCTGCAGTTCGCAAAGAGTTGTAACAACAGGGCCAAGAAACTACAGGATCTGGCAAACGACTCGCTCATTTGAGAGTTTTCATCTCGATCCGCTCGACTGATTCTCTCGCGTTCCTCATCTCTTCACATTCCGCCTGAATCTGGTCTCCTTCCCAGAACCCTTTCCCACCCACCGCAGGTTCCATCGCAATCATGATTCGCCACCATTCTTCCCCGACCTGCTTCGCGTCCTCGAACCTATGTTCCTCGGCCAAGAGCTTCATGAGGTCACCGACGAAGCGACCTCGAGCGAGGGTCTTGATCGCGGTTCGATCCTGACCGGGTGAGAAACGATGTTCGTGATTGTCGGCGCTGCGTTCGGACCCGTTTGTCGAAGCTCGGAACGTTCTCAGACTCGCCTCGATCCCAACCTGTCTGCGGTCCGTCATGTTTGCTGTCTTTTCGATCCCCTTCGGATCGCGGAACGATTGCGCCATGCGATTGAACCCGTGCATCAAGAGTCCGAACGTGTCGCGATCCGGGTCCAGTCCGGAACGGACCACCTTGTTGTAGACGACTCCAGCACTGTCGATATCTTCGAGATTGAACCGAGATCGCATAAGGTTTGCCACGAGGAATGCGTTGTACGTTTCGATCGTCGGCGCGTGTCCGTCCGTGACAAGATGACTGTAAAGTTCGGACAGAGTTTTGCGCAAATCGGTACGAGAGTGGGCAACGAGGTCCATCAACGCGTTGTAAGAATCGATCGGTACGACGAGTGGGTCGAGATGAGTGCGTTTGTAGGTCGGACGCGAGTCGAATTGAGGTGAATGGTATCGAGATCGCAAGAACTCGTACACTTTGAGACTCTGGGGTACGTTGCCTGTACTGATCGCTCCCTGTAGGACTTGTTTGACGATCCTCGAGTTCGCGTCACCCCTCCCAGTCTCTTCCCAATCCTGTAAAACTCGTTCGAGATCTTCGATCACTCCGCTGCGCCCGAGATGCCTCCACAGCGGGTCCCACAAGCCCATCGGGAACGTCAGACCCGACGCAGTCCAGGACAGGTACAGTCGCAGGGGTAGCGCGCGATCCGGCCCGAACCGAGTGTACGAGAAGAAGAGTCGAGTAAACGTTGTCAACAGCGCTGCGGACCACTGGAAGCGGGCGAACGGGAAATCGGGCGCAGGCGAGTTGACGCGATCGAACAAGGTTGCTGCGAGATCGGGCGAGTGCGAATCGACGGTGAGAGCGGAGAGGAGCGTGTGCGAGTGGTGAATCAAAACTTGTAGCGGGAAATGCGCGAGCGCGAGATTGACGGCATAGTCGATCAAGGGTGAAGAGCCTGGCAAATCTTTTCCGTCCCGTGTAGTGGTTCGCACTGCACCTGTCCGACATGCCTTTAAGACGAGAATCTCGAGTACTTTGCGATAACTTTGTTTCTTGAGAACACTCTCTGCGTCGTCTCCTGCCCGTGCTCCAGCTTCCCATAATCGCAAAGCCGTTTCGAGCGACGCACAATCGTGTGCGCGCTTGCCTCCCCCTAGCCATTTCAGGAACGCTCCTCGTGGATCCTTTTGCAGTTCTTCCAACCGATCAACCCGTTCGAGTCGCAGTCGGAGCAGGTCATCGAGTTGGAGCCCATCTCGAGAGGTCGCTGTACACACTTGATCGAGAACACGGCGCGCATGGGTATATTCGTCGGGTTCAGCTCTGTCTACGACATGTGCAGTTGTCTGAATTTGCTGATTGTCGAATCGAGCGAGAAGTGCTTTGTCGTCCACATCGTTCGAATCCTCTTTCGTGGCGATCGCGTATCGAGCTTCGTGATAGTCCATGACAATATCCCTCGTGACCTTGACTGTCAGGCTCCTGCCTTTCCTCGCAATCTTGCCTAATATCTGCATCGCTTCTTCATCCCTGCCAGTCCTGAACATCCTCCTGATGACCTCGGCAATATCATTCTCGATCACTTTGGACTCTGGTGACGGAGAGGACGTGTAGTAGTCGAGTGCGACACTGTACGCGAGTAGTGCTTGCCCGTCGTGGTCACGAGTGGTCGAATCTGGTCGAATCGCGGCACAGATCGCATACAATTCGAGAACCTCGGCTACGGCGCGATGATGCACCTTTGGTACGGCCTTGGGATTCGATACGAGTACGAGGTACTCTTTCAAGAGCGCATCCGAAACGTTTTGTCGTTTCCTCTGGGCCCAAATCGCGCGTTCGTCCGAATCGGTTCGCGAGTTTCCCTTGTCGTCATTCGAATCGTGATGTTCGTGATTCAGGGCGATCACTCGATACCGTTTCTCGCGTTCGAGACTAGCCGCAAGGATCGTTCTCATCTGTCGTTCATCGAGACTCCATCTTCGTTTGCGCTCGATGACAACTTTGATCTTGCGGAGCGCACTCGACGAGCTCGAAGGTGAATTTGAGAGTCGGTCAAACAGTCGATCAAAGGTCGCGCGAGCAAGAGTCGGTAGTTCAAGCTCGAACGACCGAATGAGTTGCGAGATGGGAACATCAGGTTTGTCGAGGAGCTCAGACAATGACACTCGATCCAGATCGGTCGAAGGTGAGTTTGGGATGCCGACTTGGGTTTGAGCCACTCGTTGCGAAGCGGTGAGAGGTGTCGGATGAGTCGGTGGAGAGTACGGGATCGTCGAAGTCGAAGGCTGTAGGCGATACGAGCTCGTGTGAGAACTCCGTCTAGGACTGAAAGGGGCTTGTGTACTCACCTTGGACCAATCTATTGGGCGCTGAACAGCCGGACGAGGCTACAAGATGGGGAAGCGAACGAGTTCAGCGTTTTCTGTCGCCTCGGCAGTCGCGCAAGCAAGGAAGTTTGTAGCTGACCTGTTCGCGTTGTTTGCCTTTCAAATCGCGGAGAGATGGCGCGGTCGAGCAATAGTGACACTTTGGCGGTGGAGGTTGCACCAACTGATGCAGCGGAATCCGCGCCTGGTGCACGCGCTTGAGCATCGAGTCGGACCAGAGGCGGACAAGGCTTGATCAACTTGTCGGATCTTTTGCTAAGGCGCGAGTACAGCGGCGAGACGGACGAATTGGAATCGACGCAACTTTCTGCCAGTGCCTGGGCGCGCGACTTGGCAGCAAAATAATTTTGGCGCAGAGGCCTTTCTAATTCTGCAAACTTGATCATCACGAGAGCGCTTCATTCCTTGATTCAAAACCTGTCCTGTCAAGTTCTAAAATTTCTTCGCGCAAGACTGAAAAACGAAATCGATTTTGAAGACATCTCTCAGACTTGGGTGTATATTATCGAGCGAAAACTCCTTGATCGTAAAGCTACCGCCCCTCCTTCTCGATGGTGGTCCTCAGGCGATCTCTTTCAACTCGTACTCGTCATCCTGATCATGTCCGGGACTCGCTCCCAAACCCCGACCTCTAGCTCCATCAAAACTGAGCGTGTACGGCGTAACGACCCTCGTCCCAGAGGTGCTCGAACCGTTCTTCTTCCTACCACCGAACCCGTGATCGTCGTGGGACGAAGTTGAAGTGATTATAGAATCGAGCGTCTCTTCATCGGTTCGATCGACCCTCTGTTCGTGCTGGACGACGATCCTAACCGGTTGAGCTTCAGGTCCTCCAAGTTGAGACGGACCTGGTGGTACCGTTGAGAGAGGACACTGGAATCGGTCGAACGTAAACTTGTCGATCGGGTCGAGAACTCCATTCCCATGAGGTGATCGGAAATTGACTGGTTCAAGGTCACAGTGATCCCAGCCAGATAGATTCCTCAGTCTCCCCTTGCAAATTCAATCAGGTCGATGGTGGGGACTACTCACGGGTTGCAAGGAACGAAATGACGTAGATCTTGGGCGCAAAGAACGCAAAGCTGTGTCAAGGGGGTCTTGAGTCTCTTGCAAAGCAGCTTGAGCGCAGAGTCGACAAGTACGCACACCAAGTACTGCAATCCGTCAGAACAAGTAGCATATACCCTGAATGGTAATGCGAGAGGACAAGCGTCAGTAGCTCATTCTCGGGACCTGAAGTTTGCTGAGCTTACGCCAATACGACGATTTGGACGAGCATAGGCAGAATGTTTGTGTGAAAGATACGCAACGACAACTTTCTGCCCCAGCTCATGGTCGGACCGACAGATCGGTCACGAAGAGAGATCGACTTGGTCTGTGGGATTGCGCGCGGCTCGATTCGGGGTCGGAACACCAGACGATCCAGCATCGTCACACTGTACCCAAGAGTCGCTCGGAAGTAGAATTGTTAGTGACAAGGGAGGGCAGTATTTCGATTCACTGAAAGGCTCACAAGATGAACAGGTCTATCAAGAATCAAGGCCGTTTCAGATTTCGGAAAATGTCGTTCGGTTACAAGGGAGAAACTGACCAACTGCCAAGACTCCCGCGAACCAGCCCCACGATGCCTGTTCGTATCAATTCACTGTCAGTATTTAGCTTTAAAGTAGACATGAGCGGATAGGGAAGGGAAAAAATCGGACTCGTCTGATCTCGCAAGTGGCGCGGATGTCATCGTGTCGAGCCAATAACGCCGTCACATAGACTGAGACCCCTGTTCCAAGCAACATTTGATATATGAGATCTATGCAGCTCGATCTAGGCTTTGGATGGTCAAGAATGCGAGATTCACCGAAACTTGCGAAACTGAGGGTCGAAGTCAAGACGGTCACAACGAGATTCGCTCCTCCCGAACTGATCCAGCATTTGAAGAGGTACAGATGCTGTACGAGCATGACGACGAGACCGCTGTTCAAGACACGAATGTCGGAGTCAGCGTCGAGCGGTTGTCGATTGTCGGGCGGATCGAGCGCAGAAGTTTTCGAGAGCTTACTTGAGGAAGTGGTATGCCGCGAGCTCCCATGGTGTATGCTCGAGGTGTTCAGCATGGATAAAGTGGGTGACTGAAACGAGATCGAGTCAAAGACGTCGTGAGTAATAGCGAACGAAAGCGAAAGTAGCACGAGCCCTTGTGGAGTGGGACCGAACCGGAAGCTCACCCGACCACGAGTAGTACCTGGACAAGGATAAGTCAGGTTTGACTGGATTGGAGGAACGGGGGTGAAGCTTTCGACTGACCAGCTGACATCGAAGCCCGAACCGAGAAAGGCCAATACGCTCAAGCCCAACACGCTCGCTCGGAGCCAGAGCCGATCGGCATTGAAGCGGGTAAAGTACGTGATTGCTGATGGTCTCGAGGGGGATCAGTCTCACGCTGCGTCACGGTAAGACCACGGCAAGGCAAGGGAGGCGAGAATAACCGAGCGATAGGACCAGACCTGCTGCGATACAAGACAAGGCGGTTCCGACGAGCTGGAGGAATGAGACAGATTCCCGATGGTCAGGCCGCCTGGTGCGCACGAGAGAAGCGCGCAGGGTAGAACTGACGAGCGGTGCGAGGGTGATGTACAAGTCTCGAGGTTTCGCCTCCATGCCTGGGAAACGTCGTCAGGCAGACGCGTAAGCGAGGGAAAGAGCAGGACATTGTTCACGCAGAGGCATGAGGTCCGGTCAAGTACCGCGGATCGCGTGTCAAACAAGGAGAGCTTGGAGCGCGCGGTCCGTGTAATGCTTCTGCCTCGCTTCGAGCACATGGTCGTGAATATTCGCGCGATTGGTTACAGAACAGGGTACGAGTACATCTAGAAGATACAGGTAACGAGATCCGGGATCTATCCTTGGCGCTGCGAGGAAGGACGGGTCAGCCAGAAAATTCGCGCAATTTCGGCAGCACAGGAGGGTCAAGCAGCGTACTTGCTTGTGCTTGGGGTCTCGCGAGCATAGGACAAAGAGCGTGCCCTGGCGCTTGACGATGCTGCACCCCTCACAGTACTTCTTGATCGAAGACCTGACCTTCATACCGCGCTTGGCCTCGGCGGTCGCGAGCTTCTTGTCGACGCTCGTCGTCGCGGTCACTTCGGGCCGCTTCGTCGTCAGTGCAGACGACGACAGGGGACGCGACGGACGCGAGACGATGGTCGAGATGGGAGCCGAGCGAGCGGCACACCTCGCGCAACCGCACGAGCGCGGGTGGGACGCTTCCGTGTTGGTCAAGTGGGACACGTTGCGAGACTGGGGTGTGGGGAGCGACGAGATGGTCGAGGTGCGCGGGGCGCAGCGGGCGCAAGTGCACAGTTGGGGGTGCGACGAGGGCGTCAGGAGAGTCGACACGGTGCGAACCGCAGTCGCGCGGGTCCTGACAGTTTGCAGCACAGCGGGACGGAGGTTTGCGAGCATCTGCGAACGAGAGAGGCACGAGATGCGATAGGGAGAGCGGCGAGAGACGAGCGAGCGAGTGAGAGCAAGATGCGATGGCGGTCAGCTCGAGGTGCGCATCGCGCATCAATCCCAGGAGTGATCCCGTGTACATACGTTGGATGGATCGGCCAAGGGTCTTGGGATCGAGGTGGAGAAAGCGAGGGTGCGATTGGTCGAGTTGCGGACGTTTCGAGTCGCGGATCGCACTCATCTTCCTCTGATCCTCTGCTCCACCTCGTCGTCCCTTGCCCATGTCGAGCATGCTGTGCCGAACTCCTCTCGCCTCGGCAGCTCGTCGCCTCCCGTCGGCGTCGACCCGAGCGCTGTCGTCGACCGCCCGGCGCCAAGCAGATGTTACTCTCGAAGTCGATGGCGTCTCGGTGACGGTGCCACAGGGCACGGCACTCATCCAGGCCTGCGAACAAGCTGGTCAGTCTCTATCTCGCTCGTAAAGCGGTCTCAAACAGGCCCCACGCGCCGATGCGGGCGCGCAGGGTCAAACGGGTCGATTCGACCGGTGCCGATTGGAGCAACCTCGCCTCGTCGAGCGGGGTCGCCATCTCGCTCTTGCTGCTGCACCCTCGACGCTGCTAGCTATTATGCACCTTCGATTGCCCCACCTCGTCGCATTCGTCCCCGTTCGCTGCTCGCGAGGCCGGGGACGGGCACCGGCAGCGGGCGCGTTCTGGCGCCTCTCCCTGATCGATGCTGTCCTCGTTCTGGAGCAACACTGGCCGTGTCAGCCCACTCAGAGACTGAGGTGTGGCGGAATGGAGCCAGCTTGAGAAGGGGGCTATCGGCCGCAGTGCCGCAATCGACGACCGCGTTGCCCAACTAGACGGATTCGAGTCGAGCGTTGTTCTGACCTCGATCGGTCTCCCCGTTCATTTCGCAGGTGCCACCATCCCCCGATTCTGCTACCACGACCGCCTCAACATTGCGGGTAACTGCCGGTAAGTATTGAATCCCGCTCTCGGACCTCTTGCAATCGCTCACTCGAAACTGAACTATTCGCTCCCCTCGCTTACCCCGCCCAACAGAATGTGCCTTGTCGAAGTCACGCCTGGACCCCCGAAGCCCCAAGCTTCTTGCGCTCTTCCTGCCATGTTCGTCCCGCGCGATCTCGCACCCTCGCTCGATTTCTACCATGTGACTGACGCCGACCTCGCTCGATGCGCCGTAGGCCTGGACAAAAGGTCAAGACCAACTCGCCCACCGTGCACAAGGCCCGCGAGGGAGTCATGGAGTTCCTCCTCGCGAACCACCCGCTCGACTGCCCGATCTGCGACCAAGGAGGCGAGTGCGACCTCCAAGACCAGTCGATGCGCTACGGATCCGACCGTACCCGCTTCCACGAGATCACTGGCAAGCGTGCGACCGAGAACAAGAACTTCGGCCCGCTCATCAAGACGTCCATGAACCGATGCATCCACTGCACCCGATGCGTTCGATTCGCGAACGAGGTCGCTGGTGTCCAAGACCTCGGAACGTCGGGACGAGGTAACGACATGCAGATCGGTACCTACATTGAGAAGACGATCAACTCGGAGATGTCGGGCAACATCGTCGACCTCTGCCCCGTCGGAGCGCTCACCTCGAAGCCCTACGCGTTCGAGGCCCGTCCGTGGGAGCTCAAGCACACCGAGTCGATCGACGTTCTCGACGCCGTCGGTTCCAACATTCGCGTCGACTCGCGCGGCGTGCTCGTCATGCGCGTCGAGCCCCGGTTGAACGACGACGTCAACGAAGAGTGGATCAACGACAAGACTCGTTACGCCTACGATGGACTCAAGACCCAGCGTCTCAACACTCCGCTCATCCGTCGCGGTGACCGATTCCAACCGGCTGACTGGCCTACTGGTAAGCCTTGTCGAACCCGGTGGTCAAGCTGAATGAACGCTCACAGCTCTTAATTCCCCGCATTCAGCCCTCAACGCCATCAAGGAGGGGCTCGCTGCTTCGGGTGCTTCCGGTAACGAGATCCAGGGTGTTGCCGGTGCTCTCGCCGACACCGAGTCGCTCGTTGCGCTCAAGGACTTCGTCAACCGTCTCGGATCCGACAACACGACCCTCGACCAGCCCCTCGGCTCGACTGCTCCCGCTCACGGTGTTGACTTCCGCTCGAACTACACGTTCGGTTCGACGATTGCCGGCGTCGAGCACGCCGATCGCATCCTCCTAATCGGTACCAACCCTCGTCACGAGGCCGCCATCATCAACGCGCGTATTCGCAAGAGCTGGCTCCGACACGAGACCGACCTCGCCTTGATTGGCGAAGAGTTCGACTCGACCTTCGGATACGACCACCTCGGTACCGACCTTGCCGCAGTCAAGAAGACGCTCGGTGATGCCAACTCGAAGTGGGCCAAGGAGCTCAAGAAGGCAGAGCGACCGCTCATCATTGTCGGATCGGCCATCACTGAGCACGAAGACGGAGCCAAGGTGCTTGCCGAGGTCGCCAAGTTTGTCGAGGCCAACTCTGCCAAATTCGTCAACGACTCGTGGACCGGATACTCCTTCCTTCAACGCGTAAGTTTTGCATACCTCGCTTGCGTATTCAACCAAGAAAGAGACTCTGGTGCTGACTTATTTCTTTTCTTTCCCTCCGTGATTGTAGGCCGCTTCGCGAACAGCCGCTTACGACATTGGTTTCTCGCCCTCCACCGCGGCCACGACCACGGAACCCAAATTCGTCTACCTCCTCGGCGCCGACGAGTTCTCGCCTGCTTCGATCCCCCGCGACGCGTTCGTCGTGTACCAGGGTCACCACGGAGATGCCGGTGCGCAATACGCCGACGTGGTCCTGCCCGGAGCAGCCTACACTGAGAAGGCGGGCACGTGGGTCAACACGGAGGGTCGAACCCAACTCGGTCGCGCGGCCGTCCCGCCTCCTGGCGCCGCCCGGGAAGACTGGAAGATCTTGCGCGCGTTGTCTGAAGTAGTGGGCGAGACGTTGCCGTACGACGACACGGGCGCGATCCGGGACCGATTATGGGACCTCTCGCCGTCATTGGTCCGATATGGAGAAGTCGAACGACCGAGTGCGGTCCTTGAGGGTTTGAAGGCGTTGAGGGTACAGGCAGAGCGAGAAGGTGACAAGAGGAAGGGACTCGATGGCAAGACGGGAGCTTTCCAAAAACCCATTACCAACTTTTACCGAACAGACGCCATCTCGAGGGCTTCGGTCACGATGGGTCACTGCACGAAGGCGTTCGTCGAGGGCAAGACTGGTGCGGATGGTGACGTCAAGCCGATCTCGGTTCACGCATAAACGACTACCTAAAACGACCCGCCTACACCCCCCGAAAAAAAGCATGAGGGTATTCGGGAAACTGATTACCTCAAGCTGTTCCTCCATACGTGCACTCCTCCAATTGACCGCCTGACCATATCAGTCGCTCGATCTCCCGTTGTTTCTGCCAAACCGAAAGGTCTTTGCGCGGCCTACACTATTTCATTTCTGAATTCTTGTCTTTTCGTTCTACTTTTCTTTTTCGATTTTGAATCAATGTAAATCTTTCTTGCCCTCAATCTGTCTCTCTCGCGCTCTCTCTCTCTCTCTTTCGCGAAGCATAGTTCATGGTTCAACATCCGCGAGGAGATCTGACGGCTTATGGTCGGAAATCGCGGTTTCGTTACGGCGACGTGTATCGCTTTAATTAATCTACTAGTCTTACAAACTTCTTCTCATCTCGCCAGTCTTGCAATGCGGGTGGCAGGAATTCGAATACTCCAACGACGATGCCACATGCGGGAGCGACCTGTCAAATTCGATGCTCTTGTTTAGGATCTATCCTTGGTCTGTTCAAGGGGGCGAGAAACTTCAAGTACGAACCTTGGCCAATCGAGGTGTCAACCCTTTCGTCATTCCGTTCCACCCTTCCCGTTTGAAAATGTCGGCAAGAATCGATAGAGTTCCGGTGGGTTGAGATGCTGAAGATAAGGCTTGTCTTCGAGTCTTGACGACATCGAACGGGTTTGTCAGAGTCGCGGCAATCTGCAAGGTTACACGAAGAAAAGAAGTCTTCAGGAACGAGAATCGAAGGACAATAACGAAACATGGGAAGTTCCTCACCATGCCGGATCCGGCACCGCTCACGAATGCGATTCCAAACTCTTTCCATTTCCTCCACTGTTGGTCGTCCCCTCGTAACGAACCAGTTCCTTCTCCCAACCCTTTCCCCGTCAAGGCGCGTTTGATCCCTTCGTACCCAGCCCAGTAGAATCCAGAGAACGGAACATCACGCCACAGAGTTGGGGGCAACCCTTTCCACGCCGTGCTCCAACGCAGGGTGCGTACAAGTGCGAGCAGGGACGTGCGCGATTGAGAAGTCTGCGCCTGAAGTTGAGTCCGTAATAGTTCGGCGGGCGAGAGTAACACAGCGACGACCGTACGCGAGAGCGATCCTGCAAGTAGCGGTACGAGCGCCAGGTACGTCGGTGATAAGCGCCTGTCGGTCTCTCCCACGCGCGGGGTCACGGTCGCCCAGCTTGGTGGGTTCGAGAACGCAGTACGTCGTCCCCAGTCGTATCCAACCATGTAGATCACCTGGCCTGGCACCGACATCATCAAGGCGGGACCTGTCCCTCGCCAGAGGGAAGTGGCGCCTTCAGATCGCACAATGTGGAACAGTGCGTCCCAGAATCCGGTCAAGTGCCGCGGTCGAGTCGAATTCGGGGATCCTCGAGGTAAGAATCGCGACGCTTGCGCGGCAGAAGGGTACAGGCAGTTGGCAGCAGATGTCGGAGCCGACAGAATCGCTGCGCCCGCTGCTGAATTCGAAACAGCAAATTGCGTCGGTGCGAGGTGATGAAGGTGTTGTGGGAAACTCGAGCCTGGGGTGATGTGACTCGCGACTGCTGCTGGAAGCGCGGATCGGGCGATGCGCGGGTCGAATTTACACCGCAGGTTCTTGTCCGAGGTGTTGGCTGAAAAGTAGGTCTTTTGACAGCAGGTTGTCGACGAGCTTGGAGGTGCGGTGGAAGTGCTTGGGATCGGTGGAGGCCAGGGAGCGGTCGAGAGGTGATGCGAAGGAGGCGGGAGTCGCGACGAGGGAACGAACAGGGGTTCCTGTGTCGGTTGCGTTTGCAGGCGGGTCTTGATGACATCGAAAGGCGTCACTGTGACGGGCGTGCAGGTGCAGGATCAGCACGGCTGCAGGCTCGGGTTGCGAGATGTCACAGCATCAGTGTCCCGACATCCGCCCATCGCGGCCATCCTGAGGTCTGTAACGACTCGAGCAGCCTTGGAAGACTGACTGCAGACTTTCTCCAAGCAGTCGCTTCCTTCCAAGCGGGCTGACGTCGCTCGCCGTCGATTCGCGGCTTGCCTTCGCTCGTCTCGATCGGACTCCTCGATTGACTCCGGCCTGCTCCAATAGTCAAGGAAGGAGCTTACTCGTCAGACTGGTGAGAACTGCGCCGGTGCAGGCTGCGATCGTCTTGTCCTGCTCTGCTGTGTAATCGCGCCGAGCGAATTGCTGCGAGCCCTGTGGCGCCTGTGCTGGCTCGACCTCTTCCGACAAGGCATTCTCGAGCAACACCATATCCTCGGTGACAGTCGGAATCGGGATCTTGGAGAAAGGCGAGAGAAGTTGACGTCAAACGAAGAGCAGTCTCGAGCCGAAATTGTTAATCGGCGCAAGATGCGGCTGATCGCTGATCTCTCTCGGCTGGTGCCACAAAAAACTTCGAGACAGCATTACATGGCAACAACTGTATATAGACATTCTTCATACGAGAGGGGGTAAAAAATAAACCTGCAAACCGTTCTTGGGCGATCGCCGTGCGTCTCCGAATTCTTCGCCATGACCCGCCTAGCTGAGATATCGCATAAAGACATTCTCCTTGTCAGTCAAGTCAGAGAACGCAGCCGCCGCTCGTTCTCGCTCGACATCTTCTGGGCTCCAACCGTTCTCCTCGATGAGCTTGGCAAGTTGTTCGTCTTTTTCTGTCGAAACGCAAACACGCGGGCATTTCGTTAGCTCGAGCCCCAAATCGCGCCCGATTCGCAAAGAAGAACAGATTATCAGAGATCAAAGGCGCTTACTCTTGTTCAGCCACTTGACGTAAAAGTTGATGCCGATCACGGTCGGGACCGCTGCCGCAAACAGGATCAGGATCACGATTTTGCCCTGGAGATAGTCCGGAGCCGTCTCGGGACGAAGGATTTGAGAACCGAGGACGTTCGACAGTGCGAACGAGGTCAAAAAGATTGCATTGAAGACGCCTGTAAAGGCATGAGATTGTCAACTCTTGAACCCTGTGCATGCAGAGTCGGCCGACGTACTCTTCTTTGTGGATCCGGCACAGTTGGACGACGAGAAGGCGTACATGAGGCACAGCACCGCCCCGTAGCACTGGGTGAAACAGATTCCAACCCTGTGCACAATCACCCGTTTCGATCAGCCCGTGCCGATCGTAGAAGGCTCGCAGAAGAATGGACTCACACCAGTGCTGCCTTGTTGTGACTCGCAGCGAACCCAACCACGAGCGCGAGGCCGAAAATCGTCGGGATCAACGCTCCCAGCATGGGGAGCGTGCGTCGGTTTGTCTTGTCCGCCCACCAGCAGCACACGCACAGCGTGATTCCGAGGAACGCACCCTCTGGCAAATTGAGCAATAGTGCATCCCTCGAATTGTAACCGAAACCTTTGATCAGGATCGAGTTGAATCTGTATCGAGTACGTCAAAAGATAGGATTAGTAATGACCGCGATTGCCGGCCAGCGCGGACCAAAAGAGCGGGTCAAGGAGTATACTGACGCCGAGAGACCGCCGTTCGGGATACACGAGAGCATGGTCAGGAACACGATCAACCAAGTCTTGACATCCGTGACGGCTTCTCGAGCTTGGTACCACTTGAAGGTGCGGTTGCGGGTGCCGGTTTGGTTGTCTCGCACGCGTTCGAGCGCGATGAGTTTCTCTCGTTCAGTCAAGAATTTTGCCGTCGCAGGCGAGTCGGGAAGCCAGATGAGTACTGCGAACCCGACGATGAAAGCGAGACCTCCGAGTAAGAAGTACATCTGCCAGTGCCAGAAGTTAGTTTTGAACTCGGAAATGATCGACATATCAAAGGAGAGCAACTTGCGATTCTCCAGTGCTCAACTGCCGTGCCGTTATATTCGAGCACTCCTACTGCCATCAAAGATCCAATCACTTGGGTCAAAGCATTCATGATGTAGAACCCGCCAATCCGTTTTGACTGCTCCTCCTTCCTATACCAGCTGGACACCATTGCGATCAAGATGGGCGAGACGCACGACTCGCACATGCCGAGGAGGAAGCGCATGGCGAAGAAGAAACCAAAGTTGGCGGAAGCGGCGTGCAGAATGAGGAAGGTCGCCCATAGAACAACGTTGATGCCGAGGTACTTGGCTGTTTGAGGAGAGATGCATTGGCGGTTGAGTGCTAAAGAAAGCGATATTGATCTGTGAGAACGCGCACCTAGGGGAAAATGTTGCGAGATCCATCCAGTCGGCAGCTCAAAGGCAAGGAAGCCGAGGTAGAACGCCATCGACACGAGATTGTAATGTTCCCCCTTGATCGGCAAAGCCATCACACTCGAGTAGTTGAGAGAGTTCTTGTCGAGAACTGACTCAAGGGGAAAAGTATCATGATCAGACTAGCTTTGGGGATCTAGCGTAAATGGTGTTCTCACATTGCGAGAAGTACACTGCTGCCAGAAGGGGGATCACCTGTGGAAATAAGAGAAGGTATGGAAGTCAGTGTCTGTGTGGCCTTCGCTCGCCTACATCGGACAAGCTCAGAGGTGAAGTCCGCTAAATGGGTCACTCACTCGACGATCAATCTTCTTCTTGACCGCGTCCATCTCTTCTTGTGTGAAGAACTGTCGCTCGGTTCCTGCGAGTTTGAGCGCCTCATCCTGATTGGCTTCCGAGATCGTGTCGAGGCCTTTCTCGGCGACGGCCAACACTGAAGCTGCGCCGGCTTCAAGTTTCTTGTCCTCCGAATGCAAGGATGGCGAGATCGTTGATGTTCGTGATGAGTACATGCCGTTCAATGAAAGGATATTGCAGGAAGGGAGAGTCAGATACAGAATTGCGCAAGGCTTCGCCACGATGAAGCGAATGTGGAGGAGATTAGGCGGATAAGGCGATAGGTGGATCCGGATCGAACCGACGGCACCAGCCTACGGACCGAGCCGCAGGATGAATTGGGTATTCAGCCAAGGGACCTTTCAGCATGGCCGAACAGAAAATCCGAGATTTGAGCGTTTGCCGTCGGCTGATCGAAAAGTTGTGGGGGATTCGCCCGGACAATCTTGATAGACCGAACATGTACACGGTTGGACCCGGGTCCGACTGGGGCCTCTGGGAGCTCTCGAGAGGGGTCGGTGACTATTCAACCCGCGCGAGATATGAGAGATAACGGATCAGCCGCGCGCTTGCTCCCGCATCCGAATTTGCAACCCGGAATTCGAAGTGGCGGGAGTCACGCACAGAAATAGCAAGTTCGACTCAAGCCCTCACTGGCATTGTCGGCCGTCTTTCACTTCATCCCGGCCCCGGATTCTGACGAGCTTCAACGGACTCCGATCCTGCCGGAATCACTCTTCAAAGTCATCTCGCTCGAGCTCGAAGCTTATCCATACTGGCCAGTGATCGCTCGCCGCCCCTCTCTTGTCGACGTCTCGCTCGGGAAAGTATGCGTTCTTCCACTGAGCGGGCGGACCAAGTGCAGGTGGTCAGTGTAAACACCTGAAGAATCGCAGAGAGAGTGCGAGCCTACAGCGTAGCGGATACGGCAAGCTCTGACAAAGTGTAGCAAGCGTTCAGAAATGATGAAGCCATCGACTGAAAGACGTTGCAGAAGTCAGATCTCACGACTCGAGCGGCTCAGAAGGATTGACGAGACTCACTTCGCCATCCTCCGAGATACCTCGACGAGTGACTGATCGCTCTGCATGTCAGTCATCAATTCCGTTGCGGACCAGATTGATTGAGACTGACGTGTAATTCCGCACGTTTTCACCGTTGATCAGTCTCCACACATCGACAAATTTCTTGCCCGGTCGCCTTGGATTCATTAGTTCCGGTTGTGGTCCGATGAGCCGCTCGTGAGCTGCGATCTCGTCCTTGTGTGTGCCGGCCATCTCTCCAAAGAGGCCGTGCCATTGCAAGTCAGGAGATTTCCATTCATTCGCAGGCCTATCGTACGGTCGAGGGATCGTGTAAGGGCGGACAACGTTGAAGTCGCCTGGAGACGGAAGTTCAAGATGAGCTTGGGTGATAATCGACACGCGAGGACTCGGGAAAAGGTTACTCGCCTGCCCAGATCACGGCTTTCCTGTCATCGAGGTGTCGGATCCATTTCTCGAAATCAGCGTTCCATCGCTTGCGCCGATCGAGGCTCTGATGCCCTACGTCAGTTCCAGGTAGTCGTGCTTCGTGAGATTGAGGATCATACCTTGAAGTTCTCTCCCGAGTTGGGCACATACGTGCAGATGAAGAAGCACGTTTTGTATTCGAGCGTAATCATGCCTGTCCCGCGCGTGCATTGCGTTTCGAAGTAAGCTGACGAGATTCAGGCAAGAGGCGGACTACCGCTGAGACTGACGATGTCGACCCTCGGCCTCATCAAACAGCGCACCGTCGGGAAAACCCAAGATGGGCTCGCTGACGGGTCTCAGCTTGGACAAGATCGCGACTTGGTTGCTCCAATACCTGTACTATCAGATACAATACAGAAGAGACGCGACATGAGCAATGAACTTTCGGGATGAGAAGAGAAGGGTCACAAGAGGAGAAGGCAAGCAACTAACGGGATAGCGTTCACGCAGAAAGGCCCATTCCTCTCCTTTTTCAAATGTCTTGACCGGATCCTTGTCTTTTACTTCTGTGATTCCCAGCACGTGTGGATCCTCGGCTTCGACATACATCCTGAACGCGCTCTGTTCTTCGAAAAGCGTCAGGCTCACGAGCGACCAATCGGCAGTATGCAAACTATCGCCATTGGACGCACCCCCCAGTACTCAGAGTTGCTCGTAGCGAGTCCTGCGACGTTCCAGGTAGACATTTGGACAGTGTCGATGGGCTCCTTCCTGCCGAGCTTGCCGTCGAGCGGGTTGTCTGGGAGCTCTGCTGGATCTACCCGCCGCCGTTTCGCCTCGGGCACACCATCTACAGGATCGATGTACATCGAGCCACGAGTCGATCAGATGGTTCTGATCGGTGTGGTGGTGCGAAGTGGGGAAAACAAGTCGTGAGTGCGTTCAGGCAGGCCGCTCGAATAAGAGGTCGAAGGATGATAGTCCTGTCCAGATTGACGCTGTACAAGCTGAAAGCTGTGGAGCGAAAAGATGATCAGGTGCTCGGTATCGCGCTTCGGACACCCTGATTCCGTTTCATCTGTACATCATGCCTCCCGTCGCATCGAGCAGCAAGTGGACCCTCGACTACACTTCGGCAACGTAGGTGTTCCCTTGTGTCTCGTGTCAGGTTCGCGCTGATGGTCCGCGTCGGTTGGCAGTGCTCTCAAGGTTGCGGTTCAGGATCCGCCAGGGTTCACCGCACGCGATTCGGTCAAGGTGCGCTACGTTTCTCACATGAATCACGACAAGTCACATCTGACAGTGGTTGGCAGGTGACGGACCAAGGCAAGACGACGAGCTCGAAACCCTCGGGCGTGAACCTCGACGAGTTGCGCGCACAGAAAGCATGGGAAGTCGCACTCGCTCCTGCCAAGAGCGTGCCAATGCAAGGTGAGTACAGCCTTACTGTAGAAATTCGTACCGAAATGCGAGCCTAATCACCGTAATCGCCTTCTCTCCTCCCCCCACCTCCTCGACAGCGTTCATGATGTACATGACCGGAGGCGGCATCCAAGTCTTCTCGGTCATGTCGGTCTGGTTCCTGCTCAAACAGGCAGTTGGAGGCATGATGAGCGTCGAGAAGGGTCAGTCCGCTCAATCTGTCCTCATCTCCTCGCATTCACGTTCAGCTGACTTTGAACCTCGCAACAAGTTTTCGCCCCATACACGACTGCATCGCAAGCGAAATCGATTGTCTCAAAGGCTAGTCCGAATGCAGACACGGAAGTGCAGTCGTTCACGCAACAGAAATTAGTCTATCTGTTGTGTCAGCTAGGTCTACTCGTAGGTTCTTTTTTCCCTCGTGCACATCAAAAGATGCGGTATAGAGGCTCATCCTGTTGCTTTCTTGAATCAGGGAGTTGGGTTGTGGAAGCTCAACACGATGGGCCTGTTGCCAACTCACGAATCCGATTGGATCGCGTTCCGCGAGTATCCAGAATGGAAACGAATCCCCATAGACACGAGTCGAGTACGACACTTGATGGGCAAAGTCGTGTATGCCTAAAGACGGTGATCTCCCCCTACCCTGTTGTATTTTCGTTGCTTGTTCAAAGAAATGTACCTGCTAGGAATTCTCGCACTCTCGACTGAGCCAACATGCGCAAGAAATGTCGCTGCCTTAAATCGGCCTCGATTGTGTCTGTCTTTGCAGCTTTAACCATCTCTTCAAGGCTTCGTCTGACGGGCCGGATCGCGACAGTGGAAGCGAGAGGCGACACAGGATAAGACGTGCTGAATTTCAGGAATAGAGCACGACTACGCTCAATACCGTCATCGAAACTCCGTTGCACGTCGCACAGTCATAGAATTACGCTCGGATCCGAATTCTTCTCCGAATCGATGTCGCCGTTTCGTAAGAATTTTATCGATGCAGTAGGAAGCGATAAAGTAATTTCAACTGAAAGAGTTCGCGGAAAAGTGTGATGAGGAGCTTGAAGCTCAACACTTGATTTGCACCATGAACAACAAGAAAGCACGAAGTACGACGCAGCACCCTGAAACACCGGGACGGAAAAAAGAAGCACGACATGGAAGGGGACATCGAAACCCGAAAAATAATCTATGGAGAGGAGGTTATGGACAAGAGCGAGCGATTAGATGCGGTGAACGACGATTGGAGCGGAAGGAATAAAGTCAGGCGTGAGGAGAAGGGCATACTCAGACGACGTGCTGAGCAGGGGCCCCTTCCCGTGCCGAGGTGTGGGTTTCGGCAGGGAGGTCGTGGGAGGACTTCTCGTGCGACGACTTTTCGTGTGACGATCGGGACACCGTGTTGGACAGACCGGCGCCGGTCTCGCCATGGTTGTCATCCATCTCGCGTCGGATCGAGACATAGTCGTATCCGAGCTCGCCACATTCCGCCTCGTCGATACCGACAATCTCCGACTCTTCCGATGCGCGCAGCTTGAGTCCGGGAATGTGGTCGACGATAAACAGGAGGAGGTAGGTAACGACAGCAACGTATGCCATGATCGAGGTGGCCATACTGAGCTCCCAGCCAAGCTGAATCCAGTGGCTACGGAGTGGAAAGTGACAAAGAGGGAGCGCGAGGTCAGCACGCATTCACAAATACGCAAACCGGAAGAGTGGCAAACTGACTGGTTGATCCATCCTCCGTTGATTTCAGTGTAGCCGTCGAATGAAGCGACGCGAGAGTCGGCAAACAGGGCGGTCAAGATCGCGCCGACGTAGCCTCCGATGCCGTGAAGAGCGAAACCGTCGACAGCATCATCAACCTTGAGCAGCACTTTGAGGCCGGTCGCATAGTTGCAAGCCTATCAGGAAAGTGCGTCAGTACCGAAAGCAAGTCATGCGAGTGGTGAAGCCAGACTCACAATGGCAGTGACGAAACCGATGGCAAGGGAAGCAGGAGCGCCCACGAATCCGGCAGCCGGGGTGATGCCGACGAGACCAGCGAGGATACCACTGCAGAGGGAGACGGCCGACCAGCGACGGGTGTAGAACCTAGAACCGATGCGCAGCAGGATCAGTTTGGTGGTCCTGATGCAAGAGACGACGACGACGTACCAATCGAGCATCATCCAGGTGAGACCTCCCATCGCGGCAGCGCAGTTGGTAACGACACTCGCTTGGACAGAGCGCAAGTTCATCGCTCCCTCGGAGCCTCCGTTGAATCCGAACCAACCGAACCAGAGGAGGGTCGTGCCGATGACGACGTGGCTAACCGAGTGAGGGCGGTACGCGAGCTTGGCGGTGCCGTAGCCACGACGCTTGCCGAGGTAGTAAGACCAGACGAAAGCGGCAGTGCCTGATGCGATGTGAACGGGTCCTCCTCCGGCAAACTGGAATGCAACGACGAGCGCTCAGGCCCCGTTCCAAGCGATACCAAGAAAGAAGGCGGAGAGACCACTCACGTCGAGCACTTGGTGTTCAGCACCCCATCCGGTAGCGGACCAAGTCCAGCAAGCGACAACGTTGTAGACGATCGTGCTCCACAGGAAGGACACGACGAGGATCGGAGCGAGACGGGCGCGTTCAGCGCACCCTCCGACGGCGATGACGGGAGTGAGCGCGGCGAACATGGACTGGTAGAACGCGTAGAGGAGGACAGGCATCTTGCCCGAAGGCGCAATGTCGGTGTTCATGAAGCCGAAGAACTTGAGATTGCCGATGAATTTCGATCCAGCGCCGTACGTGAGCGAGTATCCCCAGAAGAACCACTCGATCGTGCAGACCGAGTAGATCGCGAGCGAGAGCATCATCATGGACAGAGCGTTCTTTCTTCGCAGCAGACCCGAGTCTGGCGACACCGAAAAGAGTCAGTTCCGGAAGCGTCGCGGTCGTAGCTCTTGGTGGAAAATACTCACAAAGGAAGCCGACACCCGGTGCCATGATCATGACAAGGGCTGAGGCCGTGAGAATCCATGCCTACAGGTAGGCAGAGCGAGCGCGATAAGGGTTTGCGAGCGAGGCAAAGCGAAGGCGGGAGGCAGTCTCCGTCAGCGAGCGCTCTCCTGACGTCTCCCTTCGGATAGGGGACTGTTAGGTGCTTACCATATCTCCATTGTTGACTGCACAAGATCGGTCACCGAGCAGAATCAGCTGCTGTTTGATCGATTCGGGCGCGATTTGAGAAGGGAAGGTCGACTTACACACTGTCGCGACACCGTCGACTGTGCCGACCAGGTTACCGTCTTCAGTGTAAGAGGCGTTGACCATTGCAAGAGGTAGCTGAAGTGGTGGACCGGGAAGGAGAGCTGTCGAAGCGAGTCAGATAAGGACTTATCAGCGATCGTGAGAGGCCTTCGCGGATCAGGACCGAGCACCCACCGTTTGTCGAAGGGAGGCGCTGGTTCGAACTTGCTGAGGAAAGTCGGGCAAGATAGGTCTCAGACCGACTGACTGAGATGCAAAGACGACCGGAATAGGGGACGGTAGGCGAGAGAGAGAGAGAGAGAGAGAGAAAGGGAAATCAAGGAGGAATGCTCCGAAAGCCGGCAGGAGTGATTCGCCGAATCAAAAGGCAGTCTCGAGATTGTACCTGGCGAGAAAAATTTGTTTCTTCGCCGCGACCTCGGTTTGTCTTGGAACTTCGAGATAATTGCTGTTCCCCCTCGCCTCCGTCTCGCGCAGCCTGCTCGGGTCATTCCGCGGCCACCTGCTGAGGCCTTGGACATACACTTTGACTCTATGTGCGTTTTCAGAAGGCGCACACTATAACGAAGACTAGGCGCGAAGAAGATCAGCTTATCAGCCACGAGCAGCAGCTTTTGTCAAATTCGTAATCGCGTGAGCCGTGCGGTATCAGGCGCCCGGAATTCGAATATCCTGCGGAATTTTGCACCATTATCGGAAGCTCTCATGTTTACTTGCGTGGATCCACCCACGGACAGACGTCCAGCTACGCGAGCGTGAGCGACGACCGGACGCACAAGATGCTCAAGCTACATATGCACGTAGCTCGACTCAGTTGACTCAAGGCTTGGCCGTCTTATCATCGGCCGACGAGCCTGCGTGCGAGGTGCGCTTTGGCGTCATTCGAGCCCGGACTAGAGTCCACCTCGCCGAAGCGAATGAGGTCAAGGTAGTTGGTATTACATGATTAAAGCGGTAAGGAGGCGGTAAAATGATAAAGGAAGGGTTGTCTAGCTTGCCCTCCATGCGCCGGTCCGATGCTCCCTTTTACGCGGACCCTTTCGTTACGTTGTCTACGCAGTCTCAACCTGAGGAATGCTTCTGCCTCGACCATGACCTGTCGATCATCGTTGTCTCGCAGAACCCGATCCACCCAGATCACCGTGCTCGAAGCTGTCTTCCAAATCGTCGTCGTCCTCCTCCCATCCTCCGTACGAGTCTGGGTGTCCACCCGACGAGGTGTGCGCGAACGTTTTCGGCAGACCCGATTCTTCGTCGAGAGGGATCGAGGTGGCCGAGTGGTACGGGGTGGCCGGCATGCCTCGGGTTGTCGGATGACGCAGCTGATCGGGCATCTTGCTGAGGAAATAGTAGAAGAAGGCGCACGTGAGCGAACCGCCGGCGACGAGGTCGATCAGGTAATGATGCGTAAGGTACTGTCTCGAACAGCGGTCAGGGCTCTTTTTCTCGAATCAGGCATCGGTGACTGGACAGGAGTTTCTCACCATGGTGCTCCAATACAGCCAGAAGACGTAGATCCAGTAGAACACGCGACCCTTCGGGAAGAAGTGACTCAGGAAGAGCGCTTCCATCGTCGCGCATCCAGCGTGGAGCGACGGGAACGCGCCGAAAGGCACAGGTGCACCCGAGAACGTCTTGTCATATCCGTGACCTCCAAAGATGGCATCTATCCGCGCGAGTCCTCCGGGAGAGCCTCGCATGTTGTAATTGGCCGGGACCAATCCTTCCCTCAGCTCGTACCCTGCGCGTAGTTCGGTGGCACAAGTCAGCGATTGTAAGCTCGCCAAGATGGAGAGACAGAGTATCTTAGCTGACAGGGAGGAGCGCAGGGGAACGCGATTTGGATCATGACTCCTACCAAGTTCATGTACCCAAATGCGGCCGCGTAGAACTTGACGGCGCCTGGTGGCGAAAAGATGAAGACGAGGGCAGCGACGACAAAAGGGATGACGAAATGCGCGACTCCGTACGGGAGCCAGGCCATAATGTCGAGGAAGGGGTTCGTCCATCGAGTGAGGAGATCCGAGATGTTGGCGCCGTACAGTACCGATTCGAGTGTTGGCAGAACCGAAACCCAGATGTGAGGACGGTACGCTTTCGGGATGAATTGGGACGAGTAGAACAAGAGAAGCCACGAAAAGATGGGCGTTGCCGGCAGGAAGAATTGCGATGTGAAAGGGATCAAGAGGGCGAGCGTGTAGACTGCGACGAGGAAGATCTTGAAGAGTAACGGTGCTGCCATGACCGAAAGCGAGAACAACGCGAGCTGTTGCGCAAGCCAGGGGATAGATCAATTCTCCATGATAGTCCAAGCGGCAAGTCACAACCTCCCGTTCTCCATCTTGTCGTGGAAAGGAACAAGCGAGATACTCGGCGTGGCGGAACAGCCACAGAGAGGTGAAGGAGGTCTGGACGCAGACTCACAACCATCAGAACCGCGTACTCCCAATCCCGCTTCCACTGCCAGCCGTACCGCTTGACCCTTTTCAAGCTCAGCATGACGTCGAAGCTAAGTTCTAACCGCGAGACGGCGCCGAGGAGCGGATCCCGTATCGGGGACGGCAGATACAGCCTCATCTTGGTCCGAGAAATGTAGCTTGTCTCCGTCTGTCCTATGCCAGGCGTACGTCGGGATCACTCCTGTAATCGACCTTGAATGCACTCGTCGAACTCGTTGAGCGATATACAGTGCCGAGACCGAAGGAGAGACTGTAGTTGATCGAGCGGGCGCAGTGAGGGAGAGAGGCCTATACTGGTCCGAGTCGCTCGCGGGTGAGGATAGACTCCGTCAAGCTATGCACGCAGCAAGTCTCTGGCGTGCTTGAGACCGCTGATGGGTCTGGACGGGGCGAGAAACAGTACGTCTCGCGGTGCGCGACATCGCGTCGATCGCGCTCCACTGCGCTCATTCTCGACGACATGCTCCCGACTCAGTATCTGCTTCTGAATAAGGCTACAGCCCGTATGTTCGCAGCGAAGCGCCGATCAAAGATCTCAGAGATCTAGACCTGTCTGCTGTTTCGTGCACGGTCAGTGCTTGGCCCGATGCTTGCGCGCGATGACTCGCGCCTCTGGGTTTTAACCTTCCAGCTCCCTGAGTGTACCAGCTTATTCGAGAATTCACGTCCTGTATTCTAGCGCCTGGCGGCTCTCCAGTAGCTCAAGCGGAGAAGACCCGTCAAATTCACATCGTTCACAGAGGGTCAGACCCGCTGATCGCGAGCGTGTTACCCGTAACGAATCACGGGTCGAAATTCCCGAAGTCTGGGTGTTTCTCTCGGAATAGTCCAACCAGAGTCGCACAAGATGATGGCAATTTGATTATTGGTTACAGAATTGAGAACTGACGGTGGATCTCCTAACGAGTAGGCTGGTCCAGTGCGTCCACTATTTCCGGGGGAAATGATTCATGCATGACCTGTCCAAAGGCTAGATGCGTCAGCTCGTTTCGTCCAGAACATCCAAGTAGAATGGCCAAACTCACTCGTCGCGTTCAGTTCTTCTTGCTGGATTGTTGCGATTTCGTTTCGGCGACGCCAGCCTTGTCGCCCTTTCGTTCCGAAGCCTTCAAGCCGGTGCCAGAGAGAGGATCCTTGTCCGTCTTGTCGGCGTGCACCTCTTCCTCGGGTAGCGAAGGCTTGTCGAGATGGTCGTGTCCGCTCTTGTCGAGGTGAGGGGTCGTCTTTTCCTCGGTCGATTGCCTCGCGCTCGTCGAGAAGGACTTCTTGCCTCCGAGTCCGACCGCATCTTTGACGGCGCCGGCAACCTTGTCTGCCGCGTTGGCGAGGTTGGAAGCGATGCCGGAAGCGGCTTGAGCCGGGTTGCTCTTTGCGTTGACCGTCTTGCCGGCGAGAGGGTCAGCACCCTCGCGATCGGCATGTACGAACGCTTCGCTCAGGGAAGGGTTCTCGAGATGGTCGACTCCGGCCGCCTTGCCGGGATGTTGAGCATCGGTTTGATGCGAGGTGGTAGACGAGGTAGAGGCAGCCTTGGTGTGATCGGCGAGAGGATCGCTCGCGTGCTTGTCGGCATGAACAGCCTCTTCGCTCAACGAAGGAGATTCGAGGTGTTCGATGTCCGATTTGCCCGGGTGGTGAGGATCGTCATGAGATTCTTGCGAATCCTTGTGTACCACCTTGTGCACGGTCTGTTTGACGGTCGTCGTGACATCTTCCTCGACGGTCTCGCCGCGGTCGGCCGCAACAGCAACTTCGGAAGCGGTCGGGGCGGGGTTTGGACCGGGGAACGCGAGGCGGGGAGAAGTCCAAATCAAGCGTGTAGAAGCAGGTTGCACGCTGTTTGACAAGCAGGTACATCACCGTCAGGCACTCGTTGTCTACGCTGGCAGTGCGTCTGGAGAGGAGTAAAGGAGAGGCGGAGAGAGGACAGAGACCAACCTTGGAGCGACGCGAGAAGAGCGGGCGACGTGGGCAGTACGCCTGACCTGGGTCGAGAGGGTGTTGAAGAGAGTTCGTTGCATGGCTGTAATAGGCTAGTCGGCGATTGGTCGAAAAGAGGGAAGCGATCGGAGAGTATCGACTTGTAGACGAGTCCGCAGATGCAGTGACGTAATTTCGAATATATCGGACAGGCCCAATTCAGTAAGCCGCGCTCGTGCACAAACGCAGTTCGTGCCAGGTGGTGCGAACAAGAACGATTGCAGAGCTATCATGAAGACTCAGAATGGTCGAAACGAAAGAGGCTTTTAAGAAAGAAATGCGAGAGGCAGACTGAGAAACTCGGATGCGAAGGACGTAAAGAAACTTGCTATGAGCTACATAAGCGAAAGGAAGGTATGCGGAAGGAACGTGTGAAACAAAGAAACCAGAAAGCGCAGAGAGACAATTCGAGCCAGTCGGATTGGCCAGACCCGCGAGATATTTTCGGTCCTTTCCGCCGACCTCGGCGAGCTGGAGAGAGCGTGAAAGAGCCTTGTCGCGGGACCTTAGATGCGGGAGTAGACGAGCAGGTAGGCTTTCGAGCCGAGAACCTCCTTGAGTCCCGCCCTCCGCACTTTCTCATCGTCGATGTGAAAGAACTGGTATTTAAACAAGCGAAAGAGCGTCAGCACTATACACTCCACGTGAAGAACCCGGTGAAGCCGGACGCCCGGGAACCAGATGGGAATCGGTAAGAAGGGAAACATACATCGTCGGTTCCCCTGACATAGGTGGTGTAGTGACCTTGAGAGAGAGAACCCTCGTGCGCCACGACTGATAGCAGATTGTAGCGATATTCGTCTTTCGGCAGCCTAGCACGACGGAGCGATTCGCAGATTGTCAATATTTTCTCCCTAGGCACTCAGAACTATCCGAGGAGCTCACTTGTTATTGGTGAGGAGGGCAGGGTAGTCGAGTGCTGAACTGAGGTAGGGGGTCATGTCGAGTTCGAGAGGGTACTGAACAAAGCTGTCGATCTTGGTCCCTCCCGAGGTCAAAGAGGTATGTTCGAACCGCTGCACCGCGGAAATTGCAGATTGTGAGCAGATTCTTCACGGTAGATGAGATCGTTTCATCACCTACTTTGAGCTGAATACACAATATCTGAGGCAGAGTCGTAATGCTCAATCTCTTACTCGCCGGTTCCGGCGGGTTCCCGCAAGCTTGACAATCGTACTTGGACGGCAACTTTTCCGCGCCGGTAAAGCTTCATTCTCCCAAAGATTAGCCCGTCGAATGCAGAGGTATGGAAGGAGGGAGCGAGCGTACCTTCTGAGGCAGTCTTGCAATCGTGTGAGGTCTTTTCCGGCGCTGCGATCTCGCACGTCGAGACTCAGATCCAGGAACATCTCGAACGTCTCGCTCTCGTGTCCGCAACGCCCGCACTTGATCTGCGATCTCGTTCGACCCGAGAACGTGTTGTGGACGATACAGGGACATTTCGCGTTCGGGTTGTCGGTCATTTGCGGAGAATGAGAATGTAGTAGATTCAAAGCTGTTCCGTCAGGGTGTCAGCTAACAAGCGGTGAATACAATCCGAGAGACATCGCATACTTGAAATCAGGAACTCGTGCGCATCTTGTTGAGCGTATCCGAGCGCTTCGAACGAGCTCGACCAGAACGCGTGCAAGAATCGCGTCGGGGCCAAAGCTTCGTTCGGCCCTGCAGAGAAATACTGCAGACAGAAGAGATGGCCGGAGTGAGTAACGCTACCTCGATTGGGGATACAGGTTATCGCGCTTACGTCGGAGAAAAGGCCATCGAGCTCGCAAGAGAGGCAAGCTTCGTTCTGAGTACTCCTCGAGCATTGAGTCCGATTATGACGGTCGGACAGGAAGTAGGCCCTCAGGAACGGGTTCAAGAAGAATGACTGCAAGATGACGCTCATGTAGCAACTGTATTTTCCAGGCGGCAGAATCAGCTTGGGCATGTCACATTGAGGCTGCAGGAAGAATCTCACCTGTTGCCGAGATTCCGAATGCCTCGTGCTGGAGTATCTCGTGTGAGCACAACGTGTAGAGGGGCTCGGATCTTTTCCAATGATCGATTGACTAACCAGGGACGACCAGCGTTGAGAGCGCAGCAGACTCGAACGACGCGTTCTCGCCTTCGTGTCTCCGTCTCCGTTTCTTGCCTGTGTGTGAGACTGTCTCAGAGCTAGCTCGCGGACTTGATAGCAATCGCGAGACCTACGGGCGGCTCCGGCACTTCCTGCCGAGATTGAAGTCTCGAGCGGTTTCGAATGATCGGTAGTTTTTAGCCGCTCGTTCAATCTGATGCGGTCTAGGGATTGCGATTCGATGCTCGCTGCGGGAGAAGAAGCCGAAGGGTAAATCTTGCACGGCAAACAGTACATGTTCTGTGACCGGAGATCCCAGACTGGAGGTGCGCCCACGACAATCGAGATTGATTCAGTCTTTCCAATCGTTCGAGCGGTTCTATCCAAAGCCAACTCACCGAGAGCATGTCCGTCTTTTCGCGAATGCTCCTGAGCGTGACTGGGATGCCTGAGGCTTCCGCAATGCGTGACGCCGCAGGAAAGACATACGAAAGGTCGTAAAGAGGCCTGCGAACAGACTGAGCACGTGGGGTTGGAAGCCTAGCGCGACGAGAGGCAGGAACGGAAGGGGAGGGGGAAAGGTCAGAAACGGACAGGGGGTAAAAGGAAAAGGGGGACTTCAGGATGGTGCGAGGGCATTGAGAGCATGTCAGAGTCGAGCAGTCCCACTCACCGACTCTGTTGAGCCAGTCGCGAGCCCGCTGATACGGGAGCTGAGGAGGGTGACTCGTTCCAAGGTTTGATGAGATTTGAACCAGTCTTTGAAATGTCGACAAGATGAACCCAATGCGCCTGGAGACTGGTGCAAGGATGTGATCGAAGTAGCTGAGGGAGCCTGCATGAGCGTCGTGGCTGTAGTGGTGGTGGTTGCCGTATGCGCCATATCGGAATGGGGCGCTGTGCGCGATTCGGAGGAGGGGGTCACAAATCAGCTGGAACGAGGAGCTTTCGATCGGGTTGATGCAAATCGGAATTATCGAGTGCTTGTCTAGTCGGTCGAGCGGGGTTCAGTCACGGCGAGAGATACACCAGCCGAGACGAGCTGGACAGCGATCGGACGTAACCCATTTCGCTCAATCACTCTCTGACCGGCTAGGAGTCCCGATGACCTCGCAGACAGCGTCCAAATTAGGGTAGCACTGTCAGACGATCCACAAATGCGAGAGTCGCGTGTATCGCAGCCGTACCAAAGCTCGACGCGCGAGCTCCGAAATCCGGCTTTCTTCCTGAGGCACTCTCTCGCAATGATCTATTGTGGCAATCTCTCGTGCGAGCGCTTCGCTGAAAGTGAGTTCGAGAAGGGGAGCGAATCTACGGCGCCGCGTTCCTACGGTTGTCCCAGAATCCCTTGCCGTAGCTGACGCACACCTCGCTGCCCTTGTCGATCCCGTGTGGACCTGCGAAGATGGCCATGCGCGTGCCCGCCCCTTTCCCGTTCGGCAATTGCCACGTCCTCAACTCGAACACGGCGTTCGGACGAGCGAGCCCAGTGCCGCGGTAGTCGTTCACGAAGCGGGCCTCTCCGCCAGCGCGAGTCGCGTCAATGCCGATTGTCTCCCACCGTGGCTCGCCGTCGCCGTCATCTTGTATTCGTATCCGCTCGAGCGAGAGGTCGTAGTCGGACTGCTGGTCTGCCTCCTGTTCGAGGTGCACGACGCCAACATAGTCGCGCAAGAACACCCCGCGCTCAATCTTCTTCCCCGAGTGGTTGAACAAGCCCGACTGCCCATGTGCCGGATGACTCGGATCATTGATCTTGCGGATCTGCAACCGAGGAGGCGGATTCGGCAGCGACGAAGCGGGCGCGGGCGAGCAGTACTTGATGCGCAGCGGTGCCGGAAGCAGTCGTGACGGTACCGGATCAGCAAGGTAGGTCACGGTCGCCGGAAAATTGGGCGGAGCGGTCGGAGCCATCTGCACGAGATTTGTCGGCCGCGCGCGGGGAGAGCGGGAGAGTTGAGCCTGCGCCTCGCCAGCTCTCCTCACCCCTCGCCGCGAGCACGCGTTCGACCTCGACCATCGACTTAGCTTGCCGCCGAATACTTGAGACCGCGCGGCGGATCGGCTCGTGTCTCGTCCCGCATATCGTCGAGGTTCCCCTCTCACCTTCAAGCTGCCGACACCCGTGCATTCTCGTCCGGACCGACAGATTCGCGCCTCGCTCGACGAGTACCCGCCAACGGCGCCTTCTGATCAAGGGCGACGTGCGCACAGTTCGACTCGGAGAACGCAGGCCTGCGCATTCACGAGCCGGCCGATTTGAGATCAACTTGTCAACTAGGCTCCCACTAAAACTCGCTACCCTCCCCTGTCTCGAGGCGCAGTTCGGTCGACCGTCACGAGTGTCCCGAGTAGCCCTCGACCAACACGACCCGTCGCTGCCGCACCCAGGCTATGGCGCTTCAGACCGGAATCCCCGCCGACAATGACTCGCTGCCTCGCGACGCCGTGTACGCGCCTGACCGCGCGATCGACGCGCGTGGTTCCTCACAAGGAGCGAGTCGGCGCCATTTGCCCCCCGGCGCAGCCTATGCCGACTCGTCACGTCCTCCTGGCGGCGCGCATGCTCATCCGAACCTGCACCGCCCCGCAGAACCAACCCGTTCGGATCCTCCAACTTTGTCCCTCGCGATCGGACCCGCGAACGGCGCGCCTCCGTCCCCTCTCGTAGGCTCGACCGAATGGCCAATGTCGTCATCGTCGGCGGCTTCTCGAGGCAACAGTCCCGCTCCTGCTCTCGCCCCTCCCGTTCCTCCCTCCGCCGAACCCCAATTCGTCGGAATTCCAGCCGGTCGTGTACAGCAGCAGCAATCATACTTGAATTCAGGCGCATCGAGCCCTTCCCCGCGTCAGACACAGTCGGCCCACTTCCCCTCGTTTGCCCTCCCGTCAAATCTGGCCGTGGCGGCGGATCGCGGGCCGTACCCACCTCACGTACGCAGTCAATCGACTGGCAACATGCTGTCGAATTCTGCGTCTTCGCCGGGACCGGGCGCTCACCTATCGAGCAGCCAACTTGGGCTTCAAGGCGGCGCAGAAGACTCGCAAACACTCCTGGCTCCCACCCGAGGTATGTCACGCATCTCTTTATGTTCATGGCAACCACCATCTGACCTCTTGCTCTGAATGTTCCAGGACAATTGCCATCAAGTGTCAATCGACTCTCGATCGCAGATCAAATCGTCGGCACCTCCCCGGTCATGTCGGCAACACCAAGGCAGAATACGAGCAATCGCGTCGATCTACAGAGTCCTGGGGCTTACGACCGGCGGTCCTACCTGGACGATAGCACGACTCCAGTCACTGCGAGCGACATGGCCGGAGTCGGCAGAAACTCGATCATCCGATCCGTCGGCGCCGCTTCGCCCGTCAACTTGCGCAACTCGGTACTCGTGCCGGGTGCGGGGAACGTAGGTGGGATCGCGACGAGTCCAAACCTCGAAGTCATTCAGACTTCGCCCCAGTTGCAAAACAATGTCGCGCTTCCGCCGCGCAGAAATTCGATCCAACCGCTCGCGAGCGGTCCGAACGGAATGGTTGCGCCTCCTCCGCATCTCGTCCCTCAACCCGAGATCTGTGTCGAGTGCATGATGCGGGATCGAGACATGGCTGACGTCGACGTGACCACGGTCGGGATCTGGGAGCGAGACAGCGATCGGGATTGGAAAGAACAACTCAAGTGGGAACAAGAAGAGGAAGAACAGGAGCAGAGGGAGCAGAACGACCCATGTCGCGACGACGAAAGAGAACAAATCGTGACGACAACTCGCACGGAAGAACCTGAACAAGTCGAAGAAGAGATACACGGCACGAGCCGGGAGAGTGGATCCAGCGACAAGAGGCGAGCAAGCGGAACGAACACGAGCCACTCTCGAGATAGCCGAATACGGCGGAGAAAGTTGGGCAAGGGTCAGGCGCTGACCAGTGGGAACCTCAAAGTCTGGACAAGCATGGTGCGTTCATCTGGTCGTATCGCTGAAGCTTTAACCCGCTTATGCTCTGTTCCTGCATGTGCCAGAATCCACCGGCAGCTGCTCATCGTTGGAGAACGTTGCAAACCTTTCTCGCTATGCAGATTCACCTGCTCGAACTCGAACGACAAGCTCGCGCTCGCGACTCGGCCCTACTGTCGTCCTCTCACTCCCATGCGCCCTCTCAGAATCGTTCGAGCCGGTCGTCAGCGTACAACGTCCCGCTCTCGGCCACGCCTGAGCCGTACGATCCGAAAGATGTGCATGGCAGAGCCCGAGCGATAAGCGCAACCTCGCGCGGATATCTTGCGGACGAGACCAATCGGAGATCCCTCGTCCCCAACCCGGGTTCGCTTCCACCCCTGCAGCCTTCGCCGTCTCCAACACTTTCTCCATACCCGACTCACCCGCAGTACGCCCAGCCTCCAACGCTATCTGCCTCTGCGGGTCCCTCGATTCAATCCTACAGCTACGGAGACCAGCCGTGGCTGTCGTCGCAAGGTCGCAGGCATTCCGCTTCGAGGGATCCGCAATCCGCCCCTTCGCCGGCGCCCTCGCTTCATCGGCCGGGCTCGACCAAATCGACTTCCCCTTCGATGATGAAATTCAGCATTCCCAAGTTCGCACGGTCATCGAGCGACCTCCGGTCGATCTCGACGCCGCGGAGCATCTCTCCCGCGCGCAACAGTCTCAACGTAGACGACCGTAGGAATTCAGTCTCGCTATGGAACAAGTTCCGAAACTCGCACGGGAACCAGTCGGTCATGTCGTTCAACCCTTCCGGAAGCATGATGGACATGCACTTGGGGCTCTCGCAGGATAAGCACGTCGGTGGACACGTAGGAGGACCTTACTCCGGGTACGCGAGCTCGACGATCGGGATCGGACAACGGGGTTACTCGTACCACCCGACGCAAAACCCTTACGATACCTACTCGACTCGGGGACTCAACATGTCAGACCCTGCGGTCGCGCGACATGCCGAGCTGCGCGAGAGGGACCGGGCGCTCGCGAAGCAACAGCAGCAGCGACAAGAAACCGAGAAAAAGGACAAGAAGAAGAAAAAGGGCATCAAAGGCTTCTTCAGCAAGCTCGTCGGAGGGGGAAACGCCGGCACCGAAAAAGGCGCAGCAACTCCTGGACAGCGCGCCGTTCACGAGAACGGTCGAGTCGAGCCTGCTACGGTGCGGCGCGAAGCCTCGGCGACCCCACCATTCGACGACGACGAGCTTGCCCCGCCACCGCCTCTCTCGGCGCTCGCGAACGAACCACGATACCACCAACGATCTTCTTCGACGTCCTCTGTCGACTCCTACTCGAGCCCGTACACACCGCCGCTCGTCCAGCAATCTTCTTCATCGCAATTCCGGACATCGTACACGATGCCTCTTCCAGCTTCCTCGTCCTCGATGTCGAACGTCGCGCACCCGTCGGCTGATCGTCAGAGCATTTTGACCATGGGTTCTTACTCTTCCGTGCGCTCGAAGAACTATCCGACGCATCAAGCTCAATCCGCCGCCCCTGGACGGCTCAATCCCAGCAGGGACAGTGTCAACAGACCTTCGTTCGACTCTTTGAACGACTCCCTCGCCGTGCCCCAGATGGGTCATTCGCCTAGTCCGGGTCGACATCGTGATGAAGGTGGATCTGCTGAGATTCTCCTAGGAGAGCAAGAACCTCACGAGCGATTTGGCGGAGCACCCGTCGCGCCGCAGCCGCGCCAGCAGAAAAGTCTGCCTTCGCTACCGACCGTGAACGATGCCCGATCACGCTCATCTACGATGCAAGATATCCCTGTACCTTTCCCGAAACAGTACAACGAACACCAAGCTCAGCAGCCTCACCAGTTTTACCCGAACCATCAGGATCGAGCTTCGAGATCTGCCTACTCGCTCGCACAATACCCGACTCGACCGTTGTCGCCGCCTGACTCGGTTGACGAGCGCGACCGCAATTCGACGATCGGCAGCCGCAGTGGCAGAAAGACACGATCAACAGTCTTCTCATTCTTTGGAGGCAGCAAGAAGCAGGACGTCCAAGACAGTCTCGCTCCCGAGGCGTACGACCGACAACCTCCTCGAGCTGCCAGCTTTGACATGATCAGTCGATACTGATCCTAGAACATGCTCGCGCCCTTCCCCCACGTTACGATCTCAGCTGTTCACGAAATTTCACAAATGTCCCATTTTCTCCTCCTGCCTCACTCGCATAGTTCGTCTCTCAGTCATGTCCCTCCCGTCTCGAATCAGAAGAGATCTGTAATCCTCCCGTCTCTTCATTGTCTTGCTCGAAATGCCTTCACGTGTCATGAAAATCATCTCTCCAATTTTTTCTTCTTTTTTGCTACCAAGTTCTTCCTCTTGCTCTTCTTGCATCTGTCATCACTTCCTGTTCTTCTGCAATTTCTGTCAAATTGTCCCATGTAACAAAAGAAAAAGAGTGAGGTGCGTAGTTCATGCTCACAGTGCCTTTCTTCGCTGCGTGTCTCGTGAGTTCGAGTAATCCTGGTCAGTGGACTGAACGAGCGATAGATCACGCGCCGAACGATCAGAAGGGCGTCTCCCCAAAAAGAGAAGATCTCGCAAGGGCCATCGAGGCAAAGGTGTGACCGCACTGTGATCCGTGCGAACACGAACAGAAGCGGCTAGAGCGGCGTGACGATTAAAACGAGTGGCAAAACGGGCGTTAAACATGCACAAGGACGACAAGTTGCGAGGGTACGTGAAAAGGGGAGACGAACAAGAATGACCAGATCATCTAACGAGTGTCTTTTGGTGGGGAGAGGAAGGGGATTTTTCGTTCTTTTCCAAATCAAAGGAGGACAAGAGAGAGAAAGAGGGAGGCATAGAGAGCGCGACAAGAAGTAGTCTTACAGAGGTCCGCCATGGTACTGTTGGTTGTACCCATTCACGAACGAGCGAGGCGATGAGGTCTGCGCCCGCAGTGCGTCCGCAGACGAGCTGAATGGGTCATGTACCGGTGGTGGAGTACCCTCTCGCAGGGCACCGCCGGCGCCAGGTGCGCCCATGGGAGCGGATCCGAGATTTGGAGATCCTCCACCGTGGCGCAGAGATCCATTCAGAGAAGGAGAACCATAGGTCGGAGGGTACACGTTCTGAGGTTGAGGTGGCGCGGCAGAGGGACCAAGGAACGGGTCGTAGTGAGACGGCGGGGTGTAAGCGCCCTGGTCGATCATCGCAAGTTGCTCGTAGCTGGCATCGTGCGCGTTGTGGCTCATGCTCAAGAGCGTGCCACTCGAGTATCGGCGTTCGCCTCCCGCTAGTACTCCCTGCGAGTGGTTTCCGTTCGCCATAAAAGGTTCAGATGAATCCCAATCGTCGCCGTCGTCACCGATGCCGGCGCCGCCGGTTCGGTGGGTATCGAGCGGTTTGAGCGTCGAGGTCGCGGTCGATACGTTTTGTCCATCGGGCTGAAGTTCTGGCCATTTGATCTCGTCGAGGCTGTCGTCGAGGTTCGAGAACCTGCGCTGAGTCATGCGGTAGATGAGGTAGGCGCTGGCGAGGATTGCGACGATTCCCTAGACGCGAATCACGAGCGGGATTATCAGTCTCTCGGATCGCAAGCAGCAATCACAAAGGATCGAGGCTCACTCCGACAACTCCTCCGACAATCCCCCACACTTTGCCAGCGTTGCTGCCTCCGTTGTTCTGCTTGATCGGGACGGCACTCGCCGACTGAGTGGTCCCCGTTTGAGTTTGAACGCTGCCATCGGCATTCGTAATCGTTGACGTGAATGTCACTTCGACCAGAGCTATGTAGAAGCGCATGCATCAGAGACGCGAACGCAAGGCGGAAGAAGAGACAGCCCAAGCTCGGTAGACATGAGGGCTCACTGCTGCTCGAAGACGCTGAAGTTGCGGAGACCGAAGCCGGTACCGATGTAGACGATACACTCGGGGATGAGGTGGCTTGGGACGCGGAGGCCGGCGTGGTAGTCGGTACGGCGGACGTTGTTTGCGTTGTCGATTGTGTTGTTGCTTGACTCGGCGAAGTCGCGCTCGTCGCGGCTGTAAAGCATGCATTCGACGTGAGTCAGTCAGAGACCTGTGATTATCGGTAACTTGCTCGACAAACACGGCCCGCGCGATATGGACGGGCACCGCCTCGCTGACTGCGCACAATCACTATTCGCGGACGGCACTCGCCGGCTTTATTTCTGTTCATTGTCCAAGATGAATCGACATACCTGCGGGTGTCGTGCTGGGGGTAGTCGAGATGGGTTGCTGCGCGGAGGTTGTCGGCGACGAGGTTGGAGCGGCCGTGGTGGTTGCCTCGGTCGTGGCCGCAGCAGTTGTGGTCGTCTCTGGTGCGGCGGACGTTGTGGCCGCGGGCGTCGTGTCCTGGCTCCCTGAGCCGTCGCCTGTTTGCGTTCCTCCAGACGCAGCTCCTCCCGTCGCGTCACCCGCCGCAACCTGCCGCTCGACTCGTAAGAGGAGGCGAACAATTCCATCGCGTACAACAAGCCGGTCGAGCTGTGCACTTTTAAGCGCGACTGCGCCCGGAGACGCATAGGCGGAGCGAGCGAGAGCAACGGTCGAAGTGGTCGACAGGAGCGCGACAGCCAGTGGGATTGGCAGCGCTGACAGCCGCATCTTGAAGAGCGCGGTAGAGGTGCTGCTGATGTCTGAAGATCACGTTTGGAGCGAGTGCGAGGGGAAAAGGTTCGAGTCCGTCCGGCCGCACGACCGAGGCCCGATCGCGTCGAATCAATGGCAACGGTGCAGCTGCGGCGTCAGTTTCCCTCGCTCGCGAGTTGCTTGGACCCTCTTTCGCTTGTGATCGGAGCGAATTGAATCCGCGCTGCAGCCACCGCGGGAGGGGTACGGCTCAGGCTGCCGCCGGCCTGAAAGCGCTCGCCATGATCACTCAACTCTGACGCGTCGAAGCTCGACGCGCGGCGGGCCAAAGCTGGCCCCGCTCGTTTGAGCTTATTCTGAGCTAATGAAGCTTTGAAGTTGGACACTCTGAATCCTGATCCTGCAAGTACTCTAGAGTACGAACATTCGACTACTGTATCTCACGGCAGGCATCGCCCTGGTGGCGACAGCTTTCGCGCACGACCACGTCGGGAGGAGCATCAAGTACGTGCTGACGGCCCTATACCCCAGAACTGCGGACCATTGAGGCTGACGCACATGACTCGCAATCTGCGGAAACTGCGAATCTTCTCCTCGTATGCATCATAAGACTGTATGTCAGTGACTTCGTCCCGCGAGGTCCCCACGAGCCTGAAGTAGATTTTTCAAGTAGGCATTGTGCTGTCCTCCTGAGGATCGCCGGACGAATCTGAGCGAATGTTACTTGCACTGATCGTCAGACGCTGCGCAAAGCGAGACAGGGCAAGCTGCCCGGCGGTCGCGCGACACAACGGAGCAGATCCGGCCCCGACTAGTCGAGCGACAGACCTCCTTTGGCCTGATCACCAAAGTTTCTGTCAATCGCAAACTGTCGATAACGACCCTCTCCCAGCGTCGCAACAAATCGGACCCGGCATGAACAGCATTTGTGCGCCCTTCTCATTCCTCCCTTTGACTTGCACGAATCCGTTCGCCTTCGGCGGAGCGCCCTAGACGACTATTCTCAAGATAGATTTGAGAAACTCGTACGAGAAGAAGAGCTGGCGAACGAATGGACTACAAGAAAAAAGCTATGCGCCTCCCGCGACGAATCAGACGCACGGACCTTCAACGATTCTCTCGGCTGGGCTTCTCTCCTCTCTTTCTCGTTTTCTTCTCGCGACCGAAATACGAGTATAAATCTGACAACGACAGAAGAACAACATTCAAAATCGAGAACTTCGGGTCCCGAAACCTCGTCTACAGCGCTAACGGTTCCAATACATGCACGAAATCACTCAACCTAGACGACCTGCTCGACTTTGCCTTCGCCTTCACTTGACTTTTTGCTCGAAGTTGCGTCGTTTGACTTTTCCCTGTACAGCGCAGAAGGGTTCGGTTGCGTGTTGGCGTACGGGCCGAGAGTGATCGTGTCGCAATCCTCCTGGCTGAGTTCAGGCAGCGGGAACAGCTTGCACAACCCGAGGTACATGAGGGCCGAGACGCCGAATCCAACGAACCACGACAACTGGTAGATCCGAGTAGCCGCAACTGACGCCTCGCCTCCGACGGCGCCGATGAATCCCGGAAGGTTCGGGGCAATACCGCAAATATCTGATGGGCCCGATATGTTAGGAGCCTGCTCAGGCCGGAACGAACGGGTCGTGAGAGAGGAAGGGACTCACAAGCCCCATACGCGCGCAAGTTAAACCCGTAGCAGTACCGGTAAACTCCGTCCGGGCCAAAATGGTAAAGATCGTCGGTTTTGATTCGTTGCTTTGACGCCCCCCAATAGTGGGCAGTCATTACTCCAGCACTGTTGCAACGGATCAGGTTAGCGTCAGTACGGCAAAGAAAAGTAAAGGTGTACAAGGCGGCGTGCTCACACGCTCGAGAGAAAGACCGTGAACGCGCTCAGGTAGGTAGTAAAATTCGAAGAGCTTGACAGTAGGTGCCAGGGACACCTGATCACACAAAGGTATCAGCTAGGTACGGACGAATCGGAAATAGCGCTTGGGCGCACATGACAAAACCGATCAAAGCGGCGACGTAACCTCCACGGCGGATGGTCATGTATGCTGGGAAGAGAGAAGCGAGATCGCATCCGGCCGAGAGACTGTTGGCGGCGACATTGACACCAATCTGGGCGATGATAAAGCCGATCGAGATGATCGCAACTCCTGCTCGGGTCGCTCGGCTTGCTGAGACTCCGTCAACGGAGGGCAGGAGGAAGCGACTCATGATCTCTTGCGGCGACCAGACGAACTCGCCAAAGATGACTTCCGACGAGGAGCCGATCAGGATGCCGAACAGCGAAACTATGGAGAAGCAGACAGGGAGCGCGATTAGGTTCGGCAGTACGACATCAGACGGACGGCGAGAACGGGATGCAAAGTCGGTCGCTGGAAACAATGCTTGACCGTCAGTTTGCGCCACCCGACGCACGAAAGGAGACCATCGAGACCCACCATTGACGATCAAAGTCGCCATGTTTCCGAGACACGCCATCAAGTTGGCTACGAACGCCCAGCCGAGCGTAGAGCCGCCAAGCTCGGAAGGTTTGTGAATCAAGTCACCAGCTCCGCCTGCTTTGCTGATGCACCAACCGAACAACGCGAGGCCGCAAATGGGAGAGACGAGCGCTTTGAGCGTGAAGAAGTGACGTAGACTGTGTATCGGTAGGTAGATGACGAAAAGCGAGATGAACGAGAAGATGAAGAATGAGACGAAGTGGGCGGTATCGGTGCCCGAGGACGGGATCGAGTTGTGGATTCGCGCGAAAGAAGGGAAGATGGCGGTCAGGAGCGTGTAGGTCACTTCGCCGCCGATCCAGCCTTGCACTCCGAACCATACACAGGACATGACCGCGCGCTGCAGCACGGGCCAGAATCCTCCGAAGACGCCGAACGACGCCCTCACGTAGGCAGGAAAGATGATCGAGTATTGTCCTCCGGGGATGGCGTTGAGGACGAGAAAGCCAGCCGCAAGACTGTAGCCAACGATGACACACTGTGACAGAAGAAAACGTGTGGGTCAATTCCATGGGTTTCGCTCGGACGTTATTCTGCCGACTTACGAGCCACGCTTGCCACCAACTGAGGCCTGCACCAACCATTGAGCTCGCGATCATGAAGGTGTTCAAGTTGAACGAGTCGGCGATCCTAGGGACCGGGCGAGGTCAGCTCCGCTAGCAAGCCAGAGAGAACAAGTCCAGATTTACCAGAATGTCCAGAAGTTCCAGGCTTTCCACAATCGATGCTCAGGTGGTACCGGTAGGAGATCATTGTTGCTGAGGAAAGTCGAACCTTCAGGCTGTTCGACTCGCAACTTGCGAGCGATTTGAGCGAGTCCCATTAGGCGAGAACTGTTTCGGCGGGATCGGGGAGTTGCGAACGAGACAAGGAGGATGAAACAAGCTACGAGACAGCCAAATCGTTCTGGAGAAGCGAGCGAGATATTTCATGATTAGCCTGGATAGCGGGCCGGGGAGAATTCCGCGCGTTCCGCGCCCGCTTCCTCCGCTCGCCACGACTTCGGCCCTATTCAAATCACGAGACTACGAAACTGGGAAAGCGCACAGCCAACACTGCTGTACTGTACTGTAGCGCGATCGGATCCAGGAACAATCGCCAAGTCTTTATCACGAAATTTTTTCTGCGATAAGGCTACCAACTGGCAGAATGCTGACCGAGCAAAACCCCCGACTCGGGGCTCCCAAACGTCGTCCAGTCCTCTGAAGTGAGCGTGCCCATGAAGTTCGATAGATCGCCGACGAACGGCGAGTCGGCCTCGACCGGATTTGCACCTGGATGTCCGCCCGTCATCGAGGTAGTCATAGCTCCCGCTGCAGATCGAGCGAAAGATGGGATAGAGGTTCCAAAGGCCGTAGAAATCGGATCCATAGGTCGGATGGCCGAAAGCGATGATCTGTCTGCTTGCGAAAAAGGCTGACTTGCTTGCGCTGCGACTTCGCGGGTGATACGCTTGAGCACCTGTTTCAGCCATAGATGTAAGCCTCTGCGATGATATGGAAACCAATGCGAGAGTTTGGGCCAAACCTGAGCGAAAGATTCGAGCGCTGGAGGGGCCGAGCTTGTTGGTAGCATGTCGAAAGCAGCTCGAGTAGTCCGACGTGATTCTTCAGCCGCGAAGAGTGCGCTGAATTTGCCCGTATTAGCTCGCTTTGAACCGCCGAGATTCGCTGAACGCTACTTACGCGAGGATTTTGCGGCCTTCTTCGACAACCACCTCGAGAGCCGGAGTCGCGACTTTCGTATCAAAGATGAGCTTGGCCTTTTGAAGGATCTCGCGTTTCTGTAACCAAAGCCGTGGTCAAATCATGTATCAGGCTGATGCTATATTTCTAGACGGCAGGAACGCCAGGCTTACTTGTCGGAGCGTTGCTGCGTCTTCGTCCGTATCAATCGCGTGAAACATGTCCATCAACAAGACAAGGGCGCTCGCAAGCGTGCCAGTGTATGCTGAGCAATATGAAACAGTATTTGTCAGTTTGATCCGATCTTGCCTTCGACAGCAAGCTCGACAAGCGTACTGAGCCACAAGCTAGGGCTCAATCGTAAGAGCTCGTAGTTGGATGCGATCAGCCGCCGAGAGAATTCGATGCATTGGGCTGTCGAATGTTGATATGGCGAATTGGGGTGATAGCCTCGACCCAGAAGGGGACGGTTCAAGCGCACGATGCGAGCGGAAAGCTGCAAGTCATTGATCAGCACTCGACAGAAGGCACAGGGTATCAGACTGTACTTACTTCTTCATGCAGGCAAGCTCGCTCGTAAGCGGTCCGTGCAGAATCGAGCGGAATTGAGCTGTCCCAGGCAAACGATCGAGGTACGTCGGTGTCGAGAATCGCTTGAAACGCCTACATGTTGGCGGCATGGCATCATTAGTTGCTGTTCCCGAGGCTTGTAGGGATTGTCGACTTGCGCGATCTTGTTTGACGACGGCAGGGTAAGAAAAGGAATCCTCCGCCAACACGAGATTTTCGAGCGCGGCCCGCACTTGTTCAGCGATCCGGCATTGCACAATCTGATACGATGCTTCCTGTGCATTCGGAAACGTTTTTTCAATCAGGCATGCAAATAGAATGAAAATGAAATGATGGCGGGACAGGCGAGTGCTTTACCGTATAAACATCCCCCGGGTACTGCTCGACGGCGATATTGTCTGTACGAGACAATTCTGACAAATTTAGGTTCCGCGGTCGAGCGGTATTGTCTTTGAACGAGAGCACGAGGTGCGTCAGCTAGACTCAATGCAGCGGAGAGCGGACTGGACCTACATTGTGTGGGGTGCAGCAGCTGCGCCTCAGACGCCAGTCAGTGTGCGGTGCAATGAAGGGGATGACAGCGGTGCACCCACATAGCATCGACAACATGGAGAATCGCTCAAGAACGAATCTATGTTAACCAGATGGTGAAACAAGCGCACTGCCATCTCGCGCTTGAAGCTGTTCGTCCCGGGGGGCAAGGCCGGGTCGTCTGGAGGCATCGTACGTAGATCCGTCCCGAGACGATGCAAGCCCATCCGTTGCGCGACTCGCACGGCCGAGGCAAACCAGCCTAGGAACCGACCGGTTTGCCCACTCGAGGAGAAGACCTGGATGTACTGGCCGAAGAGGATGATGCACTGGATTGCCCGGATCCTCGGCGTCCCACCGTACTCGCCGAGCTGAAGGGCGCGCAGGGCAGCATCGTGCCAGACAGATGGCAGATCCTTCAACCCTTCCTCGTCGAGACCGCGGAACAGCGACAGATCTTTCATGCCATGCGGGCGACTCCAGAAGCCTTCAAGCGATAGCGCGAGAACCTTGAAGATCGAGGGAAACAATCAGGATCGGCTTGAGAACGCAGCACGAACGGAGAAGAGCTCGCCATGCAGAATGTCGCGATCCAGAGCGGATCGATGAGGTCTTCGCGACCGTTCGCGAGCATTTCGGTGTAGCGGAGGTACTCGAGCGGAAAAGCGACGGGGTCGAGCACTTTGTAATCCCACTCGATCTCGGCAAAGTACTGTTGCAACGAGACTCAACAACAACAAGCGGAAGATGAAGAATTCCGGAGAGACGCACTTTCGCAATCAGAAATTGACTGATCTCTATACCAGGCAGCACCGCGAGGATCTGACCGAGCGCCTCGCGTCTAAACGCTGGAAGATCCACGGTCGATACAGCGAGATCTAGACCGAGTCGCACTGCGCTGCGCGGTCTGCCGTCCTGGTCGAAAGTGAGTGGCTCGGCGAGAATGCTCGTGCGGGCGTCTGTAAGCTCCGCACTGGCGAGTGGGCCCGAAGCGTTGTAGCGATAAGTTCCGGGCGCATGTCCGTGCGAAGCGGCGTTGATCGCGCGAAGGACTGGCACTCGGCTCGAGAACGCGACGTCTTCGAGCTCGACGACTGCAGATTCTGTATCGGAATGCGGATCGTCGGACTGACGATCTGTACGTCGGTGGGGAGCAAACGAAGCATTGTGTGCTTGGGGGGGCTGCTTTGGCTGGCGAGCAGCGTATTCACCGGAACGCTCTTGCGAGTGCACGAGCGATTCAAGCTGAGCGAGACGCCGCTGGATCGCCTTGACATCGGTTGCGAGTGCCCATGGCGATTCGGCTTCCTCGTCCTCGAAGACGCAGAACTGGGTACGCTTCCGTCGAATACACGCCGAGCACGGTTGCTCTCTGCGCGCGACAGACTTAGCCTACTAGATCCTATCGTCTGTGCTGACCAGTCGGCAGGCTCACCGGTCGCATTTGATCTTGCGCCGAACGCATTCGGTGCACGATTGCGGCACTCGCTTCTTGCGGCGGTGCGAAGCGGATTCGGAACCGCCGCCATCATCGTCGTCGGCCTTGGAGCCGCTGGTGCTCCCTCGCGACCGCTTGCTCGCTGTGGGAGTCGGCATGCGGGAGAAATCGGCGCTCGCGGGTGAGCGCGAGTTGGCGGTGCTCATCGATTGTCGTCAAGTTGAATGATGCGTCCGACGGGGCCAAATGACTGCAGTCGTGTATTGTAGCGAGCGTTGCCAGGCAGTGTCGGCAGACCGCAAGGTTGGTGTTGGACCGCCTCGAACAGCGAGAAACGTCTGTGAATATTGATCGCGGCTATCGGAACTTCGATTCGGTCATCTTGGCTTCACGACTTCTCCGCCATGGCTGATCCACAGACTCCACAGCGCAGTCGCATAGGCGGATTGGACAGGACCGACCAATGTTCCAGCGAGTCGCCTTCTCGAGCGCGTCCTGCGCTCGCGCGAGTTGCGAAACCGAGCGCGTCTGCCAGCCCACAGAGTACGCCCTTCTCCCTGAAGCATGGCTGCGAAGTGCTGCTAACATTGGCATCCCTCGCTAGTCAAAGCTGCATTAGCCGCGCTCCGCAAGCAGCGACAACAATCCGACTCGCCGTCGTTCAACACTTCGGCGCTTGCCTCTCCCGCCGCGGAGCCCGACCCATTCTCGACTCCGCCGCGCACACGCGCATCTCGAGCCCCCAGTGCAAGCTCCAACGGGCTCGATGGTCGACCCGACGAAACTGTGCTGGACGACACGGATGTCAGTTGGGCGAAGAAGAACGAGACCCGCTTGATCGAGGTAGCCAAGAAGACAGGCAAGTGATCGTACGGTCTGTTCAGCGAATGGAGGGCCTGATGAATTGACTTTGCATCCTCCATTCAGGTCTGCTTAATTTTGCATCCCAAGGTCTCGACCGGCTCACGCCGTCCGTCTATTCGATCCTCCTCCCGAAGGACTCGCCGTACCATCCGTATCGACGCTATCGATCGACTTACGGACCCGAACCGGAATCGTCCTTCTCGTTCGCGCGGGACGATTCCGAAACAGCTTGGTTCGAACAGGTCGGGCTCAAATCGCTCAATCTAGCCAACAACGAGCTCAGCAAACTCGACGACGAAGTAGGCGGCTTCGAAGAGCTCGAATTCCTTGACGTGAGTCTTCCCATCGCCTCTCTTGGCTTCGCAACCTGTAAGGCTCAGGTTTTTCGATTCCGTCCAGCTCCATGGCAATCTACTCCCTTCGATACCTGCGTCTATCGGATTCCTTGTCAATCTGACTTCCCTCAATCTCGCTTCTAATGCGATGACCGACTTTCCGCTGCAAATCGTCAATCTCCGCTACTTGCGCGAGCTCAACCTCTCCTACAACAAGCTACACAACCTGTGGACGTCAACCTGGAAGGAAGAGCTCGCCGACTTTCTCAAGCCCCTGATCCCGAGTCCGACTGCCACACCCGAGAGCCCTGAGCGCGTGCGCGACTTCTTCAATAGCTCGCCATCGCGTCAATCACAGCCAGAGATCACGAGTGCCACCAACGCACCATTCCCGTTGCTTCAAAGCTTGAATCTATCAGGAAACTCCTTCGATGCCGCCACGTTCATATCAAACGGCTTCGAGTTCCCTCCCGAGTTGAAACAGCTTGCGATCTCGGATTGCCTGCTGACGGATGTCGCACTGCCGCCTCTCCCGATCGGAAAACTCGCGCATCTGCAAGAGCTCGACCTTGCTGGAAACGAATTCACCAACGATTTCTTCGATTCCGATTTGTTTCCGACGGGACCCGACCCCCTCTTTGCGTCCTTGCGCTCGCTCGACGTGTCACGCAATCCAATCGAACAGTTGGCAGCGCTCGAAGACTTCTTGGTCGACAGTGTTGGCGCTCCGATCGAGTACGTCGGGCTCGCGAAACCGATCCATAACCTGGTCAAATCGGAAGAACAGCGGCTGCGGAGTGGAAGGCGGATAGGTCTGAGAATGGACGACGTGGCACAGGTGAACGATAGGCCGGAGCTCGAGGTGATCGTTCGGGATTGCCCATTGTCGTCGGAGCAAGATCGTCGACGGTCCAAATTTCCCGGCTACGAGCGCACAAGGTCGGTCTCGGCAGATGCGCGCTCTGACAATAAGGTTTGCTCAACACCAAGCTCAGTTTCGGCTTCGCCCTCCTCCGTCCCGGCCACTTCAAATGTATCTTCCACGGTGCAAGACGCTTCGACCGCGATTGCGACCCCGACACGTCGACGACAAGTGGTGCTCGAGCCCTGGGAGGAAGAAGCGGCCGCAGGGCTCTCTACACCTGCCGGAAGACGGAAAGCGGCCGCTCAGGCTGCTCGAGAACGTGCAGACCGGCTGCGACAAGAAGAAGCAGAGAAGGCGCGGCTCAAGGATGAAGGAAGACGCAGGAAGCAGCTCGAACTCGAGGAACGACAGGCGAAAGAAGTCAACGAGCTGGAGCAGAACTTATCCGAGGCAAAGATCGAAGACGATCATCGAACTGTGGACAGATCTACGAGATCGCCTTCACCTCCGCCCTATTCTCCTCGCGAAGCCTCACCTTGCAGCCCTGGGCCCATAATGACCACCGAAAAAGCGATGCCGACAAATGCGTCAGCTGATCCTGCAAGCGCCATCCTCGTCGCCGCTTTGAATCCGTCTACAAGAACCATCGATCTTTCCGCACGCTCTCTCACATCGCTACCCAGCAGGACAGAGGGATTTGTTCCGACGCTGGTATCGGCGCCACTCGCGCTAGACCTGTCCCGCAATCTGCTACCGACTCTAACGTTCTCAGCATTCGAAACCTGGGGCTGGCTATCGTCGCTCCGCTCTCTCAACCTCAGCCGCAACCGGATAGGCTCGTTCGAAGCAGCTCCGATCTCTCTAACCCTTCCTGCGCTTGCACATCTCGATCTGTCTTACAATCACCTCATTTCTTGCCCTCCACAACCCCAAGAAGCGTCGTTATCGCAACTGTGCCGGCGCTTCCCCTCTCTGCGGTCGCTCGACCTGTCCCACAATCGCCTCACGTCGCTCGAAGGAATCGAGACCCTGGTGTTCGAGTCCCCGCAACTACGGACGTTATCACTTCAAGGCAACAAGATCTCGGACATCACGGCACTGTGTCGACTCGCCGAATCGATCGAGTCGAACGAGCGCGGCGAACGCGAGCGATGGCATTTGGAACAACTCGATTTGAGCGACAACGAGATTGCACGCGTGAGTTGCCCGTTTCAGCTCGTCCTTGAGAAGTATGCCTGTTGACGAGCGAGACGTTTTTCCCCATGTGCAGCTCCCGCCGACGTTGGGATTTTTGCCCCATTCTCTCATCCTGGCAGTGTCGGGCAACACGTTCAGGTTCCCTCGACGAGAGATTTGGGAGAACCCCGGAGCGAGACTGTTGTTGCCCAACCTAAGGGAGCGCTGTGGATAACAATGTCATGCCCAAGTTTTTTCAGTAATTCTTCGGCCACCTGATCGTGTCATTGCCCTCGTTCACATGAGGTCCGATCCTCGCCTGATGACCAGCATTTTGGCTGAAAGCAAAGAAGAATTACAAGCACAGTGCGGGAAATGCAGAAAAGATCCAAAATCTAAGTCATGGCCATGCGAGTGGAGAGCCTTAGTATCCCCCTCGTCCTCCACCACGTCCTCCTCCACCTCGAGAGAACCCTCCACCTCGTCCTCCTCCCGGTCCACCTCGCGAGAATCCACCTCGTCCTCGGGGAGCACCACGGCTCGAGAATCCACCTCGTCCTCCCGGTCCACCACGACCACGGGGAGCACCTCGTCCTCCACCGCGACCTCCAGCTCCTCCGCGCTTCTTGGGTTTGGCACCGGCGGGTGCCTTGGGTTGCGGCAGGAATCGCTCGATCGGTAGGAGCTTGTCGGTACCGATGCAAACCTTGTCACCGGCAGTGAAAGACGTGGCGACAATACCGGCCGACGGCTTGATCGTAAAGTAGACTTCGTCTGAAGTTACGCAACAAAGACGAAACTTTGGTCAGACGAGGAACACAAAGAGGAAAGACGCAGAAACGTACTGATGGGGCCGAGAATCTCGTCAACTTTGCCAATCGCGGCTTTTGTGGGAAGGTAGATAGGAGCGTTGAAGTAAGGAACCTGGTAGAAGGAGCAGATCAGTAGGTGGACGGGCAACATCGAGGAGAACTCGAGACTCACTTTGGAGGGAAGGGTCGACGCGCAGAGCATCTCGCCCTCGACAGCGTGCATGAAGGTACCGATCTCTGCAGAGGGACGCATCGTGAGTATCGTGGCTACAGTATGGGGTCATCCAGGAGACTAGCACGAACCAACAACCTCGGCAGGAGGACCGTCGTTGAATCCACCACCGAATCCGCCCCGTCCTCCTCCACGTCCTCCACCACGACCTGCAGGAAGCACATCGATAACGCGAAGTCAGCTTGCCGCATGATCAGACGGTTATGATCGGTTGGTTGATGAGGATGTGCCGTTTCCTCGAATTTAGTTTAGATCAAGCCGCTATCCTTCACACTGCGCCTGAGCGGCAGCGACCGGGCTTGAAAGCTTGTGCGAGAGCTCTGCAGCATTCCCCGACAACTGCGACAGGCCAGAGACGATAAAGAGATCAAACGTACCTCCTCCTCCTCGGAATCCTCCACCTCTACCTCCCCTGTCTCCTCCGCCGCGAGACGAGCCTCGGAATCCTCCACGGGAGCTCATAATGTTATTGGTGTGGGCGACGAGTGGATGGGCGTAGCGGTGCGGCGACGTCAGTAGCAAACGCTGCGATTTTTTTCCTACACCCTGAATTCCGCAATTTCGGCGGCTAATGTAATTGCATTTGAATCGGATTGCTTTGCCCGAATTAGCACCGCCCCCGCTGTCGCTTTTCCCCCGCTCTCCGCAAACAAAACCTCGACGGTAGCTTGAACGATGAGCGCGACGCCCTCACGAACGACAGTACTACTTTCCAGTAATAATCTGTTTCATCGATACGCACATACTGCACGTCCCGGCGAATTTGTACCCGATGACATAGCCTCGGACCTCGCCTCGACATCCCGTTCGTACGAAGCTACTGGCAATGAAAGCGAGCCTGAACTGGGTCGAGTATGTCTACCATAGACTCGGGTCTCTGTCCTCCTATCGGTCTCGATCGAAATCATGCAGCTCTGACGCAGGTTCTCCACTGCGGGCTTTCTGCTTTTTCACACGACGCGCGATTGACCATTCCTCCGGGGAACTTGCCGTCCACGAGCAGAGCCGACCTGTCGAGCGGCCGCACATGCCAGATCGCCACAGGTCTTCGTCGGTACCGAGCGTATCGCCATCGAGCTTTCGCCTGCCTCGCAAACCGGCACCCCCACCTCCACCCTTTCACCCACACCATGATGATAGCGTCTCGACCCCGCAACAGTCACAAGCTCGTGAGCCTCGAAAGCTGAGAAGAGCGGGCAGCGGCAAAAGTCAAGCGGGAGGATCCGGCGCACGGGAAGATCTCGCACAGCAAGAGGAGCGTCTCCTTCGTCGAGCTATCGAAGAGTCGCAGCGCGAGTCCGCCACTAGGACATCAGTCGTAAGTACCCTAGCGGGAACCGATACTTGCCCGTCGAAATGAATCGAGCTCGAGCCCTCCGCGCAGTTGAACGAAGAAAACGAGCAACTTCGGATCGCGCTCGAAGCGTCTCGCCTCGAGACAACACATGCGAAATCGCCACCTATGTCATTAAAAGAGTCGGAGGCCCTTGAAAAGGCGTTAGCTTTGTCAGCTCAAGAACACGAACAACGTATTCCTCGAGCTTCAAACACGCCACCGCCGGGGCGAACCGGTGAACCGTTGGCCAGCGCTTCTTTCGAGCGCACAAAGCCGGGGCGTACGCGTTCGGTATCTACCCCGGATACCTTGCCACCTTTTCCATTCACAACGGAGGATCTAGTCCGCCCTTCGTATCCGAACGAGAAATCCCGCCTGTTCCCGCAGGGTTTACCTTCACTCCCGCCCGGGGCGGCTAGACCGCAAGACGAATACGAGAAGGAGCTGGAAATGTTGACACTCGCAATCCGGATGAGCGAAGAAGAGGAACGGCTGCGGCAAGAGAGGGAGGACCGAGAACTGAGAGAGGTGGTTCGCCGGGTCGAAGAGCAGGAAACCAAGCTGCTCGGATCCTCTCGAGCCCTTGCGCAAGCGTCGCAGTTTGAAGTTCAAACGACCGAGACAGCTTCGCCGGCTGGCTCTCCCAGACTTCCGAAACGTGGTGGTGCGTGGTTCCGTCCGCCACTCACATCCAAATTTGCTTCAGCTGGTTCGCTCCCGAGCTCGCCACCTCTGTCACCTCAGTCAATCGAGCGCCCTGGTCTCGCAGCGATTCCAACCAACTCGACGACAACTTCTTTCCGCACTGCGGCCGAATCGCTTCCTTTCACAAACCTCATCCGGACTTCATCGAATCCGGACACTTTCGAGCCGGATACGGCTCGGTCAGGGCCCCCACATCCTCGAAGAGCGCCGCTGGCACCACCGGTACCACCTCATCCGACTCGCTTGCCCCCCTCGCCACCTGAAACGCCTGTCGTCCAGAATACGGCGTTCCCACCCGTGTCAGCGCCGCCCGTCCCACCGTTACCGACAGCTTACTACAGGAGGAACACCGCAGAATCAGATCAATCAGACTTGTTCCGCCCGACTACAGCTCCATTCCATCTCGCCCATGTGGAAACGCATCGCGTCGAGCGTGGCGGAAGCCCCGTCGAGATGCCCTACCTGACACCGTCTGCGTCAAACTCGATCCGATCGGTCCACAGAGGATCGGACGGACGAATCATGAGCTGGGGTCTGGAAGACCGGCATAGCTCAAACAATTCCGGGTCCGGATCTGGCTCGGGTAGCGCGAACGGGCACAGCAGGGTCAACAGTGTGAACCGCACCTCCGCTGATCTTGGGGAGACTTTTGTCAGATCGGGCGTCTCGCCAATCGAGCTTCGTTCGGAAGAAGGTCACGATGAGCTCAGGCGGGACAGTTACGAAGAAGGCGATGATGGCGATTCAACCCAGCTCTCCATCCGTAATCCCGATTCGAATCCTTTCTCACAGGCCGAATTGCAGCACCAGGGACGCTTTGTCAGTGAACCTGTGCATGTCGACGTTCCTCGCGATGTCGAGGCGGCAGACACGTACTTCGACAACGCCGACTCTCCGCTGTTCGCGTCGGCATATGCCGGTCGATCCATGTCGGCTATCGATGAGCAGACGGAACCTGCGAGCTCAATCATAGCCGAGGAGGGAGGAACCGACTGTAGCAGTCGCCAAGGCAGTTACCCTTCGACGAATGGTACAGTCCAGTCTGCGACTCGTCGTCCGATGGATAGCGAACCGGAACCGACCGACGGAGGCGAAGACATGGGTCGGTCCATAACATACCATGCGAGGCCGCTCGACGAAGGAGCGTGGATGCACGACGCAGTCTTGCCACGACCAGTGCGCCCGCCACCGCCACCACCAGATTCGCAGACTCCGACACCGCCCCGTCGCGATTCTCCTCCTCAGATTCAAGCCCCTGGTATCTCCGAGCAGGCTATGTCGGTTCACGCGAGACCGACGACTGCCTCTTCAGCCTTGACCAACAGTTCAGCCGGGGCGCGTCTCAGCTTTCCTCTCCCTCCTGTCAATTCATTGCTCCCTGCGATTGACTCGTCGCCTGAAGAGTCCGATACGACCTCAACTCCGCTCGCGAACATACCCGACAGCGACTCGGATCCTGCACCGGTTCAACCAGCTGCTTTTGCTGATGGCACGCGATTCGGGCACCCGTCGATTTGTGCCCGCGAGCCGGGACACGTGTGTCCGGATGATGGTCTCGACGGGATCGAGCGGGAAGTGCCGGAAACGATCGAGTTGACGTCGCTGTTGGACAATCCGACTGGACTCGGTCTAAGCAGCGATACGCAGAGAAGAAGAGAGGAGACGGGCGGGAAACGTATCCTCCGAGATGCGTGGGCAATCGAGGTTAGATGTTGGGCAAGTCTGTTGCGGTTCCTCATGTGGTGCGTTGTTTGGTCCGTGCGGCGTGTACTTGGTCCTTTCGCTTGTTGACGAGCTTTCTTCAATAGGTACGGTGATACAAAGCTCGTGGCGTCGTCACAAGACGTTGCGCTGGAACCGACGCGTCATTGCACGGCAGCTGCTTCTCTCGAATTCAGGCCCGACGACGAGGGATACACCATCATCCGCCTCGTGATAACGATACTACCGCCCGACGATCCTGACTCACAATCTCATCGCGAGTTGACCGTCGAGCATCCTGCGATGACCCCTCCAGCGCACCACGGCAAGGGCAAAGGACGTGCCAAGTCGTACTTCTCCTCATCATCATCGGCATCAGCCGAAACATCAACGCTCGCAACATTTCATCTTCCCGACTCGGTGCATTTGCCCTGTCGATTCTCGAACCTGGCGATCCAGCTGTTCACCCTCCGTCACCTCGCGTCCATCGCGCGTTCAACCCAGCCTGCGAAAGAGGGAGGTACAGCGGGTTACCAAGCGCTGCGGGAATTTTCGTTCGCGCTCGACCACCTCTCGAGCGTCAACGCTTCTCGTCTACACCGCGACACGAGTTCGACAGAGGAACAATCGCGCTACGGTTCCGTGTCTGGGGCGGGCGGACGAGCAGATGAGAATGAGAGGCTGTTGACTCGTCTCCGGGATCGGTTGAGGCGACTTAAACGAGGAGGAAGCGAACAGCCGCTCCACGCAACTCCACCGAGACCGAACAAACTTACGAAAGCTCCGCCACGAGATCTTGTTCCGAAAGATTCGATCGCCGCGAGATCAACCCAGCAGCTACCTCGAACCGAACGAGTCTTGTCTGCCAACGATCATGAAGATGAAATCGAAGAGTTGGGGACAGTCGCGAGCGGAAATCACGTCGAGGTGGATGGAGCGAGATGGTCGATGGTGCGCAGGGACCCGGTCGAGCGCGAACGAGTTCCAACCTATTGGCGCGCGAACGAGCGCAGAGGTATGAACGCTGCTGACGAGACGGCCTATCTACCAGTACTACGTTCGTAAGAGGAGGAGTCTGTTCTCTCGCTGTACTTCTTGTATCCCAAATCCTGCCGATCATATCTGTAGTTGCAATTGTATCTGATAGTGTGACAGCCCATCATCATTCGCGCGTGAAGGTCGTGCAGGTCGGAACGAAAGCGAAACAGGGTCGCAATTGTCGCAACGGACTTTCGCGGACTCCGGAGGCGTGGAGGCGCGCTTCATCGTGTCGATGATTCATCGACCCGATTCGTTCTCTACATTCCTCTCTACATCCAGCTCAGAGTGAATGAACGAATCATCAAAACCTATCAGCATCCAGCACCGCCGTACCGCGACTGCCTCGTCGTCCCAAACGTCATCCAACTCGAGTTCCCCCCGCCTGACCTCGTTCGCCTCGGCTCTCACCGATGCCACCCCGTTGACCACCCCGACTGGGAATCCAGCGTCACTCGGCGCGTCTCTGCTTCCTCCGAACCGATTTGAGCGCCAAGCCAGCGGCTTGAGGACGACACCGCTCACGCCTCAGGGTCAACCCCTGCCTGGTCCACCTGCGCCCCTCAACCTGAGCCGACTCGCAACCAGCGTTGTTCCATCCCGGTCAGGATCAGTCCTCTCGCGCGGGTTGATCCTCAAATCCGACTATCGCTACGTCGCCCCGCCTTCGGCTTCCCAAACCGAAGCGTCCGCTTTTGCCGACCCCGAACATGAGCAACGCACCCATGCTCAAGCTGATACCTTCAGTCTAGGGGGCGCGACCAACTTCAGAGACGGCGGGCTCGGAATTTGGGGCACTGCTCAACCTTCCGAGACGGGCATTCTGAGCGTTCTGACGCTCCTCCGAAGCAAGAACGATGCAGAGACGGGAGCAGAGGGATGCGCGACTGCATGGTGCTGCCTTCGAGAAGAACCCATCATCTACATCGGTAAGGGTCATGTTCAGGTGCGCTTGTCAAAACAGCTGCAGATGAGACTGACTCGGGCTTTGCTCGTGCGACAGGCGCTCAACCATTCGTGTTGCGCGAAGCTTCTCATCCGACTCGCACGTACTCGATCTCGAACCGTGCAGAGAACCTCGAGGAGATCGAGGCACGACTCAAGCAAGACGTTCTCAAAGAGTCGCTCCGCTACGGGGGACTTGTCCTGATTCACAGCGAAGATGCGTCTGCCACGCCTTCCAAGCAGGGTTCGAGTCACATCACACCGACTTGGGTCTCAGCCGACAATGTCCGCACCGTTCGTGAGCTGTTCTCACAGATCCGGGAAGCAGGGTACAACGTCACGTTTCATCGCACTCCCGTATCGCGCGATCAGTCTCCCGGGGACGGATACCTCGATCACTACACCTCTCTCATCTCGACTGTCCCGACCACGTCGTCACTCGTATTCAATTGCGGGGTAGGCGTCGTGCGAACGACATTTGCCATGAGTGCCGCTTTGATCGTGCGCCGGAAGCAACTCCTCGAAGAAGGCGCGGTCGATCCCTATGGTCTCGCGACGAGCGACATTGGCGATGGGGGTATCGACGTTCTCGGCAGTCCGACCTTGAGATCCCAAGACAAGGCTACCGCCGAACGAATGATTAAGGGACGGCTTGAGCAAGCTGAGCGAGATCGCAGTCTTCTCCGGTTGATGCATGTCCTCTCCAAGAGTGAGTACTCTTCGCTAAGACCAGCATCTTCGGCTGGCTGGTCGACCAAGGGGAAACGTAACTGATGGCTGCGCACGCACCAGGTCTCCCTGCAGGAAGCCAGGGAACGATCCTCTCGCTTCTCTCGCTCCACTCGGGTCTCATGGAGAATCTACGGTTAGTGAGAGATCTCATATATGCATTGCAAGCGCATGGCTGACCCGCGCGGGAACAGCTCTGCGCTTCTCGGCAAGTATGACATTGTCTTGTCGTTGCTTTCGACGCTCGACGATGGCTCGGCGACCAAGAAAGTGGTCGACTCGATCATTGATCACTGTGAGCTCTGCTTGTGGCTCGATCAAGAATCGATGCTGAATTGGACATCTGAATGAACAGGCGACGCTCTCGTCAACTTGCGCGAATCGGTTCTCGCTCATCGCGTGCGCTACGCTTCTCTTGCGCTCCTCGATGAGCAATCTGCTGCCGAACATCGCTCGCAAGCGCTCGCAGCACTGCAACGTTACTTCTTCCTCGTGACATTCGGAGCATTTGTCGAAGAAACACCTCTGCCGACAAAAAGCTCGACATCTCCTCCCGTGACATTCTCGACTTGGCTCAAATCGAGGTCTGAGATCCAGAACATGATCTCGAGGATGAACAAGACTGGACACTTCTTCATTTTCTCGCCGGTGCACGACTTGAGCGCGATCGCCAGAGGTGGTGACGGCGCCGACGGCAAGATCGGCATGACCTCGAAGTTCCTGCACGGCAAATTCCGCGATATCGCTGCTGCAGGAGAGGTTGTTGGGGACGAATGGGCACATCAGATCATCCGAGTGAGTCTCAGTGAGGGACGCCGAGAGCCAGACTTCCATCCTGACGTACGCTGTCGTCTCGCACAGAACAGATCCGGTGTCATTCTGCGCTCTGGTATGATCTTGAAGAACGACCAGTGGCTCGTGCTTGGCGAAAACCAAGAGCAAGTCGTTCGAGGCGCAATCAATTTCCGACGTATTCCCGGTGGAAACACCTATGGTCTCTCGCAGCCTACCCATGATGGAATCCGGTGAGTCGACACATCTAGCCTCTATCTTACTTATCTTATCAGTCTTTGTATCATGCAGACGAGTTCTCGAAACAGTCAAATTGGACCTCAAACCGAATGCGATCGTACATTGGCTCAACCTGCGCGAAGAGCCCCTCGTCTACATCAATGGCTCTCCTTATGTGCTTAGACAAGAAGCTGTCTCTCTCAGGAACGTGAAATCCTACAGGTAAGTCTGGCGATGTAAGTCAGATCTAGCGATTCCAGCTGACGAGGACCTCCTTGACATAGCGGAATTACGGCTTCTCGACTCGAAGTATTGGAAGAAAGGCTCAAATCGGATGTGCTTGCCGAGCTTCGAGCGTTCGACGGCCGGATTCTCCTTGCGACAGAGGCTGAAGACGGTTCTGTCAATCACGTCTGGGAGACCATCGAGGACGAGAGTCAGGTCCAGACTCTGCGCGAACTCATGGATAGTGTCAAGCGCGAGCTGAGGATGGACGAGCATTTCCAGTTCAAGCGTGTGCCGATCACCGCGGAGAAGTTCCCCGAATTCAATGATCGTATGTACTATTGTCCTGGATATGCTCCGCCCGCAGGCTGACCGCTTCGAGCTTTCAGTACGCGACATCCTCGAGACCGTCACGACTGCTTCACCGGATGACGCTTTAATCGTCAATGATCAACTTGGTACGTCTCTTCGAGTTTGTGTAGCACCGTTCGGTGTTTCTCGGACAGGCTCATTGAGCGATTCTTGCAGGCCGAGGTCGCACAACTCGAACACTGGTCGTCATCAAGATGGTTACAAACTGGCTTCGTCATGGTGCGAAGCGGGCTCCGCGCTCGAAGCGTTACTCGTACACGGTCATCAACAACTTGCTCCGCGCTGTGCCCCGCACCGGCCAGGAAGTTAAAGATGCCGTCGACGAAGCGATCACGGCTTGTGGTCATCCCTTTGATCTGCTCGAGACCATCGAAGATGCTCGTCAAGCCGCAGAAGACACGGAATCCGAGTTTGACAAAAAGAAATGGGTCGCGCGCGGCCTCAAGGAGCTGAGGTGAGCTTGCCGTGCGCAAGAAACGTGCTGAATCACTGCTTCTCAGCTGACGTCCCCGTTGTTCGGCCTGTATCTAGAGCTTACTTCTTCCTCATCCTCCTCATGTGCTACCTAAACGAAACCAAACCAGATACTTGGCGCGAATTCGGACAGACCGCCTCATACGAGGAGTTTGTGCGACAGAGACCCGTCTTCAAAACGATCGAGCGCGAGCTCGACACTGCCGACATTGATGCTCTCGTTCCTCTAGAACGACCTCTCGCGGACGGAACTGCGTCGAATGACGAGGTGGCCGATTTTGTTGCCCAGCGCTCTGGAATCGTTCTCAGCTCCTTCACCCTACTCAAATCGGACTTTTTCTCGGGTCTGCAAAAGATGAGCCTTCCGGACCGGGTCGATGGAGCTCCCAACTTCCGCAGAGTTCCCCTCAGCTTTACGTCTGGAGCGCACGACGGCGCCAAGTCGGCAGCTGAAGCCACTGCTGAGAATGGACCGCTCGTGTATGGTACCGGTATGCCTACTGCCGACGGACTCAGGCGGGCTCTGGAGAGAATGGGGGCAAAGGAAATGCCGGTCACGTGGACGTCGATGCGAGAAGAGCCGGTTCTCTATGTGAGTCTCGACTTGCCCTGCTCTTGGAAAGGTGCTAACAAACTACTTTCGAGAGATTTCAGATCCGATCTCGCCCACACGTGAGTGAAATTGCTATAGCGCAGTGACCTCATCTGATCCTGATATCCTCTTGGTCGTTCCAGGTATTGCGACTCTTCAATCAGCCTCTCGAGAACGTTGTCACGACTGGAGTAACCACTGCCACTGTTGAAGCGATGGAAGCCGAGCTCAAGCGCGACTTGTTGCGAGAGCGAGAAAAAACTGGAGGAAAGGTTCTCCTGGTAGGATCTTCTTTCTTCCGTCTCTCTCGTCAGCCAGCATGATAACGTCAACCTCTTCTTTCAGCACGACGAGGTCGAGGAGAACGGAACTTTCGAAGTCACGGCAACGTGGGAAGAGATACAACCTGAAGAGTGCGCTGCCTTCATACCCTCGACGCAAGCTTGCACTGACGGGCGGGCGATCGCGTTGACAGTGTCCTGACTCCTCGAGAAGTGTTTGCCAAGATGCAAGCGGAAGGACTCAAAGTCGATTATGATCGTCTCCCAGTCACAGACGAGCAGTCTCCGATCCCGGGAGTTTTCTCGCGTATCGAACAACGGGTCTCTGCTGCGCTCTCAAAATCGAGCAAGGCGGGACTGACGATGAATTGTCAGATGGGTGAGTTTCTTTGGACCCTAGCTTGCGACCAACGAGCAGAAGAACGACTGAGCTCCTTTTCGTCGCACTACAATCCTGGGGGGGGGGGGGGGGGGGGGGGGGGGGGGGGGGGGGGGGGGGGGGGGGGGGGGGGGGGGGGGGGGGGGGGGGGGGGGGGGGGGGGGGGGGGGGGGGGGGGGGGGGGGGGGGGGGGGG